>NC_140175.1:107121973-107196331 GCF_963971535.1 Notolepis coatsorum
CGTCTGTGTCTCTCTTGGTCCTCTGTGTGTGTCTCTCTCTCTCTGTATCTCTCTCTGTATATCACTCTCTCTCTCTGTCTCTCTGTCTCTCTCTGTGTGTGTCTGTCTCTCTCTGTGTGTGTGTGTCTCTCTCTCTCGCTCTCGCTCTCTCTGTCTCTGTCTCTGTCTCTGTCTCTCTCTCTCTCTCTCTCTCTCGTCTCGCTCTCGCTCGCTCTCGCTCTCGCTCTCGCTCTCGCTCTCTCTCTCTGTCTCTGCTCTCTGTCTCTCTCTCTCCTCTCTCTCTCTCTCTCTCTCTCTCTCTCTCTCTCTCTCTCTCTCTCTCTCTCTCTCTCTCTCTCTCCTCGTGTGGTTATGTAGGACCATATGGCTGGAGAAGCCCAAGAGTCTGTCTCCTAAGCAGTGTGCCGTGATGGACGTGGCACTGGACACTATTAAGGTCAGTGGCACAACGATACAACCTAGGATTATGGCTTCACACGTGCATTATTAATTATTATATATTATTATCAATGCAAAGTAGACTCAAACCAACATGTGCATCACAACGCAAGGCATCTGCCACACAAGCAAGATAGTAACAGATTATAGTTTGAAATAAGTGATCTCCCACACAGTAGTGTGTGGAGGTATATCTCAAATCTATAATATAGACTACTGTAGTGTTAGAGATTAAAGAGAGACTATGACTGTTGACAAGTTATAATATAAACTACTGTAGTATTAGCAAATAAAGATGGAATAAACTACTGTAGTATTAGCAAATAAAGATGGAATATGACTGTTAACAAGGTATAATCTAGACTACTGCAGTATTAAATATACAATATGACTGTTAACAAGGTATAATCTAGACTACTCTAGATTAAAGAGACTGGCTGTTAACAAGTTATAATCTAGACTACTGTAGATAAAAAATAGACTATGACTGTTAACACATTCGGGGCCAACCACGTATATATACGTGTTTTGGATCCAACGCTTGACGGCCAACCACGTATATATACGTGGCAAGGTTGTTTTGGCTTTTATTCCATTGTAATATCCTACTAAACACCCTGTGGCACTGCATATTTACCCTACTCTTGGAATTCGGAAAAGTGCATTACCGGCCAGATCCTCATAGGGGCGCTGTCTCGATAATGCAGTGTTCCCTGTTACAGACCGGTGTGTTTTTTTTTTTAGTATGCATGGGTTAGCCTAAAGCTATGCGTGTAGCCAAAGGCCTGGAATCGTTTTTGGGACGGTGAATTCAGTATGCAGTAAAGGAATATATCATCAGCCAATGGACATATGGATCTACCAGATGGCGATTGATAACTGGGAAATCCTTTTGGGGATCCAACCGGCCACAGGTAAGAGCTTTTTCACGTAAATGACATGCTGATCAGGCCTTGTTATCATAGCCAACCAGCCGATCAGCGAATAAGGCTACTGAGGCTAATGCCGTTATTGGTAATCAATAATTAGAAACGACGTCCCCCGCCCCCCCCCCCCCCCTTTCATGCATTCATGGTGGACCATGATACCGACAATATGCATTTTGAGTTTTAGCTCTAGCTTGTCTATAGCCGAAACGCCATTCGATTTAACGTTATTAGCTTAGCACCCTTTATCTCGCCTTCCAGGAAATACCCCAGAACATTCTGCTATAACGTTCATATTCACGACGCTATAAAATGGGAACGTATTGATGAAAAAATTATTTATTTAAGGCATATTGAAGGGACGTTTATAGTGTCAATTGACAATGAGAATGGACAGATAGCAATAATATAAAGTATAGATTTAGCTCTACAAACGCACGATGAAAGTTTCTTTTGATATGCTGGCCGTATAGAGTGGGATTAGACGGATCCCAATGGCCCTGAATGTGTTAACAAATTATAATCTAGAGTACTATAGATTAAAGAGACTGACTGTTAACAAGGTATAATCTAGTATTAGAGATTAAAGATAGACTATGACTGTTAACAAGTTATAATCATTCTAGACTACTGTAGATTAAAGATATAATATGACTGTTAACAAGGTATAATCATTCTAGACTACTGTAGATTAAAGATAGACTATGACTGTTAACAAATTATAATCTAGACTACTGTAGATTAAAGATATAATATGACTGTTAACAAGGTATAATCTAGACTACTGTAGTACTAGAGATTAAATATATAATATGACTGTTAACAAGGTATAATCTAGACCAGTGGTCTAGCCTCGGGACCCAACATTTTCCTTAGTCATTAAGTCGCGACCCAAAATTTTGAACCACTATGATTTATGTAAAAAAAAATATTTGCAGTAATACGCAATCTTTCAAAACATGAAATAAACACAAAAAAGTGCAACAAAAGTGCAACTATTGCTAAAAACCCAATGAAATAAAAGAATAATAAATAATATATGCTTCTTAGCAGATTTCTTAGCTTAACATAACAGACCTAAATTTGGGGGAACTAATGGGATAACTGAGTTTGCAACAAAAGTGCAACTAGGGCTAAAACCCAATGAAATAAAATAATAATAAATAATATGCTTCTTAGCAGATTTCTTAGCTTATCATAACAGACCTAAGTTTGGGGGAACTAATGGTAAATGGCTGCTTTTTTATATAGTGCTTTTATCCAAAGCGCTTTACAATTTGTTACTCACATTTTACCCATTCACACACCGATGGCGGAGGCAACCATGCAAGGTGCCAACCTGCTCATCGGGAGCAATTAGGGGTTAAGTGTCTTGCTCAAGGACACATCGACACGCTGCCTGGGAGGAGCAGGAATCGAACCGGGAACCTCCGGATTGCCAGACGACTGCTCTACCTCCTGAGCCACTGTCGCCCCTATGGGATAACTGGGGTTGCAACAAAAGTGCAACTAGGGCTAAAAACCCAATGAAATTAAATGATAATAATAAATAATTATGCTTCTTAGCAGACTTCTTAGCTTAACATAACATACCTAAGTTTGGGGGAACTAATGGGATAACTGGGATTGCAATAAAAGTGCAACTAGGGCTAAAAACCCAATGAAATAAAATAATAATAAATAATATGCTTCTTAGCAGATTTCTTAGCTTAACATAACAGACCTACGTTTGGGGGAACTAATGGGATAACTGGGGTTGCAACAAAAGTGCAACTAAGGGCTAAAAACACAATGAAATAAAATAATAATAATAATAATAAATAATATATCCTTCTTAACAGACTTCTTAGCTTAACATGCAGGGAACTAATGGGATAACTGGGGATGATGTTTGCTCCTGACAAGAGTCTCAAAGTCTGGGGTGATGGTAGACAAAGCAACTCTGAGGTCATGCTCAATGTCCAATCTGTTCCCCCGCTTTGTCTTCAGCTGGACCAGAGCTGAGAAGCCACTTTCACAAAGATAGGTAGTGAAAAAAAGAAAAAAAAAATTACTTTTTTTTTTACACACACATCCGCGACCCACTCAAAATGGCCCTGCGACCCACTTTTGGGTCGCGACCCACCAGTTGAGAAACACTGATCTAGACTACTGTAGATTAAAGATAGGACTGTTAACAAGGTATAATCTAGGCTACTGTAGATTAAAGATAGGACTGTTAACAAGGTATAATCTAGACTACTGTAGATTAAAGATAGGACTGTTAACAAGGTATAATCTAGGCTACTGTAGATTAAAGATAGGACTGTTAACAAGGTATAATCTAGACTACTGTAGATTAAAGATAGGACTGTTAACAAGGTATAATCTAGACTACTGTAGATTAAAGATAGGACGGTTAACAAGGTATAATCTAGACTACTGTAGATTAAAGATAGGACTGTTAACAAGGTATAATCTAGGCTACTGTAGATTAAAGATAGGACTGTTAACAAGGTATAATCTAGACTACTGTAGTTTAAAGATAGGACTGTTAACAAGGTATAATCTAGACTACTGTAGATTAAAGATAGGACTGTTAACAAGGTATAATCTAGACTACTGTAGATTAAAGATAGGACTGTTAACAAGGTATAATCTAGACTACTGTAGATTAAAGATAGGACTGTTAACAAGGTATAATCTAGACTACTGTAGATTAAAGATAGGACTGTTAACAAGGTATAATCTAGACTACTGTAGATTAAAGATAGGACTGTTAACAAGGTATAATCTAGACTACTGTAGTTTAAAGATAGGACTGTTAACAAGGTATAATCTAGATTACTGTAGATTAAAGATAGGACTGTTAACAAGGTATAATCTAGACTACTGTAGTTTAAAGATAGGACTGTTAACAAGGTATAATCTAGACTACTGTAGTTTAAAGATAGGACTGTTACAAGGTATAATCTAGAGACTACTATAGATTAAAGATAGGACTGTTAACAAGGTATAATCTAGACTACTGTAGATTAAAGATAGGACTGTTAACAAGGTATAATCTAGACTACTGTAGATTAAAGATAGGACTGTTAACAAGGTATAATCTAGACTACTGTAGATTAAAGATAGGACTGTTCACAAGGTATAATCTAGACTACTGTAGATTAAAGATAGGACTGTTAACAAGGTATAATCTAGACTACTGTAGATTAAAGAAAGACTCTCTCCTGGCAGCAATACTTCCATGCCGGCGGTAGCGGGCTGAAGAAGACCTTCCTGGAGAAGAGTCCCGAGCTGTCGTCTCTGCGCCATGCGCTGTCGCTCTACACACAGACCACCGACACGCTCATCAAAACCTTCGTCACCACGCAGCACGGACAAGGTACACACCACACACACAAGCGCATGCACATACACACACACACACACACGCGCAGACACACACAGTTCAATTTAATTGTCGGTTTGGTTCTTATCAATCAATATTTTATTGTTATTGTCTGCGTTGCTTTGACCCTTTTTCTTATTCTCTGCTTTTATTCTGTCTATTTTATGCTAATTGTATGTCGATGTTACTGCTGTGAAGCACTTTGGGCTGCAATTCTTGTATGAAAGGTGCTATACAAACAAAGTGTATTATTATTATTACCCAAGTAAAAAAAAAAAGGATACTTCCGGTAAGTATATTTTCTAAGAGTCTATACTTTTTATGTACATACTAAAGTTGTGTTGAATTTAAACCGGTTCAGCTAGACTTTTAAGATGTATTTAAATTAGTGCTGTCAGGTGATAAAAAAATGTTTTCTAATTAATTACAGGATTTGTAATTAATTAATCTAATTAATCGCATTTTAATCGCATAACCATTCTAGGCCTGATATTTTATATTCTATAATATTTCCGGATGGCAGAATTCAGTACTGTATCTACAAAACCTTCTGTTTAATCATCTTCCCTTTATTAATTTGCTTAGATTTTTCAGGTCTGGTCAATTTTAGCATGGTGTTATTCACAGTTAAAAAAAAAAGGAAAAAAAAGAATTGAATTAATATTCTCATTTGGTTCATTAAAATGTACTCAAGCCTAGTAACAGACACAGTATTTCTGACACTGGGAATACATTCCCTGAGATCCATAGATGTCCCTAGAATCAGATACCAAGAACATGCAAATGGACCATTTAAAAAAAGAAGTTTGTAAATGTTTATTCTACGTTCTTATGGAATGAATGAGATAAAAAAAAGGAAATACATTTATTTTTTATTAATTTTGAGTAAATTTTCATAACGTGATAATTTGCTCTGTAATTAATTAATCGAATTAACGCGATAAACTGACAGCCCTCATTTAAATATATTTAATATATTATTTGTATCTATTTCTGGTAGGGATGTCCGATATTATCGGCCGACCGATATTATCGGCCGATATCGGCAGTAAAATGTGATATCGGAAAATATCGGTATCGGTTTAAAAACAAAAAAAAACAATAACAATATTTGTTATATATATATCCAGTGAAATTATGAGTTACCTGAAATTATTCAGTTTTTTGGACGGGGAAACCCTGCATATATCGGTATCGGTTGATATCGGTTGATATCGGTATCGGAAATTAAGAGTTGTACAATATCGGAATATCGGTATCGGTAAAAAAGCCAATATCGAGCATCCCTAATTTCTGGTTACTTTTGCTTACCAACAGAGTACACTTTTAATAAGAATACTAGTACAACTTGTCTGGTAAACATCTCAGTTTTTATTTTTAGTATACTTAGATTACACTTACATCATATTAATGACTATGCTTTGAATTAGTACATGAAAGTGTTGGAGTGTATCTGATCTGCTGCTGTTTACTTCTCTGTCTCTCTCTGTCTCTGCTGTCTCCATTGTCTCTGTGCCCCAGTGCACCATGGGAAGGGTATTAGGGTTACGCTCAACGTAACAATGCAGCCCACCAGGGGTACGTTACCATAGCAACTGCCTGTGAACACCCCCCCACCCCCCCCCCCCGCACCCTGTCCCTACCTATCAACCCCCCAGTGCATTGTAGAAATCCATACCTTTGCATGGTTTCCATTACGGTACACCTTCATATTCAGTATACCTCCCAGCCCTACTGATACTCAGGGTTGTAAAGTACTTGAGTAATTGTAATTCATTACAATACTTAAGTACTGTTTTGGGGGATTTGTACTTTACTATTATTAGGGTTGTATACTTGTACTTTTACTCAATTACATTTCAGAGGGGGAAAAAAATTACTTTTTACTCCTTACATTTAAAATGCAGACCCACAAAGTACAAATCTCACAGGTCCAAACATTTTAATTAGTATTTGTTTCTCTGGCCGAACTAACGTTAACGTTATTAATCCTGTGGCCGCACTTTATTTAAAAACAGCCAATCAAATCCCCATCAATGGAAAATGAACCCGCCCATACCCATGCTGATTGGTCCTTGTGCAAGACTAGAAAGCAGGGATCTTTGATTAAACACCTGCTATCAGAAGAATCATTTCATATCAAATGAAAACTTGGCCCACGATGGAATGAGTTTGAGACCCCTGGTCTATCCCTTGCAATAAAAAAAAGTTTTTACTTTTACTTTTTAGTACTTAACACTTTAACTGCCGAAAACGCCGGAACTCGTCATTCCCCGCCATGCTCAAGTTGCCGCGGACGCCGTAACTCGTCTTTGATATCAATATTTCAAAAATCTGTGATCGGAATCATATTTCCCCTCTGCAGCCTTGACACACAGTTCTGATCTCCTCTCAATCCTCTAGCGGTTCAAGAGCGCCATCTGGTGGCCGATCGGCAGATCGAAACCGGATGTCAACCTTTAACCCAGCAGGACTCACTCCATATGTGGTCCGGGCACTCGCTAATGTTAGAGAGACTCAGTCTTCACACAGTGAACATCGATCGGTGGAAATAACTCGAAAAAACAACATGATTTGGACGTATATACTATTATACAACCTGGAAATAGATCGGGTATTTCGACATCCCATAATGGAAAACTGTCTACTCCACGCTGATCGCCCAACGGCCCGAGGAGACTGGGGTGAGTTTTAGCGTGTAGTATTACCGTGTTCGATATAAACTGCTATGATGAACATATGACCCACATTAGATGAATGGTATAACGTTGCCCACGGAATTATAAACGCCCCCTCGCCCATCCGGTCAACATCAGATGACGTGTAGTAACTTCCAGAACCACATCCAGTTGAAATCTATTATCTGGCACAGATCGCTATCAAACTGTATTTCATCATCAATATAATGCATTTGGGGCTATAAATCACGTTCTGGAGAAAGCTGCAGAAAGAGATGAAAACATACTTATACTTTAGACCTTATTTTAGTATGAATATGTGAATGAAAAAGTTTAACGTTCATACACCCTGAACAATACATATATGACATTGAATGGGCCCTAATAATGGCAATCTAGCAATAGAATTTAAAAAGTTATAGCCCTGCAAAGAAGGGGAACTTCTCCATAGACAAATAGAGCTGGCAAGGGATGGTATATCATGAATTTAACCTCGGCAGTTAAAGTGTTAAGTACATTTAAACGTAGAAACTTTTTAACTTTTACTCAAGTGTGTTTTTAGCCAGATACTCTGACTTTTACTTGAGTACGATTTTGAGACGGTACTCATACTTTCACTTAAGTATAATTTTTGGGTACTTTTCACACCCCTGACTGATACTAACACTATCCTGATACTAATGCTGATACTAATACTAACACTATCCTGATACTAATGCTGATACTAATATATATGCCTATAATATTGCCTCAGACATACAGAGACATACTATGATGACATCAGCACAGGGCAACGAATGTCTTTGTACTTTTGTGTTTGTTTGTTGATGATATCATGTGTGTGGTGTGTGTGTGTGCGCTAGGTTCCGGCGTTGCCAAGCCGATAGGAGAGGTGTCCATCCAGATGGATCTGTTAACTCACCCGAGCAACGGAGAGCGCAAGGTCACCGTTAAAGGTCGGTCAAGGTCACCGTTTGAGGTCGGTCAGCGTTGACCGCAGTTTGATATCTAGGTCCATGGAACCCTGTCGTATATATCTGTTAGGATTGTTATTATGGTTATTTTTAGTTGAATTGAGAGACGTAAGCTCTACAGATGAGCATCTGGATATCTACCTGGTTTGGTCGGAGCATCAGAGTCCTCGAGTCGTCTCACGGGCCAAACATCCTCTTAGCTTCAGGCGACGCCACGTGGATCTAGATCATGAGACCGCGGCGATGTCCTGGTGGACCACAGATAAACAACCCTTACACTTCTGTCTTTGTCTTATTTCGTGTCATTAGTGATATTTTAGCCATTTTTTCTCTGTTTAGCTTATGTCTAAGGTCTAAGGTAAAAGGGCTGTTGATGTAATATTTTATTGTATAAAACTATAAAAACTGTCAATATGTGTAACACATAATTGCAGTTGAAGGTTAGTTTCCGTTTCAGATGAGTCGTCTGAATTTGTATGTGATATGAAATGTGAAAGAACATTTGTACATCTTTTATTTACAAAATGTAGCTTTTTATGTATTACTTTTCATCAGTGCAGAGGTAGCAATGGAAATGCAGACGTTCTAATTCAGCATCTGACGGACCTCTCTCCTCTCTCCTCTTTCTGTCTGTCTGTCTGTCTGTCTGTCTGTCTGTCTGTCTGTCTGTCTGTCTGTCTGTCTGTCTGTCTGTTTGTCTGTAGTCGTGGGGGCCAACGACCTGAAGTGGCAGACGACAGGCATGTTCCGTCCCTTCGTAGAGGTCACCATGATCGGTCCGCACCTCGCTGACAAGAAGCGCAAGTTCCAGACCAAGTCCAAGAACAACAGCTGGGCGCCCAAATACAATGAGACCTTCCACTTGTGAGGATGGAGTTTATACAGTATATCACCAATTATAGAGTTTATATATAATAATAATAATAATAATAATAATAATAATAATAATAATAATAATAATAATAATAATAATAATAATAATAATAATAATAATATCTTAAATTTATATAGCGCCTTTCAGGAGACCCATATCTCCTGTTATAGAGTTTATATATATCCTGTTATAGAGTTTATATATCACCAATTCTAGAGTTTATATATCTCCTGTAATACAGTTTATATTATCTCATATTATAGAGTTTATATATATCATGTAATACAGTTTATATATATCCTATTATAGAATTTATATATCTCATATTATAGAATTTATATATCTCCTATTATAGTTTATATATCTCATATTATAGAATGTATATATCTCATATTAGAGAGTGTATATATATCCTATTATAGAGTTTATATGTCTCCCTCTAAGACACACATACATGTAGACATTAATATCTCCCTCTGAGACACACATACATGTACACATTAATATCTCCCTCTGAGACACACATACATGTAGACATTAATATCTCCCTCTGAGACACACATACATGTAGACATTAATATCTCTCTCTGAGACACACATACATGTAGACATTAATATCTCCCTCTGAGACACACATACATGTAGACATTAATATCTCCCTCTGAGACACACATACATGTACACATTAATATCTCCCTCTGAGACACACATACACATAAGCATGCCAGGCCAGTAAACACCACAGAAGAACATTAGGATGATGCACATAAAGAAACCAGTAGCCTGCTGTTGCTCTTTTCGCTCAATTCATTCAATCAATCTTTATACTATACACTGAGTAGTTAAACTCGTCGAGATGTTACATTCACAAGTGTCAATAGCTACATAGAAAGCAACTATTGCAAGTGTGGACAGTGGACCCAGAAAAAAGTATTTGTTAGTGATAAAAATGAGCCAGCCTTTTTTTTGTCAAACATATTCACCGTTTGTTAACCATAGGCAAAGTTATTGACAGAAAGGCTTGCCAGCATAAAGTTAGCTTCCTGGGTCATTGTCCCTGGCATCGGTCAGGTGACGGGTGGATGTAAAGGAGTTGCTAAGGCGGCGCAGAGGAACTATAATGAAAGTCAGCAGTGAGCAAAGCACTAATATAATATATTTTTACATAATATTATTTTATATATATAAAAGATGATTATATATATACACCAAATGGCCATGGTATAAGCAGGATAATATACTGAACCCGGCTCTGCCTCCTGGTGTAATGATCCCCAGCATTTTTTTTTCTCTCTCTCTCTCTCTCTCTCTCTCTCTCTCTCTCTCTCTCTCTCTCTCTCTCTCTCTCTCTCTCTCTCTCTCTCTCTCTATCTCTCTCCCTCTCTCTCTCTCTCACGCAGTTCCCTGGGCGGCCAGCAGGACGGGTTCGACTGCTACGAGCTCCAGGTGTGCGTCAAGGACTACTGTTTCGGCCGCGCGGACCGCGTGGTGGGCGTGGCCGTGATGCAGCTGCGTGACGTCATGGAGAGGCGTAGCTGCGCCTGCTGGCTGCCGCTCGGCCCGCGGGTCACCATGGACGACACGGGGCTCACCGCCCTGCGCATCCTCTCCCAGAGGCACAGCGACGAGGTCGCCAAGGAGTTCGTCAGGCTGAAGTCTGAGACGAGAGGAGAGGAGGAGGGGAGATGAGAGGAGGAGGAGGGGAGGAGGAGGAGGAGGAGGGGAGGAGAGAGGGGGAGAGGGGAGAGGAGAGGAGGAGGAGGGGAGATGAGAGGAGGAGAGGGGAGATGAGAGGAGGAGAGGGGAGATGAGAGGAGAGGAGGAGGGGAGGAGGAGGAGGAGGGGAGATGAGAGGAGGAGAGGGGAGATGAGAGGAGAGGAGGAGGGGAGGAGGAGGAGGAGGGGAGATGAGAGGAGGAGGGGAGATTAGAGGAGGAGGAGGGGAGATGAGAGGAGGAGGAGGAGGAGGAGAACAGAGGAGAGGAGGAGATTAAGAAGAGAGGAGGAGGAGGAAGAGATGAAGAAGAGAGGAGAGGAGGAGGAGGAGATGGAGTGGATGAGGAGAACAGAGGAGAGGAGGAGGAAGAGGAGGGGAGATGAGAGGAGGAGGAGGAGAGGAGGATGAGGAGAACAGAGTAGAGGAGGAGGAGAACAGAGGAGAGGAGGAGATGAAGAAGAGAGGAGAGGAGGAGGAGATGGAGTGGAGGAGGAGAACAGAGGAGAGGAGGAGGAAGAGGAGGGGAGATGAGAGGAGAGGAGGAGGAGGAGGAGAACAGAGGAGAGGAGGAGGAAGAGATGAAGAAGAGAGGAGGACAGAGGAGAGGAGGAGGAAGAGATGAAGAAAAGAGGAGGACAGAGGAGAGGAGGAAGAGATGAGGAACAGAGGAGAGGAAGAGGAGCAGGAGGAGGAAGAGATGAAGAACAGAGGAGGAGGAGGAAATGAAGAACAGAGGAGAGGATATGAAGAACAGAGGAGAGGAGGAGGAGGGCAGGGGAGGAGAGAGAGATAAGGGAGAGAAGAACGAGGAGGAAGAGAGGAGGAGGGTCTGTTGATCAGAAGGACTCCTTTCATTGCTAGCCACCATGGTGATGTACTGCCTGGCTCACAGGCCCACCGGCACCCTCACACCATCACCTGTTCACCACCTGGGCTCCTCAGCTGGAAGCCATCCCTGGATAGGAGAGGAACATATAGAGTCACTCACCCTCTCTCACTCTCTCACTCTCACTTTCACACGTACTCACGGCCATGAGTTAGTTGCCTTACAGTGGAAAGTGTCAAGTTGTGTCTCCATCTTTCTATCTCCATGACTTCCACTGTTTTATTTGTTTTATTTCTCTTCAGTCTTTATTTCATGTTTTGGGATCCTGATGTCTGCATGGGGGTGAAGTACATGTTTGCTAGTAAATAGACTCGTCTCTTGAGATGTGAATGAATTCTGACGACTCCGGTCAGAGGTCAGCAGGCTTTACTTGAAAGCCAGTCGGTCCTGATGTATTTAAGGGTTAATGTGTCGGATGTAGTGCGTGCCTTGCCAGGTTAATAGTCACATGACCCTGAACTCTTACGTGTTGTTGGACCGTGGGACCAAGCCAAGCCAATAGGAACGCATTGTACATATACATACTCAGTTTTCCTCCAATTCTGAATAATTTTTTATGTCTCAGACACTGTTGACCTGAGAAACTCTGGGTAAGACTTTAGTTGGACACTGTTGACCTGATGAACTCTGGGTAAGACTTTAGTTGGACACTGTTGAACTCTGGGTAAGACTTTAGTTGGACACTGTTGACCTGAACTCTGGGTAAGACTTTAGTTGGACACTGTTGACCTGATGAACTCTGGGTAAGACTTTAGTTGGACACTGTTGACCTGAACTCTGGGTAAGACTTTAGTTGGACACTGTTGAACTCTGGGTAAGACTTTAGTTGGACACTGTTGACCTGAACTCTGGGTAAGACTTTAGTTGGACACTGTTGAACTCTGGGTAAGACTTTAGTTGGACACTGTTGACCTGTTGAACTCTGGGTAAGACTTTAGTTGGACACTGTTGACCTGATGAACTCTGGGTAAGACTTTAGTTGGACACTGTTGACCTGTTGAACTCTGGGTAAGACTTTAGTTGGACACTGTTGACCTGATGAACTCTGGGTATAACTTTAGTTGGACACTGTTGACCTGATGAACTCTGGGTAAGACTTTAGTTGGACACTGTTGAACTCTGGGTAAGACTTTAGTTGGACACTGTTGACCTGATGAACTCTGGGTAAGACTTTAGTTGGACACTGTTGACCTGAACTCTGGGTAAGACTTTAGTTGGACACTGTTGGTCTGAAGAACTCTGGGTAAGACTTTAGTTGGACACTGTTGACCTGATGAACTCTGGGTAAGACTTTAGTTGGACACTGTTGACCTGAACTCTGGGTAAGACTTTAGTTGGACACTGTTGACCTGAACTCTGGGTAAGACTTTAGTTGGACACTGTTGACCTGAACTCTGGGTAAGACTTTAGTTGGACACTGTTGAACTCTGGGTAAGACTTTAGTTGGACACTGTTGGTCTGAAGAACTCTGGGTAAGACTTTAGTTGGACACTGTTGACCTGATGAACTCTGGGTAAGACTTTAGTTGGACACTGTTGACCTGATGAACTCTGGGTATAACTTTAGTTGGACACTGTTGACCTGATGAACTCTGGGTAAGACTTTAGTTGGACACTGTTGAACTCTGGGTAAGACTTTAGTTGGACACTGTTGACCTGATGAACTCTGGGTATAACTTTAGTTGGACACTGTTGACCTGATGAACTCTGGGTATAACTTTAGTTGGACACTGTTGACCTGATGAACTCTGGGTAAGACTTTAGTTGGACACTGTTGACCTGAGTAACAGAGGCCTAACTCTCATGTGATCACCGCCAACGTTAATAAGGACACTCGTAACCACGGCGATGGAGCCATTTTATTTAATATTTTTTACATGTATTTATTTTGTGTATTTAAGGTTGTTTACTGTTGTTTCCCTCAGCTCTGTGTCTCTGAGTGGCCTTACTGTGTGTGTGTGTGTGTGTGTGCGTGTGCGTGTGCGTGTGTGTGTGTGTGTGTGTGTGGGGGGGGTTGTGTCTCATCATTGTAACGGTCTTACGTGTTGTCACTTCGTCTCACAGCCAAAACATCAGTCACTTTATCAACAAAAAAAAAAAAAAGTCAAATATCAGTCGTCTGATTTGTTCCGAGGGATGTTCCCTCATTATCATGTCGTCTGTTTTCAGAGGCTTTTGTAACTTCTAGGTCCTTTTAGTTCTCAGTCTGTCATGTTTGTGTGTGTTTGTTTCTGTGGGTCTGTGCGTCTCACTACGTCCCTCGGGAGCGAGATCAAGGTCCTTGAAGTGCTTAAAGTGCTTGATTTTTTACCAAAAAAAGTCAAGGCCTGGTATTCCTTGAAAACAGCAAATTTTTTAACAAGTTGCTTAAAAAGTCCTTGAAATTCAAATCAACCATTCGCATTGAAAGTTTTGTTCATCCATGATAAAATTGTTCTGAATCAAGAATCTTTATTATTTTTTATTTAAAGTGTAACTAATTGTCGGAAATTGGTTTTAAGCCATACATATTGGATCAGATTTTTTTCTCTAAAAAACAGCATTTAAAAGTGAATTGTATCCTTTTAAATGCCCTTTTTTAAATGAAAAATAGTGCTTAGGAAAGTACTTGAAAGTACTTGAATTTCATCTTGCAACGTCTGTGAGGAACCCTGTGGAAGTATCGTTGCCAAGAAAAGACATTTCATCATCATCATCATCATCATCATCATCATCATCATCATCATCATCATCATCATCATCAACCCATAGAGATACACATAGAGTGATGTCATAGCCATACATAAGAGTGTTGTCATGGAGATACAGAGTGAGCACTATTGACGCCATGTGATCCCCATCACTCTGTCCACTAAGTGGCAGTGATGCGTCAAGTTCATTATACAACAAGTAGGTCCGACCACGCATTGTGATTGGTCGAGAGCGTTCTAAGCCGTGAGTATTATTCATGATACACTCACGGTTAAATCACCATGAATATATTACCACTGAGCTGGCTTTAGAATGTCGTAGAACGTTTCAACTGCCAACTACCTGGTTGATAGCCTACTCCATTTGAAATTCCATATCAAAAATACATCTTTAGGAACTATTTTTCTACGCCAAGTTCACTGAAATCGATATAAAAGACCCTAGAATTGTCTGTATTCATCCTATATTTTTCCAGACGGTGCAACTTGCTGTATAAAAGCAATCATACACGCGAACCAGTGGAATATCAGGAATATTGCCACTCTGTGACGCCTACGCCACTCGAGCTTCGCACATCACAGCCGTGGCCATGTTTTGATATTCCGCTGGTTCTCGTGTATGATTGCTTAACCCTTTCACTGCCACACGACAGCCGGTTAACCCTTTCACTGTGACAATACAGAAGGTTAGCCCTTTACTATCACACAACCGACGTGATGCTCCATCATTAGCTCCGCATTAGCGGAGCTAATGATGCTAATGATGGAGCATCGCCGTCGGTTGTGTGATAGTAAAGGGCTAACCTTCTGTCGTGTGGCAGTGAAAGGGTTAAGTGTTCCAACCACCACTGAATCTCCTAATGAAAAAGAAGCAGGTGTTGTTTTCTGGGTAGAGTTTGCCTCTGATGTGGCAGTGGGGACACTGGGAACACTGGTTGTGCTGTGTAGACGGGGGGGGGGTGTATCATTTTAACCCCTCGTTTGACGGGTGCATACGTTTAACCCCTCGTTTGATAGGTGCATCGTTTTAACCCCTCGTTTGACGGGTGCATACGTTTAACCCCTTGTTTGATAGGTGCATCGTTTTAACCCCTCGTTTGACGGGTGCATCGTTTTAACCCCTCGTTTTATAGGTGCATAGGTTTAACCCCTTGTTAGATCGCTCCACTACATTTCTCCATGTAAAGACTTGACTTCTGAAAATCCCCAGAAAAGGAGAAATGTTCTTGTGTATAAACCCTCCTTGTGCCAAGTTACAAGTGTTTTTTTTTTTATCTTGTGAACCCTTGCACTATGACTAAATCACTACAGTAGTTATGTGTATTGTATATCAAAGTACCTGCATTTTCTTTGTGATGTTTTATTTGTATTATTGCTACTCAGAAAATGGTATTGATCATTAAAATGTAAACATTCCAATAAATGGATTTTGTATAAAGTATTTGAGAAACATCTACCTCTGTGTCATTTTCTATTTATTTATAAATGTATTCATTAATTAATTAATTAATTTATAAATCTTTATAGCAGGTGATCAATCAAAGGGTATGCACTAGAGGAATTATTCAACAACTTAATACTTAAATAGCAAAAACATTTCATGTGTGTATATTATGTACATTCATATTCCAGATACTAGTTGATATCCTGGTTAAGGTGTTATTCAGGATACGTTTATTATGTACATTATTTATATTATTAATATTCTAGATACTAGATCATATTCTGGTTAAGATATCCACACTAAACACATTCATATGATTATCACCATGGAAACAGAAGTCAAACAAAGACCATAAGTCCATCAGAAAACAGGACCAGGTGTTTACATCAGCTGATCATATTCAGCTTCCTATGAGCTCCTCCAGCTCATTGTATACAGGATTCACATACACTGCAGTTCCTCTGAGCAGTGCATCATGGGACAGTCCAGGGTGACGGTTCCATAGATATCTATATAGAACACTAGATAGCTTAAGGCGGAGTCACCAGCGTCACTGAACCGCCGCCATCTTGCTCGAGTCAGCCTTGAGTGAGGGTGAGTGAGCTGCACAGACAAGAATACTCATAACTCACTGAAATATTGGCGGATTTACAAACTGTTTGGTTTATTACAAGCATTATTAACGTGGCTGTGATTCAAGCGGTTTGTAAAAAAAAAAGTAGACATTAATGTTATCAGTAGCTGAGCTGCCCCGAGCAAGATGGCCGCCCTACGACGACGTCGCTCTACATTGGCCGGCAGCGCGGGTAAGCTATCTAGTGTTCTATATAGATATCTATGGACGGTTCCTCTGAGCAGTGCATCATGGGACAGTCCAGGGGGACGGTTCCTCTGAGCAGTGCATCATGGGACATTCCAGGGGGACGGTTCCTCTGAGCAGTGCATCATGGGACAGTCCAGGGTGACAGTTCCTCTGAGCAGTGCATCATGGGACAGTCCAGGGGGGCGGTTCCTCTGAGCAGTGCATCATGGGACAGTCCAGGGGGACGGTTCCTCTGAGCAGTGCATCATGGGACAGGCCAGGGGGACGGTTCCTCTGAGCAGTGCATCATGGGACATTCCAGGGGGACGGTTCCTCTGAGCAGTGCATCATGGGACAGTCCAGGGGGACGGTTCCTCTGAGCAGTGCATCATGGGACAGGCCAGGGGGGCGGTTCCTCTGAGCAGTGCATCATGGGACAGTCCAGGGGGGCGGTTCCTCTGAGCAGTGCATCATGGGACAGTCCAGGGGGGCGGTTCCTCTGAGCAGTGCATCATGGGACAGTCCAGGGGGGCGGTTCCTCTGAGCAGTGCATCATGGGACAGTCCAGGGGGACGGTTCCTCTGAGCAGTGCATCATGGGACAGTCCAGGGGGGCGGTTCCTCTGAGCAGTGCATCATGGGACAGTCCAGGGGGACGGTTCCTCTGAGCAGTGCATCATGGGACAGTCCAGGGGGACGGTTCCTCTGAGCAGTGCATCATGGGACAGTCCAGGGGGACGGTTCCTCTGAGCAGTGCATCATGGGACAGTCCAGGGGGACGGTTCCTCTGAGCAGTGCATCATGGGACAGTCCAGGGGGACGGTTCCTCTGAGCAGTGCATCATGGGACAGTCCAGGGGGACGGTTCCTCTGAGCAGTGCATCATGGGACAGTCCAGGGGGACGGTTCCTCTGAGCAGTGCATCATGGGACAGTCCAGGGTGACTGTTCCTCTGAGCAGTGCATCATGGGACAGTCCAGGGGGGCGGGGGTTGAGTTCCACCCTGCTGTACTCAGAATATCTCCAGCAGACAACTTTATAATAATAATGATAATAATAATATCTACAGCATAGCAACTCTTATGTTATAATAATAATTATAATACTGTTTGTTCTATTCTATTTGGAGTTCCAGATCAGTTTGGGCTTGCCAGACAATGCAGTAAGTGGTAGAAAGTTAAGAATGTTTCAAATCACTTTGGTTACTGTTATTGTTATTAACAGCTCACCTGACACTATCTGAACGACCCTGCTGTGGTAAACTCCACCCGTCTGAGACTCCAGATTAGGGATGTCCGATATTATCGGCCGATATCGGCATTAAAATGTGATATCGGAAAATATCGGTATCGGTTTTAATTTTTTTTTACATTTTTAAATTTTACATTTTACATTTCTATAACCTTTATTTACCCAGGCAAGCAAGTAAGAACAAATTCTGATTTAATTTATTTTCAAAAGTATGCATAATATTGTGTTAATTCCACAACAAGAGATATGTAATGTTAATTACCTGAAATTATTCCATTTTTGGGGGGGGGGGGGGGGGGACCCTGCATATATCGGTATCGGTTGATATCGGTATCGGAAATTAAGAGTTAAAAACAAGCACTTCTTAAGACCCATCTGTGGCTATCATCATCCCACCCAGGCTGGGTGTCGCTCTCTAAGGGTGGATGATGTCACGCCTGCCATCCTCTGACCCTCAGATTGGCTGCTTCAGCCGCAGGTCTCTGAATTTACCATCCAGGTCCAAAGATCGCTGTGTGTTTGTTCTGCGGCCCCGAGAGGTTCCACCAGCTTCCTGTCTCACCTCCACCCTGTCCGACACCCCACCCGCTCCCCCTGTCTGTCTGTCTGCCAACGGGCCGCCCCGGGGACCACAAGGCCCTGTCGACTGAGTCGGGGTCTACCTTGTGTTGGCTCTAGGGTTTGGAGTTTACCTGAGCAGGAAGGAGTGGAGAGAGAGAGTTGTAGTTTTTAAGTTGCAGTAGTTGTAGTTCCAAGGCCTTGTTCCTCTTAGTGTGAGTGTGTTCCTGTGTGCCGTGCCTACAGGACAGGCAGACACTTTTCAACCTGAGGTACGTAACTGCTTTTATTTGCTTCTTTTGTTTGTTTTCAGGTCTCTTATCTCTCAGGTGCCGCAGGCAGAGAGCTGTTTGAAACACGAGACTTTAAAATCAGAAACCAGTCAGTCACTGTCGCCTATAACGACCTGATCCATGAAGCCTACATCATGGAATACCCTGCAGAAAACACTGAAACTAGACACTCTAGTGTCTATGGGTCAGTTTAGAACCTTAATGACCAATCAGGTCACCACAATGTGTAATTGTTTACATTTTTAGCTATTTTATTCTTTTAAAAAGATTTTTTTTAATGTATTTTAAAATGTGCTCTTAATTATTCTGATTGTCTGATGTCTTTATATTTATGAACACACTGTGACACTTGTGTATGTAACATCTCGACGGCACTGTAAATGAGTTTAATTACTCAGTGTATTATCGAGTATAAATAAAGATTGAATGAATGAATGAAATGAATGCCAACACCAAACCAAATCTGACTGTTGGTTAGGAGGGAAGTTGGACACACACACACACACACACACACACACACACACACACACACACACACACACACACACACACACACACACACACACACACACACATGCACACACATACTGTACACACACATGCACAAGCATTTGCACCTTGCCTTAAAGTTGTTGTACCTCATTGTCTGCATTTGTACTCACTGTACTTAGATTGTACTTAGGTTGTACTTTAGCTTGTAGATTGTATTGTATATTGTATAGTGTATAGTACTATAGTGTTATTCCTCTTTTACTACTTTTTACTGTATGAAGCACATTCTCAGGGGCTCATACAGAACCAAGCATTTCACTGTAGAGTACATGTACCTTATATGTGACAAATAAAAACAAACTTGAAACTTGAACTTGATATATAAAACTACAAGACTGGCTTCCACAGTCAACCATCTCCCCTGCCGAGTTCTGGCGTCATCGACTACAATACGTGCTGTTTACACATCTGTCTGATATACAATGTGATACTGCAATATGTATATATGTATAGAAAAGGTTTGAGTGGTAATACTACAGTATTACTGTATATATATATTATACAGTATATATACAGTACTAGTGTGGTATTACCACTAAAACCTTTTCTGTCACTATGTAATATAATATAATATCACTATTCAACCCTTTCCTTGAGATATATATATATATATAATACTGTAATGTCACCACTCACATCTTTCATCTAGAGATAAAATACTCACCTACATTGTATAAACTCTGAACCCACTGCCTATACGCTCTAGGCTCTGTTGCCCTAACCATATGAACTCTGAACTCTGTTGACTATAGTTTATACACCTATCTCAACTTACGGCCTACAACTGCCTCGCACTGTAATCATAATGACCTACCTCATCCTAGTCTACCCATATATTACTGTTTACATACCTGTATGATAGTCATTTACAATACTACTATTATCAAGTTTCAAGTTCAAGTTTCAAGTTTCTTTAATAGTTGTCATACAGAAGTACAGAATACTTTTATACAAAATGCTTCTTACTGTTGCGCTCCAGAGACTGTGCAAGACAAGATAAGTATGAAATAAAATAACATAGTAAAATTAGAAGTAAAAAAATGAGGTCACAGTGTTCAGTTTAGACATATGTACAATGTTCGATGCAGAATAGACGTAGTTACCATACAATATACAATACTGTGCAGTGTACTAATATACAATACTATATAGTGCAAGGCAGAAATGGAGAAATGGGACGAGGTGCAATTTAGGTACAATTCACAGTAGGTGTACGAGTTGTAGTGCAAATCCTTTATCAATAAATATAAAGTGTAAGTGTGTTTGTGTGATCTAAAGTGTGGAGAGTGGGTGCTGCAGTGTGTTGTTTGTTTGAGTGAGTGTGTGCGTGTGTGTGTGTGTGCTGTGTGCATTTGATGGTTGTTGCATAGTGATTATTGTTCGTTTAGCGATTATTGATCGTTTAGCGATTATTGTTCGTTTAGCAGCCTGATGGCCTGGGGATAGAAGCTTCTTCTGAGTCTTTCTGTGCTCGCCTTAAGACTCCGGTATCGCTTGCCTGACCGCAGCAGTTCAAAGAGGCAGTTGTTCGGGTGGCTCGAGTCCTTAATAATTCTCTTAGCCTTCCCCTTGCACCGCTTGTTGTAAATGTTCTGGAGGGTGGGAAGCCCCCCTCCAATTGTGCGTTCGGCTGAACGTGTCACTCTTTGTAGTCTGCTACGGTCTTGTGCAGTGCTATTCCCAAACCAGGAGGTGATGTTGCCGGTCAGGATGCTCTCTATTGTACATGAGTAGAAGTTCCTAAGGATCTTCTGACTGACTTGGAACTTCCTTAGGCGCCTGAGGAAGTAGAGGCGTTGTCGTGCCTTCTTCACAACACTGTCAATGTGTGTGGTCCATGTCAAGTCCTCGGATATGTGGGCTCCGAGGTACTTAAAACTGTTCACTCTCTCAACCGGTGCCCCGTCGATGCTGAGGGGGCTGTAGTCCCTGACCCCCGACCTCCTGAAGTCCACAATCATCTCTCATCACATTATGATGCATATACTGTATATACCTGTATATATTATATCTATATCCGTATTCATCCCATGCCTACTCATACTGCGTGTGCATGTCTTACTACCATAGTATGTTTATACCTGTTTCACCTTTTATACGTATTTATACTGTATCACTGTACATAATGATATTGTACATACAGCAGTTTAATATATATTATTCTGTAGCTTGTTAATATATGAATCACTTGTACATTGTATATTGTTAATGCACTTTACTGTTACATTTGAACTCTGGTTAGATGCCAACTTCTTTTCGTTGTGTAATGACAATACATTTTAATCTAATCAAAAATCAAACCTTTCATGTGGATATGTGATACTGTAGTATCATCACTACTCAAACCTTTCATGTGGATATGTAATACTGTAGTATCATCACTACTCATGTGGATATGTAATACTACTCCAGTAAAAGTCCATCTTTATGACACTGGTGTATTGTATTGCTGATTCTGTACAACTGGCAATTGAGAACTTGCCATTTTCCTTTAATGCTATTCAAGAAGTGTTTATTAATCTTATATTGGCGTGTAATACAAGTAAAAACGAATGAATTATGTTTACTAGAGCCAGAAATATTGATTATAATGGTTTTGCATATATCCACTGTGAGCGGCACTAGCCTTGAGAGAGTCACTGAGTATAAATATCTTGGCATCTGGCTTTGATGAAACATATACATTTTAAATACCATATCATATACATGTTGCTACCATGACAACCTGCAGTCAACAAGCTGCCACAGAATAGAATAGAATAGATTAGAATAGAAATAATTGTATTATATTATTGAATAAAAATTGAATAAAATATACAGTAAATAAATACAGTAAAAATATACTGAAGTCTATGTAATTGGCAGAAAATTGGCTTCTTGTATAAAAACGTGTACAATTGGCTTGTCGCTGCTACTTTTTACCGGTACTCGATTATGGTGACGTGTTGTACATGAATGCCTGTTCTACCTCGTTGCTTATGCTGGATGCCACTTGTCATGGTGCGCTAAGATTCATTACTGGCTGTAGATCTCACTCATCTCTGCATTTTGTACAAGAAGGTAGGTTGGCTAAGTCCCTGCCTGCTCGTAGCATCATTGGTACATCTTCCTCTATAAAGCATTACTTGGACTGTTGCCTCTATATCTCTGTACACACCTTACTGTTGCGTCAAACTCTTCCTACAGCTTGCGTTCTCAGGACTTTCTATCCATCTCAGTCCCACGAGTTCGCAGTTCGCACTGAGTTTGGGAACAGAGCTTGTACTCTGCTCCGTTTACCTGGAATGGACTTCAAAAATCTCTTAAACTCCAGGGCCCTCATTTATCAACGTAGCGTACGCACAGATATGTGCGTAACCCCTGCGTACAATCATTTCTAAGCAAAGTGTGGGACTTATCAAATTGAACTTGTGCTTGACTTTGTGCGTATATATACGCACAGCTCGGAGCATGCGTAGCTGGCGCCCGGTGGTAGAATATTATTATTGCAGTCTGCAACGCGGAAATAAGCTTCCGTGCATTACTTCCAACACTGGCGTGTTCAACTTCTGTATGCCCTGTAATTCATTATAGTTCATTGTAAAATAGCGACAATAGTGTAATTATAACGGGCTCACGCGCGAACAAGAGGTTGGCTCGCTTGTTTGGCACGGGGGGGCAGACGCAGAACACCCACCTCCAAACGCGATTAAATATTGTTTCAAATAAAAAGCGACATACTATTATTTTGTGTCATGTTTCCAAATAAGATTGGCCACAACTAAATGCTTTCTACTTCAATTTGTTGGTTAGAATAGATTACCTCGCTCCGTTGAAACTTCACTGAGACTAACAGTAAAAGACAGTATTAATATTAAGACGTGATAATAATAATAATAATAATAATAATAATAATAATAATAATAATAATAACAATAATAATAATAGCTTCATTTTATATAGCGCCTTTCAAGAGACCCATGCAAGGTCGCTTTACATAGATAGGGGGGGGGAAATAACAAAGTAATAAACATAGTGGACAGACTATGTAAATATGATGATGGGATTCAAGTTCGCGTTTTTATTGATCATATAGGTAGGCTATACATAGGCTACATGGCACGGTCCATCGTGATATTGTAGATGGATCGAGCAATAGACTGTTATTACTGTACCACCCATGTAGCTGTCAAAGCTCCATCACAAATGCAGTTATGTGAATAGAAAGGGATTCCACTCAGTGATGCGCATTTGCCTGATTCATGTCGTTGCTGTCGGGAGGAAAGGCATGCTGCATGTTTTCAATTCATTAAATAAAACGGATACTTTTTGCAAGGGTTTACTGACTGTCATACAAATAATCAACCAACTACATACTGTAACTTTTCAGTGCACGTTCTTATTTACATTGTGACAACAGCCTTGTGAGCTCCCGCACACAGACATGATGGAATTCAAGTTCATGTTTGTATTGATCACATAGGCAGGCTACACATGGCGGCGTATAGGCTACATCATACATGGCAGTGAGATTCATTGTTCTTGTATATGCTCTCGTATTATTGTTTATATAGGCTACCCAATACTGACATCAAAATAGATTGTATGCCTCTAGAAATCATATGCAGCAGGTAGAAAATGTACGGTAAATCCATCGCGATTTGGAATAAAATTGAGGAGAACTTTAATCCCTGGGTATTAATCGAACAAAACGGAAAAAGGCAGTCATATTCTAGCACGGTCTTTATTAGTTAATATGGTCTTTAAGTTAATAGATATCATATCCGACATCACCGTACGTGTACATGTCTGTCAGCCTGTCACGTATTTCTTCATAACACGCTTCCCTCGGCTTAGTCCACTTTTCCACATTTCATGGGGGTGTTCCATTACCGTATATGGTTAATTACGGGCGGTGCTATATGCAAATACTTAAAATCGTGCACGAGCTGCAGCGTAGGATCAAAGTGATATTTATCAAGACAGGTGTGCGTACGACCTGTGTACGCACGTGTGATAAATCAATTTTTTTTGTGCGTACACACATTCTAAATTATGTGCTTAAGAACAAAGATAGAACACTTTCTAAGAATTGTTGATAAATGAGGGCCCAGGCTTTTATTACTTTGCACAGTTTCAAAACACTAATTACTGACCTTTTAATGACCGATATGGGAGTGTGCAAATGCTTCTCAGGTTAAGCATATGCTCTCCCGGGCTGCTGCTTGCTTTTTTTATCCTTATCTTTTTGTCCTTTGTCTATGTTCATTTACTGTCCTGTATGGTTGTTTGTTGTTGTTTTATGTCAGGTGTTGCTCACATTCATTTAGTTTGACAGTTATTGAGAGTGCATGAGTTTGAATATGGCCATCAGTGATGTCATCGGGGACACTCAAACCTTGTGTCAATTACAGCACCATGAAACGATGTACAACAATAATAATACACTTTATTCATATTTTCATACATGAATTGCACGTGCTTCACAGCAGTGATGTAGACACAAACTAGACACATAAAATGAGCAGAGAATTGACGAATAGATGTCCCGTTTCTAACCAGGCTAGTTGACGTGGAACACTGTATCCTTTGTGTCATATTTCGGGATCTTACGGGTGTTTTTCTGAGGCCGATAAGGAGAGATAAGCGGGAAGCAGGGTGAACTTGAGGAAAGCAGGAAGTGGGCGGTGTGTGTGTGGGGGTTGTAGCAGTCAGGGCCGCTGCTATCTCCACCGTACGACGTGCAGATTATCCATCGGTACAAAGTCCCAAGCAGGGCGTGGTCAGGGGCCTGGACAGAATATCTCTAGAACAGATAAAGGCCTTAACCCTTTCACTGCCACACTACAGAAGGTTAACCCTTTACTATCACACTACTACCGACTGTTACCGAAGGTTGGTAGTGTGATAGTAAAGGGTTAACCTTCTGTAGTGTGGCAGTGAAAGGGTTAACCGGCTGTTGTGTGGCAGTGAAAGGGTTGATACTGTGAACGTTCCAACAAGAGAGAGTTCACATGCTAACCCTGTTCAGGCGCTGCTCAGACTTGGACCCTATAGTCATGAAAAAGGTACTGGATTCATGGATCGTCTTTAGAAGGATATTTAATAATAGGCTGCAAAAATCACTAAGGTTTCAACACAAACGTGTCTTCTTCAGACTTCTTCTTCACTCTTCCCCCTGAAGAAGACGTTGATGTGTTGAAACATTAGTGATTTCTTTTTACCCCCTCTACATTTCTTTCTTTTTAAAGATGATCCGTGTCTCTAGTACCTTCCTTTCTGATGACTGTGGACATTATATACATCCATATATCTATATATGTACACCTCTATTCTGTATATACTGTATATATGTATATATATTAGGGCTGGGACTTTATCGCATTAATTGCGATTAATTAACTACAGAAAGAATTAAAAGTAAAAAAAATGTATGCATTTAATCGCATGATGATTTTACTTTATTGTGTAAGAATGTTACCTTTCAAAGGAGACCAGACTCATGCATGTGCTATAAGTATAAAGTATAATAAATCACAAATGACTTTTTTTTCTTAGTCTGGTTTGTTCATTCAGAATACTGAAAAAATAAGAGAAATTGAGATCAATCAAGAGTTTTTTTTTTTTTTATTGTCAACTGTTCTGGAATGTACTTGAAAGTACTGCATTTAACTTTTACCTCAAAAGTGCTTGAGTTTACAAAAGGTCCTTTGCGCTATATATATATTATTCCAAAAATTGCTGCACTTTGTTAAAAATTGCATTGATCTGTTGGTCTGTGTAGTAGCTAATACAGGATTTTGCTGCTTAAACGTATGTATAATGTATATTCATTGATTCACTCGTATACCTATAGTCAAGTTAGACCGCGCTCACAAGTTCTCACACTGGGTGCTGTAATCCCATAAAGTTCAGTATATCAGCCATAAGGCTAGCCATACCACTGAAGAAGGACATTGTCCGAAACATGTCTGCTTTTTATTCAGGCTGCCATTAAAAAACATTGAACCTGTGAGTGCTGGTCCGGCTACCCTGCTTTTTGATATACTTCACTCGTATACCAAAATCCATTTGAATTGAACAATTTTGCTTTTCGCATCAAATATTGATATGCGATTCAAATGTGATTAATTTTGATTAATTAACTATAAAGTCTTGAATTAATTCAATTAAAATGTTTAATAGAGTCCCACCACTAATATATATATAGAGTTTCTTGGCTCCTCTGTCTCCTAGCAGCAACATACAGACAATAAGAGCAGTGTTCTACCTGTACATTGTGTATTGCTGTTGCACTTTACTGCTACATTTGCACTCTGGTTGGATGCCAAACTTATTTTCATTGTACTGTACTTGTGCTGTATAATGATGACAATACATTTGAATCTAATCTAATATAATCTAATCTAATATAATCTAATGTGCAGGTCAGTCATGTGTGCAAAGCAGCAGCAGTGACAGCTCTGTATAAGGTAGCACCCCTCAGTCACAGGTCGTTAGTGTTCCTGAGTCTGACTGCCTGTACTGGGGGAGAAACTGCCCCGGAGTCTGCTGGTCTGGGGTCTGCTGGTCTGGGCCTTGAGGCTGCTGGTCTGGGCCTTGAGGCTGCTGGTCTGGGCCTTGAGGCTGCTGGTCTGGAGTCTGCTGGTCTGGGCCTTGAGTCTGCTGGTCTGGAGTCTGCTGGTCTGGGCCTTGAGTCTGCTGGTCTGGAGGCTGCTGGTCTGGAGGCTGCTGGTCTGGAGGCTGCTGGTCTGGAGCCTTGAGTCTGCTGGTCTGGAGTCTGCTGGTCTGGAGCCTTGAGTCTGCTGGTCTGGAGGCTGCTGGTCTGGAGTCTGCTGGTCTGGGCCTTGAGTCTGCTGGTCTGGGCCTTGAGTCTGCTGGTCTGGAGCCTTGAGTCTGCTGGTCTGGGCCTTGAGTCTGCTGGTCTGGGCCTTGAGTCTGCTGGTCTGGGCCTTGAGTCTGCTGGTCTGGGCCTTGAGGCTGCTGGTCTGGGCCTTGAGTCTGCTGGTCTGGGCCTTGAGTCTGCTGGTCTGGGCCTTGAGGCTGCTGGTCTGGGCCTTGAGTCTGCTGGTCTGGAGGCTGCTGGTCTGGGCCTTGAGTCTGCTGGTCTGGGCCTTGAGGCTGCTGGTCTGGGCCTTGAGGCTGCTGGTCTGGAGTCTGCTGGTCTGGAGTCTGCTGGTCTGGAGCCTTGAGTCTGCTGGTCTGGGCCTTGAGGCTGCTGGTCTGGGCCTTGAGGCTGCTGGTCTGGAGTCTGCTGGTCTGGAGTCTGCTGGTCTGGAGCCTTGAGTCTGCTGGTCTGGGCCTTGAGGCTGCTGGTCTGGGCCTTGAGGCTGCTGGTCTGGAGCCTTGAGTCTGCTGGTCTGGGCCTTGAGGCTGCTGGTCTGGGCCTTGAGGCTGCTGGTCTGGGCCTTGAGGCTGCTGGTACCGTTTTCCAGATGGTAGCAGCTAAAACAGTTTTTGGTTGGGGTGGTTGGGGTCCTTAATAATCCTGCAGGCAGTCCGTTGTATGTATCCTGGATGGAGGGGAGCTCACATCCACTGATGTGCTGGACTGTTCCCATGGTATATTTAAGCAACAATACACTCAAACCCGTGGGATGTCATGAATATTGCCACCGTCGGGAAGTTGCACCATCAGGAAAAATATAGGATGAATACAGACAATTCGAGGGTCTTTTATATCGATTTCAGTGAACTTGGCGTAGAAAAATGTTTCCTAAAAATGTCTTGTTGCTATGGAATTCCAAATGGAGTAGGCTATCAACAATCAGCACCTCGGACAGTTCCGGGAGTTGGGCCAGTTCAATGCCCAGGCCGTCGACTTGGTGGTGTTGAAGGATCGTGTCCAGTGCGTCTTTCGTTTAATTAGCATATATATTAGTCTAATAATGCGTTTTTTCTGAATAACGGTAGATGTACAGGGAGCGCCCTCGTGGCGCACCATGTTAGTGCATCGCACACCTACGCGGCCGTGCCGGGTTCGCTTCCCAATCCCGGTGACTCCCATTTGTCGCATGTCTTCCCCGCCTCTTCTCCCGTTCATCCTCTCCTCATCTGTCGGTCATGTCTTTTTTTTTTTATCCTCTCTTTCTCCGATTTTTCTCTGTTTTTCTCCCCGTCCCAATTTTAGTCATTGTGCCAATTCCCCCCCTCCCCTACCTGGTTGTTGTGCGCATGTTCTCCTACTGGTCGGTAGGGTTGGGCATCGTTTGGATTTGAACGATTCCGGTTCCGATTCCGATTCTCCATTTCGATTCCTGTTCTAAACGATTCTCGATTCCGATTCTTTGAGGTGCAGGTCAAAACAGGTCACATCTTATTTCGCAGGAGATTATTATAATTATTTTTTAAATCTTTCATTTGTTCCATACTATTCACATTGTCAGTTGACTTGATACAGTTTAATTTGGTTGCTGTACTGTAACTAGGGTATTAATTAACAAAGTAATTTTTTTTTTTTTTATTATTATTTTTTTTAATGAATCGAAATTAAGAATTGAAATGCAAATATGTTACTTCCGGAACCGGAAGTTAGGAACCGGTTCCTATTAGAACCGGTTCTTGGTGCCCAACCCTACTGGTCGGTACAAGGGAACCCTGAAGTCATCTGCACACTTCCTCCGACCCGTGCGGCGACAGCCAGTGATTATTTTTTTCACCTGGCAGCGAGGACTCTCATTGGTGAAGTGTAACGCGTGGGAGGTCACGCTGCCTTTATCAATTCCTGCCTCCGCTGAGCAAGCGCCCAGACCTGACCTGTAGGCGTCGCTGTCCACAACGCCAGATTCCCACCCATGACTTGCCCTCCCCCTAACCCAGCCAAACGAGTTAGTATGACGATCAGCCCAAGCCTCAAGCAATGCTGACTCCGGGAGTCGAGACCGCAGCCTCTTGCATTGGTGACGAGCGCAATCTCCGCTACGCCACCTGACCGCCTATCTGTCGGTCATGTCTGACCATGAAAAGCAATAAATGCTAAAAAAAGAATCTTAAAAAAAAATACAAATGTTTTTAAAAGATGTACAGTAGGCCCGTCGTCTTTATATATCCACTCATACCCATTCTCTGCCACGCTTATATCCATCGCTGTTTGATCTCTGCCAGTACTGTAAGTCTATGGAGATGTTCACCTTCTTTGCAGGGCTATAACTTTTTAAATTGTATTGCTAAATTGACATTACTATGGCCCATTCAACATCGATTACCTATCGTTCAGGATGTAGGAACGTTTTACTTTTTCATTCACACATTCATACGAAAATACCGTCTAGAGTATAAATATGTTTTTATCGTTTTCTGCAGTATTTCCCAGAACGTGAGATATAGGCACAAATGCATTATATTAGATCATCAAATGCAGTTTGATACCGATCGACGCTATATTAAAAATGTCAACTGTACATGGTCCTAAGGGTTATGACTGATCATGCGCGGGTGAATGGAGGGGGGGGGGGTCGTTTATAATTCTGTGATAGTCGTTAGATGCTTCATGTAGTATGGGTGATATATTGATCAGAGCAGTTTGTATCGAAAATGATAAACAAAAATGCTGAAACTCACGTTAGTCTCCTCGTACCGTTGGGCGATGAGAGTGGAGCAAACAGATCCCATGTTTTGTGGTGGAACATTTTCAACATTCTGAACTTTTAGCAGTATATTTGCTTGACTCATGCACCTTTTTGAAAATCATCTGACATGAAGATGGAACACATTTTTGTTGTTAATATGATTTATATTACTGGTAGTTCATACAAGACTTTATCGTCCTCTAAGCCAATCTGCACTTTTTTTTTTATAATTTTATTTTCATTTTCAACCAGCATGGATACATACATGATATGGTCAGTGTCAAAATATAGAATCATCCATTTTGGTTCTTCCCCCCCCCCCCCCCCACCCCCACTCCCTCTCCCTCCCACCAGTTCCCTCTCACCAGCCCATCCCCCCACCAGTTCCCTCCCACCAGCCCAGTGAGCCCACCCCCCCCTCCCAGATTCAACTCAGACTCACATTAGGCAAACACTAAACTAACAGAAAATGCAAACATAACGAAACAAAAACAAAAACACATTCACATCTTCAACTTGCTCCGAGGTCCCAACATAGTCTCATAGATTCCACTATGGAAGTGTACCCAACCTTTCATTCTCCATATACGTCAAAAAGGGTTGCCATGTCTTATAGAATCTATCCGTAGAGCCTCCTAAGGTGCATCTCATCTTTTCCAAGTGCAGGAACCCCATTACACCTCTGGTCCATTGGACATGTGTGGGAGAGGCCTCCTGCTTCCACATCATAAGCCAATCTGCACTTTAACATAGGCCTGGGTTGTTTTTATTTCTGTTAGCGCCGCAGATATAAGAAAGCGGTCTAGCTGAGTCAATGTTGATGGTTTTGTTGAACATTTGTATTTCACAGGAGAGAAACTGTATTCAAAGAAAGCTATTAAAATAGTCTTTGAATCTCAATATACTTTCTTTGTGTTGATTTTACATTAATTCCATGATTTTACTGAAGTAAATATCTTTTACAAGCTTCGGTCTTAAGTAGAAAAATGCGATTTTTTTATCTAGATTAATTACAGAAAATTGTGAGATTAATTAGTTAAAATTTTTTGTATCTATTGACAGCACTAATATATATCACCAAAGTCTGTCTAAAGAGAAGTGGGTTCACTCTGCCACCATCTTGATAATGGCGACTAACAAGACCAGACCCCTATCTCTGTATCTAAGAATCTGTCATAAGAATCTGTCTGATAATAATTTTTTCATATTTGAAGTCACTGGTAAAAATGGTTCGGTGTTTTGTAACAGAAAATATTTTTTGTTTCCACTGGGTGAATCACACTTTCATCTGAGATCACGATTCATTTTAAACATCTTTAAAAGTCACATTTAAGATCAAGATTAAGTAGATTATAGTTTTACTCAACATTAAATCACATCACATTTAATTATTGTCTCTGAATACGTTTTGTAGCAATTTGTTCCTTTGTTGCTGCCATCTTTAGTGCTAATAATAATAATGATACATAATAATGTCCATGGATTTCTTCATTCAAACCTCTGCTCTGTCTCCTCGTTGTCTCTGAGTATCTGTCTCTGATAGCACCACCACAGGGTCACACCCTCACAGCTCTAAACGGCCCCCTGACAGAAACCTACCATGGTAGTGTGATGGTCATTTCAGCTGCATCATGGTACCGGCCATTGTGTAAATACTTTACCAAGGTACTGCGATGGTGAAAGTCATGTATTGCCCATGGTACCAATTTTGTACTTAAAGGGCCACTTCAGTGATTTTCAACATTAACCCTTTCACTGCCGCACTACCAAACGGTTAACCCTTTCACTGCGACAACACACAGAAGGTTAACCCTTTCACTGCCACACTACAGAAGGTTAACCCTTTACTATCACAACACACACAGAAGGTTAACCTTCTGTCGTGTGGCAGTGAAAGGGTTAAAGGAACATGCCAACATTATGGGGGATGCGTTTACCATCTTTGTCAGAGTCAGACAAGAAGATAGATACCAATTTCCACTTTCCTGTGCGTTCAGTAGAAAGGTCTGGCTACAAGCTAGTCTAACTTAGCGCAAATGAATGGAAGCGGATACGGACCACTAGCCCAGCTGTTGGCCAAAAACACCTCTCCCGGAGTTTTAAGCTATAGGCTAGTGGTCCGTATCCGCCTCCATTAATCTGTTCTAAGCTAGACTAGCTTGTAGCCGGATAGCTATCTACTGAACGCACACTGTATGTGTACTGTAGTATTACTGTATGTGTACTGTAGTATTACTGTATGTGTACTGTAGTATTACTGTACCATTACTGTATGTGTACTGTAGTATTACTGTATGTGTACTGTAGTATTACTGTACCATTACTGTATGTGTACTGTAGTATTACTGTATGTGTACTGTAGTATTACTGTATGTGTACTGTAGTATTACTGTACCATTACTGTATGTGTACTGTAGTATTACTGTAGTATTACTGTATGTGTACTGTAGTATTACTGTAGTATTACTGTGTGTGTACTGTAGTATTAATGTAGTATTACTGTATGTGTACTGTAGTATTACTGTATGTGTACTGTAGTATTACTGTATGTGTACTGTAGTATTAATGTATGTGTACTGTAGTATTACTGTATGTGTACTGTAGTATTACTGTACCATTACTGTATGTGTACTGTAGTATTACTGTATGTGTACTGTAGTATTACTGTATGTGTACTGTAGTATTACTGTATGTGTACTGTATTATTACTGTATGTGTACTGTAGTATTACTGTATGTGTACTGTAGTATTACTGTAGTATTACTGTATGTGTACTGTAGTATTACTGTATGTGTACTGTAGTATTACTGTATGTGTACTGTATTATTACTGTATGTGTACTGTAGTATTACTGTATGTGTACTGTAGTATTACTGTAGTATTACTGTATGTGTACTGTAGTATTACTGTATGTGTACTGTAGTATTACTGTATGTGTACTGTAGTATTACTGTATGTGTACTGTAGTATTACTGTAGTATTACTGTATGTGTACTGTAGTATTACTGTATGTGTACTGTAGTATTACTGTAGTATGACTGCATGTGTACTGTAGTATTACTGTAGTATTACTGTATGTGTACTGTAGTATTACTGTATGTGTACTGTAGTATTACTGTATGTGTACTGTAGTATTACTGTATGTGTACTGTAGTATTACTGTATGTGTACTGTAGTGTTACTGTATGTGTACTGTAGTATTACTGTATGTGTACTGTAGTATTACTGTAGTATTACTGTATGTGTACTGTAGTATTACTGTAGTATGACTGCATGTGTACTGTAGTATTACTGTATGTGTACTGTAGTATTACTGTAGTATTACTGTATGTGTACTGTAGTATTACTGTAGTATTACTGTATGTGTACTGTAGTATTACTGTAGTATTACTGTATGTGTACTGTAGTATTACTGTAGTATTACTGTAGTATTACTGTATGTGTACTGTAGTATTACTGTATGTGTACTGTAGTATTACTGTATGTGTACTGTAGTATTACTGTATATGTACTGTAGTATTACTGTAGTATTACTGTATGTGTACTGTAGTATTACTGTAGTATTACTGTATATGTACTGTAGTATTACTGTATTATTACTGTATGTGTACTGTAGTATTACTGTAGTATTACTGTATGTGTACTGTAGTATGACTGTATGTGTACTGTAGTATGACTGTATGTGTACTGTAGTATGACTGTATGTGTACTGTAGTATGACTGTATGTGTACTGTAGTATGACTGTGTGTGTACTGTAGTATTACTGTATGTGTACTGTAGTATTACTGTACCATTACTGTATGTGTACTGTAGTATTACTGTATGTGTACTGTAGTATTACTGTATGTGTACTGTAGTATTACTGTACCATTACTGTATGTGTACTGTAGTATTACTGTATGTGTACTGTAGTATTACTGTACCATTACTGTATGTGTACTGTAGTATTACTGTATGTGTACTGTAGTATTACTGTACCATTACTGTATGTGTACTGTAGTATTACTGTAGTATTACTGTATGTATACTGTAGTATTACTGTATGTGTACTGTAGTATTACTGTATGTGTACTGTAGTATTACTGTGTGTACTGTAGTATTAATGTAGTATTACTGTATGTGTACTGTAGTATTACTGTATGTGTACTGTAGTATTACTGTATGTGTACTGTAGTATTACTGTATGTGTACTGTAGTATTACTGTACCATTACTGTATGTGTACTGTAGTATTACTGTATGTGTACTGTAGTATTACTGTATGTGTACTGTAGTATTACTGTATGTGTACTGTAGTATTACTGTAGTATTACTGTATGTGTACTGTAGTATTACTGTATGTGTACTGTAGTATTACTGTATGTGTACTGTAGTATTACTGTAGTATTACTGTATGTGTACTGTAGTATTACTGTAGTATTACTGTATGTGTACTGTAGTATTACTGTAGTATGACTGCATGTGTACTGTAGTATTACTGTATGTGTACTGTAGTATTACTGTATGTGTACTGTAGTATTACTGTAGTATTACTGTATGTGTACTGTAGTATTACTGTATGTGTACTGTAGTATTACTGTATGTGTACTGTAGTATTACTGTAGTATTACTGTATGTGTACTGTAGTATTACTGTATGTGTACTGTAGTGTTACTGTATGTGTACTGTAGTATTACTGTATGTGTACTGTAGTATTACTGTAGTATTACTGTATGTGTATTGTAGTATTACTGTAGTATGACTGCATGTGTACTGTAGTATTACTGTATGTGTACTGTAGTATTACTGTAGTATTACTGTATGTGTACTGTAGTATTACTGTAGTATTACTGTATGTGTACTGTAGTATTACTGTAGTATTACTGTATGTGTACTGTAGTATTACTGTATGTGTACTGTAGTATTACTGTATGTGTACTGTAGTATTACTGTATATGTACTGTAGTATTACTGTATGTGTACTGTAGTATTACTGTAGTATTACTGTATATGTACTGTAGTATTACTGTATTATTACTGTATGTGTACTGTAGTATTACTGTAGTATTACTGTATGTGTACTGTAGTATGACTGTATGTGTACTGTAGTATGACTGTATGTGTACTGTAGTATGACTGTATGTGTACTGTAGTATGACTGTATGTGTACTGTAGTATGACTGTGTGTGTACTGTAGTATGACTGTATGTGTACTGTAGTATGACTGTATGTGTACTGTATGTGTACTGTAGTATGACTGTATGTGTACTGTAGTATGACTGTATGTACTGTAGTATGACTGTATGTGTACTGTAGTATGACTGTATGTGTACTGTAGTATGACTGTATGTGTACTGTAGTATGACTGTATGTGTACTGTAGTATGACTGTAGTATGACTGTATGTGTACTGTAGTATGACTGTATGTGTACTGTAGTATGACTGTATGTGTACTGTAGTATTACTGTAGTATTACTGTATGTGTACTGTAGTATGACTGTATGTGTACTGTAGTATGACTGTATGTGTACTGTAGTATTACTGTAGTATTATTGTATGTGTACTGTAGTATTACTGTATGTGTACTGTAGTATTACTGTATGTGTACTGTAGTATTACTGTATGTGTACTGTAGTATTACTGTCGTATTACTGTATGTGTACTGTAGTATTACTGTATGTGTACTGTAGTATTACTGTATGTGTACTGTATTATTACTGTATGTGTACTGTAGTATTACTGTATGTGTACTGTAGTATTACTGTAGTATTACTGTATGTGTACTGTAGTATTACTGTAGTATGACTGCATGTGTACTGTAGTATTACTGTATGTGTACTGTAGTATTACTGTAGTATTACTGTATGTGTACTGTAGTATTACTGTAGTATTACTGTATGTGTACTGTAGTATTACTGTAGTATTACTGTATGTGTACTGTAGTATTACTGTATGTGTACTGTAGTATTACTGTATGTGTACTGTAGTATTACTGTATATGTACTGTAGTATTACTGTATGTGTACTGTAGTATTACTGTAGTATTACTGTATATGTACTGTAGTATTACTGTAGTATTACTGTATGTGTACTGTAGTATTACTGTAGTATTACTGTATGTGTACTGTAGTATGACTGTATGTGTACTGTAGTATGACTGTATGTACTGTAGTATGACTGTAGTATGACTGTAGTATGACTGTATGTGTACTGTAGTATGACTGTATGTACTGTAGTATGACTGTATGTGTACTGTAGTATGACTGTATGTACTGTAGTATGACTGTATGTGTACTGTAGTATGACTGTATGTGTACTGTAGTATGACTGTATGTGTACTGTAGTATGACTGTATGTGTACTGTAGTATGACTGTATGTGTACTGTAGTATGACTGTATGTGTACTGTAGTATGACTGTATGTGTACTGTAGTATGACTGTATGTGTACTGTAGTATTACTGTAGTATTACTGTATGTGTACTGTAGTATTACTGTATGTGTACTGTAGTATTACTGTATGTGTACTGTAGTATTACTGTATGTGTACTGTAGTATTACTGTCGTATTACTGTATGTGTACTGTAGTATTACTGTATGTGTACTGTAGTATTACTGTATGTGTACTGTAGTATTACTGTATGTGTACTGTAGTATTACTGTATGTGTACTGTAGTATTACTGTAGTATTACTGTATGTGTACTGTAGTATTACTGTAGTATGACTGCATGTGTACTGTAGTATTACTGTATGTGTACTGCAGTATTACTGTAGTATTACTGTATGTGTACTGTAGTATTACTGTAGTATTACTGTATGTGTACTGTAGTATTACTGTAGTATTACTGTATGTGTACTGTAGTATTACTGTATGTGTACTGTAGTATTACTGTATGTGTACTGTAGTATTACTGTATATGTACTGTAGTATTACTGTAGTATTACTGTATGTGTACTGTAGTATTACTGTAGTATTACTGTATATGTACTGTAGTATTACTGTAGTATTACTGTATATGTACTGTAGTATTACTGTAGTATTACTGTATGTGTACTGTAGTATGACTGTATGTGTACTGTAGTATGACTGTATGTACTGTAGTATGACTGTATGTGTACTGTAGTATGACTGTATGTACTGTAGTATGACTGTAGTATGAATGTAGTATGACTGTATGTGTACAGTAGTATGACTGTATGTACTGTAGTATGACTGTATGTGTACTGTAGTATGACTGTAGTATGACTGTATGTGTACTGTAGTATGACTGTCGTATGACTGTATGTACTGTAGTATGACTGTAGTATGACTGTATGTACTGTAGTATGACTGTAGTATGACTGTTGTATGACTGTATGTGTACTGTAGTATGACTGTATGTACTGTAGTATGACTGTAGTATGACTGTAGTATGACTGTATGTGTACTGTAGTATGACTGTATGTACTGTAGTATGACTGTATGTGTACTGTAGTATGACTGTATGTACTGTAGTATGACTGTATGTGTACTGTAGTATGACTGTATGTACTGTAGTATGACTGTATGTACTGTAGTATGACTGTATGTGTACTGTAGTATGACTGTATGTACTGTAGTATGACGGTATGTACTGTAGTATGACTGTATGTACTGTAGTATGACTGTATGTGTACTGTAGTATGACTGTATGTACTGTAGTATGACTGTAGTATGACTGTATATGTACTGTAGTATGACTGTATGTACTGTAGTATGACTGTATGTACTGTAGTATGACTGTATGTACTGTAGTATGACTGTATGTGTACTGTAGTATGACTGTAGTATGACTGTATGTACTGTAGTATGACTGTATGTGTACTGTAGTATTACTGTAGTATGACTGCATGTGTACTGTAGTATTACTGTATGTGTACTGTAGTATTACTGTAGTATTACTGTATGTGTACTGTAGTATTACTGTATGTGTACTGTAGTATTACTGTAGTATTACTGTATGTGCACTGTAGTATTACTGTAGTATTACTGTATATGTACTGTAGTATTACTGTAGTATTACTGTATGTGTACTGTAGTATTACTGTGGTATTACTGTATGTGTACTGTAGTATGACTGTATGTGTACTGTAAAATGACTGTATGTACTGTAGTATGACTGTAGTATGACTGTAGTATGACTGTATGTGTACTGTAGTATGACTGTATGCACTGTAGTATGACTGTATGTGTACTGTAGTATGACTGTATGTACTGTAGTATGACTGTATGTGTACTGTAGTATGACTGTATGTACTGTAGTATGACTGTATGTGTACTGTAGTATGACTGTATGTACTGTAGTATGACTGTATGTACTGTAGTATGACTGTAGTATGAATGTAGTATGACTGTATGTGTACTGTAGTATGACTGTAGTATGTACTGTAGTATGACTGTATGTGTACTGTAGTATGACTGTATGTACTGTAGTATGACTGTATGTGTACTGTAGTATGACTGTATGTACTGTAGTATGACTGTATGTACTGTAGTATGACTGTATGTGTACTGTAGTATGACTGTATGTACTGTAGTATGACTGTAGTATGAATGTAGTATGACTGTATGTGTACTGTAGTATGACTGTATGTGTACTGTAGTATGACTGTATGTACTGTAGTATGACTGTAGTATGACTGTATGTGTACTGTAGTATGACTGTATGTGTACTGTAGTATGACTGTATGTACTGTAGTATGACTGTAGTATGACTGTAGTATGACTGTATGTGTACTGTAGTATGACTGTATGTACTGTAGTATGACTGTATGTGTACTGTAGTATGACTGTATGTACTGTAGTATGACTGTATGTGTACTGTAGTATGACTGTATGTACTGTAGTATGACTGTATGTACTGTAGTATGACTGTATGTGTACTGTAGTATGACTGTATGTACTGTAGTATGACTGTAGTATGACTGTAGTATGACTGTATATGTACTGTAGTATGACTGTATGTACTGTAGTATGACTGTATGTACTGTAGTATGACTGTATGTACTGTAGTATGACTGTATGTGTACTGTAGTATGACTGTAGTATGACTGTATGTACTGTAGTATGACTGTATGTGTACTGTTGTATGACTGTAGTATGACTGTATGTACTGTAGTATGACTGTAGTATGACTGTATGTACTGTAGCATGACTGTAATATGACTGTATGTACTGTAGTATGACTGTAGTATGACTGTATGTACTGTAGTATGACTGTAGTATGACTGTATGTACTGTAGTATGACTGTAGTATGTACTGTAGTATGACTGTATGTGTACTGTAGTATGACTGTATGTACTGTAGTATGACTGTAGTATGACTGTAGTATGACTGTATGTGTACTGTAGTATGACTGTATGTACTGTAGTATGACTGTATGTGTACTGTAGTATGACTGTATGTACTGTAGTATGACTGTATGTGTACTGTAGTATGACTGTATGTACTGTAGTATGACTGTATGTACTGTAGTATGACTGTATGTACTGTAGTATGACTGTATGTGTACTGTAGTATGACTGTATGTACTGTAGTATGACTGTATGTACTGTAGTATGACTGTATGTACTGTAGTATGACTGTATGTACTGTAGTATGACTGTATGTGTACTGTAGTATGACTGTAGTATGACTGTATGTACTGTAGTATGACTGTATGTGTACTGTAGTATGACTGTAGTATGACTGTATGTGTACTGTAGTATGACTGTAGTATGACTGTATGTGTACTGTAGTATGACTGTAGTATGACTGTATGTGTACTGTAGTATGACTGTAGTATGACTGTATGTGTACTGTAGTATGACTGTAGTATGACTGTATGTGTACTGTAGTATGACTGTATGTGTACTGTAGTATGACTGTGTGTGTACTGTATTATTACTGTATGTGTAGTATTACTGTATGTGTACTGTATTATTACTGTATGTGTACTGTAGTATTACTGTATGTGTACTGTAGTATTACTGTATGTGTACTGTAGTATTACTGTATGTGTACTGTAGTATTACTGTATGTGTACTGTATTATTACTGTATGTGTACTGTATTATTACTGTATGTGTACTGTAGTATTACTGTATGTGTACTGTAGTATTACTGTATGTGTACTGTAGTATTACTGTATGTGTACTGTAGTATTACTGTAGTATTACTGTATGTGTACTGTAGTATTACTGTAGTATTACTGTATGTGTACTGTAGTATTACTGTAGTATGACTACATGTATACTGTAGTATTACTGTATGTGTACTGTAGTATTACAGTATGTGTACTGTAGTATTACTGTAGTATTACTGTATGTGTACTGTAGTATTACTGTATGTGTACTGTAGTATTACTGTATGTGTACTGTAGTATTACTGTAGTATTACTGTATGTGTACTGTAGTATTACTGTATGTGTACTGTAGTGTTACTGTATGTGTACTGTAGTATTACTGTATGTGTACTGTAGTATTACTGTAGTATTACTGTATGTGTACTGTAGTATTACTGTAGTATGACTGCATGTGTACTGTAGTATTACTGTATGTGTACTGTATTATTACTGTAGTATTACTGTATGTGTACTGTAGTATTACTGTATTATTACTGTATGTGTACTGTAGTATTACTGTAGTATTACTGTATGTGTACTGTATTATTACTGTATGTGTACTGTAGTATTACTGTATGTGTACTGTAGTATTACTGTATATGTACTGTAGTATTACTGTATTATTACTGTATGTGTACTGTAGTATTACTGTAGTATTACTGTATATGTACTGTAGTATTACTGTATTATTACTGTATGTGTACTGTAGTATTACTGTAGTATTACTGTATGTGTACTGTAGTATGACTGTATGTGTACTGTAGTATGACTGTATGTGTACTGTAGTATGACTGTATGTGTACTGTAGTATGACTGTATGTGTACTGTAGTATGACTGTGTGTGTACTGTAGTATGACTGTATGTGTACTGTAGTATGACTGTATGTGTACTGTATGTGTACTGTAGTATGACTGTATGTGTACTGTAGTATGACTGTATGTGTACTGTAGTATGACTGTATGTACTGTAGTATGACTGTATGTGTACTGTAGTATGACTGTATGTGTACTGTAGTATGACTGTATGTGTACTGTAGTATGACTGTATGTGTACTGTAGTATGACTGTATGTGTACTGTAGTATGACTGTAGTATGACTGTATGTGTACTGTAGTATGACTGTATGTGTACTGTAGTATGACTGTATGTGTACTGTAGTATTACTGTAGTATTACTGTATGTGTACTGTAGTATGACTGTATGTGTACTGTAGTATGACTGTATGTGTACTGTAGTATTACTGTAGTATGACTGTATGTGTACTGTAGTATGACTGTGTGTGTACTGTATTATTACTGTATGTGTACTGTAGTATTACTGTATGTGTACTGTATTATTACTGTATGTGTACTGTAGTATTACTGTATGTGTACTGTAGTATTACTGTAGTATTACTGTATGTGTACTGTAGTATTACTGTATGTGTACTGTAGTATTACTGTATGTGTACTGTATTATTACTGTATGTGTACTGTAGTATTACTGTATGTGTACTGTAGTATTACTGTATGTGTACTGTAGTATTACTGTAGTATTACTGTATGTGTACTGTAGTATTACTGTATGTGTACTGTAGTATTACTGTATGTGTACTGTAGTATTACTGTAGTATTACTGTATGTGTACTGTAGTATTACTGTAGTATGACTACATGTGTACTGTAGTATTACTGTATGTGTACTGTAGTATTACTGTATGTGTACTGTAGTATTACTGTAGTATTACTGTATGTGTACTGTAGTATTACTGTATGTGTACTGTAGTATTACTGGATGTGTACTGTAGTATTACTGTAGTATTACTGTATGTGTACTGTAGTATTACTGTATGTGTACTGTAGTATGACTGTAGTATTACTGTAGTATGACTGCATGTGTACTGTAGTATTACTGTATGTGTACTGTAGTATTACTGTAGTATTACTGTATGTGTACTGTAGTATTACTGTAGTATTACTGTATGTGTACTGTAGTATTGCTGTAGTATTACTGTATGTGTACTGTAGTATTACTGTATGTGTACTGTAGTATTACTGTATGTGTACTGTAGTATTACTGTATATGTACTGTAGTATTACTGTAGTATTACTGTATGTGTACTGTAGTATTACTGTAGTATTACTGTATATGTACTGTAGTATTACTGTATTATTACTGTATGTGTACTGTAGTATTACTGTAGTATTACTGTATGTGTACTGTAGTATGACTGTATGTGTACTGTAGTATGACTGTATGTGTACTGTAGTATGACTGTATGTGTACTGTAGTATGACTGTATGTGTACTGTAGTATGACTGTGTGTGTACTGTAGTATGACTGTATGTGTACTGTAGTATGACTGTATGTGTACTGTATGTGTACTGTAGTATGACTGTATGTGTACTGTAGTATGACTGTATGTGTACTGTAGTATGACTGTATGTACTGTAGTATGACTGTATGTGTACTGTAGTATGACTGTATGTGTACTGTAGTATGACTGTATGTGTACTGTAGTATGACTGTATGTGTACTGTAGTATGACTGTATGTGTACTGTAGTATGACTGTAGTATGACTGTATGTGTACTGTAGTATGACTGTATGTGTACTGTAGTATGACTGTATGTGTACTGTAGTATTACTGTAGTATTACTGTATGCGTACTGTAGTATGACTGTATGTGTACTGTAGTATGACTGTATGTGTACTGTAGTATTACTGTAGTATTACTGTATGTGTACTGTAGTATTACTGTATGTGTACTGTAGTATTACTGTATGTGTACTGTAGTATTACTGTATGCGTACTGTAGTATTACTGTCGTATTACTGTATGTGTACTGTAGTATTACTGTATGTGTACTGTATTATTACTGTATGTGTACTGTAGTATTACTGTATGTGTACTGTAGTATTACTGTAGTATTACTGTATGTGTACTGTAGTATTACTGTAGTATGACTGCATGTGTACTGTAGTATTACTGTATGTGTACTGTAGTATTACTGTAGTATTACTGTATGTGTACTGTAGTATTACTGTAGTATTACTGTATGTGTACTGTAGTATTACTGTAGTATTACTGTATGTGTACTGTAGTATTACTGTATGTGTACTGTAGTATTACTGTATGTGTACTGTAGTATTACTGTATATGTACTGTAGTATTACTGTAGTATTACTGTATGTGTACTGTAGTATTACTGTATATGTACTGTAGTATTACTGTAGTATTACTGTATGTGTACTGTAGTATTACTGTAGTATTACTGTATGTGTACTGTATTATGACTGTATGTGTACTGTAGTATGACTGTATGTACTGTAGTATGACTGTAGTATGACTGTAGTATGACTGTATGTGTACTGTAGTATGACTGTATGTACTGTAGTATGACTGTATGTGTACTGTAGTATGACTGTATGTACTGTAGTATGACTGTATGTGTACTGTAGTATGACTGTATGTGTACTGTAGTATGACTGTATGTACTGTAGTATGACTGTATGTGTACTGTAGTATGACTGTATGTGTACTGTAGTATGACTGTATGTGTACTGTAGTATGACTGTATGTGTACTGTAGTATGACTGTATGTGTACTGTAGTATTACTGTAGTATTACTGTATGTGTACTGTAGTATTACTGTATGTGTATTGTAGTATTACTGTATGTGTACTGTAGTATTACTGTATGTGTACTGTAGTATTACTGTCGTATTACTGTATGTGTACTGTAGTATTACTGTATGTGTACTGTAGTATTACTGTATGTGTACTGTAGTATTACTGTAGTATTACTGTATGTGTACTGTAGTATTACTGTAGTATGACTGCATGTGTACTGTAGTATTACTGTATGTGTACTGCAGTATTACTGTAGTATTACTGTATGTGTACTGTAGTAGTACTGTAGTATTACTGTATGTGTACTGTAGTATTACTGTAGTATTACTGTATGTGTACTGTAGTATTACTGTATGTGTACTGTAGTATTACTGTATATGTACTGTAGTATTACTGTACTGTAGTATTACTGTAGTATTACTGTATGTGTACTGTAGTATGACTGTATGTGTACTGTAGTATGACTGTATGTACTGTAGTATGACTGTATGTGTACTGTAGTATGACTGTATGTACTGTAGTATGACTGTAGTATGAATGTAGTATGACTGTATGTGTACTGTAGTATGACTGTATGTGTACTGTAGTATGACTGTAGTATGACTGTATGTGTACTGTAGTATGACTGTCGTATGACTGTATGTACTGTAGTATGACTGTAGTATGACTGTATGTACTGTAGTATGACTGTAGTATGACTGTAGTATGACTGTATGTGTACTGTAGTATGACTGTATGTACTGTAGTATGACTGTAGTATGACTGTAGTATGACTGTATGTGTACTGTAGTATGACTGTATGTACTGTAGTATGACTGTATGTGTACTGTAGTATGACTGTATGTACTGTAGTATGACTGTATGTGTACTGTAGTATGACTGTATGTACTGTAGTATGACTGTATGTACTGTAGTATGACTGTATGTACTGTAGTATGACTGTATGTGTACTGTAGTATGACTGTATGTACTGTAGTATGACTGTATGTACTGTAGTATGACTGTATGTACTGTAGTATGACTGTATGTGTACTGTAGTATGACTGTATGTACTGTAGTATGACTGTAGTATGACTGTAGTATGACTGTATATGTACTGTAGTATGACTGTATGTACTGTAGTATGACTGTATGTACTGTAGTATGACTGTATGTACTGTAGTATGACTGTATGTGTACTGTAGTATGACTGTAGTATGACTGTATGTACTGTAGTATGACTGTATGTGTACTGTAGTATGACTGTAGTATGACTGTATGTGTACTGTAGTATTACTGTAGTATGACTGCATGTGTACTGTAGTATTATTGTATGCGTACTGTAGTATTACTGTAGTATTACTGTATGTGTACTGTAGTATTACTGTAGTATTACTGTATGTGTACTGTAGTATTACTGTAGTATTACTGTATGTGTACTGTAGTATTACTGTAGTAGTACTGTATATGTACTGTAGTATTACTGTAGTATTACTGTATGTGTACTGTAGTATTACTGTGGTATTACTGTATGTGTACTGTAGTATGACTGTATGTGTACTGTATTATGACTGTATGTACTGTAGTATGACTGTAGTATGACTGTAGTATGACTGTATGTGTACTGTAGTATGACTGTATGCACTGTAGTATGACTGTATGTGTACTGTAGTATGACTGTATGTACTGTAGTATGACTGTATGTGTACTGTAGTATGACTGTATGTACTGTAGTATGACTGTATGTGTACTGTAGTATGACTGTATGTACTGTAGTATGACTGTATGTACTGTAGTATGACTGTAGTATGAATGTAGTATGACTGTATGTGTACTGTAGTATGACTGTAGTATGTACTGTAGTATGACTGTATGTGTACTGTAGTATGACTGTATGTACTGTAGTATGACTGTAGTATGACTGTAGTATGACTGTATGTGTACTGTAGTATGACTGTATGTACTGTAGTATGACTGTATGTGTACTGTAGTATGACTGTATGTACTGTAGTATGACTGTATGTGTACTGTAGTATGACTGTATGTACTGTAGTATGACTGTATGTACTGTAGTATGACTGTATGTGTACTGTAGTATGACTGTATGTACTGTAGTATGACTGTAGTATGACTGTAGTATGACTGTATATGTACTGTAGTATGACTGTATGTACTGTAGTATGACTGTATGTACTGTAGTATGACTGTATGTACTGTAGTATGACTGTATGTACTGTAGTATGACTGTATGTGTACTGTAGTATGACTGTAGTATGACTGTATGTACTGTAGTATGACTGTATGTGTACTGTAGTATGACTGTAGTATGACTGTATGTACTGTAGTATGACTGTAGTATGACTGTATGTACTGTAGTATGACTGTAGTATGACTGTATGTACTGTAGTATGACTGTAGTATGACTGTATGTACTGTAGTATGACTGTAGTATGACTGTATGTACTGTAGTATGACTGTAGTATGTACTGTAGTATGACTGTATGTGTACTGTAGTATGACTGTAGTATGTACTGTAGTATGACTGTATGTGTACTGTAGTATGACTGTATGTACTGTAGTATGACTGTAGTATGACTGTAGTATGACTGTATGTGTACTGTAGTATGACTGTATGTACTGTAGTATGACTGTATGTGTACTGTAGTATGACTGTATGTACTGTAGTATGACTGTATGTGTACTGTAGTATGACTGTATGTACTGTAGTATGACTGTATGTACTGTAGTATGACTGTATGTACTGTAGTATGACTGTATGTGTACTGTAGTATGACTGTATGTACTGTAGTATGACTGTAGTATGACTGTAGTATGACTGTATATGTACTGTAGTATGACTGTATGTACTGTAGTATGACTGTATGTACTGTAGTATGACTGTATGTACTGTAGTATGACTGTATGTACTGTAGTATGACTGTATGTGTACTGTAGTATGACTGTAGTATGACTGTATGTACTGTAGTATGACTGTATGTGTACTGTAGTATGACTGTAGTATGACTGTATGTGTACTGTAGTATGACTGTAGTATGACTGTATGTGTACTGTAGTATGACTGTAGTATGACTGTATGTGTACTGTAGTATGACTGTAGTATGACTGTATGTGTACTGTAGTATGACTGTAGTATGACTGTATGTGTACTGTAGTATGACTGTATGTGTACTGTAGTATGACTGTGTGTGTACTGTAGTATGACTGTATGTGTACTGTAGTATGACTGTATGTGTACTGTAGTATGACTGTATGTGTACTGTAGTATGACTGTATGTGTACTGTAGTATGACTGTAGTATGACTGTATGTGTACTGTAGTATGACTGTAGTATGACTGTATGTGTACTGTAGTATGACTGTAGTATGACTGTAGTATGACTGTATGTGTACTGTAGTATGACTGTAGTATGACTGTATGTGTACTGTAGTATGACTGTAGTATGACTGTATGTGTACTGTAGTATGACTGTAGTATGACTGTATGTACTGTAGTATGACTGTAGTATGACTGTAGTATGACTGTATGTGTACTGTAGTATGACTGTAGTATGACTGTATGTGTACTGTAGTATGACTGTAGTATGACTGTATGTGTACTGTAGTATGACTGTAGTATGACTGTATGTGTACTGTAGTATGACTGTAGTATGACTGTATGTGTACTGTAGTATGACTGTAGTATGACTGTATGTGTACTGTAGTATGACTGTAGTATGACTGTATGTGTACTGTAGTATGACTGTAGTATGACTGTAGTATGACTGTATGTGTACTGTAGTATGACTGTAGTATGACTGTAGTATGACTGTATGTGTACTGTAGTATGACTGTAGTATGACTGTATGTGTACTGTAGTATGACTGTAGTATGACTGTATGTGTACTGTAGTATGACTGTAGTATGACTGTATGTGTACTGTAGTATGACTGTAGTATGACTGTAGTATGACTGTATGTGTACTGTAGTATGACTGTAGTATGACTGTATGTGTACTGTAGTATGACTGTATGTGTACTGTAGTATGACTGTAGTATGACTGTATGTGTACTGTAGTATGACTGTAGTATGACTGTATGTGTAGTGTAGTATGACTGTAGTATGACTGTAGTATGACTGTATGTGTACTGTAGTATGACTGTAGTATGACTGTATGTGTACTGTAGTATGACTGTAGTATGACTGTAGTATGACTGTATGTGTACTGTAGTATGACTGTAGTATGACTGTATGTGTACTGTAGTATGACTGTAGTATGACTGTAGTATGACTGTATGTGTACTGTAGTATGACTGTAGTATGACTGTATGTGTACTGTAGTATGACTGTAGTATGACTGTAGTATGACTGTATGTGTACTGTAGTATGACTGTAGTATGACTGTATGTACTGTAGTATGACTGTATATGTACTGTAGTATGACTGTATGTGTACTGTAGTATGACTGTAGTATGACTGTAGTATGACTGTATGTACTGTAGTATGACTGTAGTATGACTGTATGTGTACTGTAGTATGACTGTAGTATGACTGTATGTACTGTAGTATGACTGTATATGTACTGTAGTATGACTGTATGTGTACTGTAGTATGACTGTAGTATGACTGTAGTATGACTGTATGTACTGTAGTATGACTGTAGTATGACTGTATGTACTGTAGTATGACTGTAGTATGACTGTAGTATGACTGTATGTACTGTAGTATGACTGTAGTATGACTGTATGTACTGTAGTATGACTGTATGTGTACTGTAGTATGACTGTATGTACTGTAGTATGACTGTAGTATGACTGTATGTACTGTAGTATGACTGTATGTGTACTGTAGTATGACTGTATGTGTACTGTAGTATGACTGTATGTGTACTGTAGTATGACTGTAGTATGACTGTATGTACTGTAGTATGACTGTATGTGTACTGTAGTATGACTGTATGTGTACTGTAGTATGACTGTATGTACTGTAGTATGACTGTATGTACTGTAGTATGACTGTAGTATGACTGTAGTATGACTGTATGTACTGTAGTATGACTGTAGTATGACTGTATGTACTGTAGTATGACTGTAGTATGACTGTATGTACTGTAGTATGACTGTATGTGTACTGTAGTATGACTGTATGTACTGTAGTATGACTGTAGTATGACTGTATGTACTGTAGTATGACTGTATGTGTACTGTAGTATGACTGTATGTGTACTGTAGTATGACTGTAGTATGACTGTATGTACTGTAGTATGACTGCATGTGTACTGTAGTATGACTGTATGTGTACTGTAGTATGACTGTAGTATGACTGTATGTACTGTAGTATGACTGTATGTGTACTGTAGTATGACTGTATGTGTACTGTAGTATGACTGTATGTGTACTGTAGTATGACTGTATGTGTACTGTAGTATGACTGTAGTATGACTGTATGTACTGTAGTATGACTGTATGTGTACTGTAGTATGACTGTATGTGTACTGTAGTATGACTGTATGTGTACTGTAGTATGACTGTAGTATGACTGTATGTGTACTGTAGTATGACTGTATGTGTACTGTAGTATGACTGTATGTGTACTGTAGTATGACTGTATGTGTACTGTAGTATGACTGTATGTGTACTGTAGTATTACTGTATGTGTACTGTAGTATTACTGTAGTATTACTGTATGTGTACTGTAGTATGACTGTATGTGTACTGTAGTATTACTGTATGTGTACTGTAGTATGACTGTATGTGTACTGTAGTATGACTGTATGTGTACTGTAGTATGACTGTATGTGTACTGTAGTATGACTGTATGTGTACTGTAGTATGACTGTACTGTAGTATGACTGTATGTGTACTGTAGTATGACTGTATGTACTGTAGTATGACTGTATGTACTGTAGTATGACTGTATGTGTACTGTAGTATGACTGTATGTGTACTGTAGTATGACTGTATGTGTACTGTAGTATGACTGTATGTGTACTGTAGTATGACTGTATGTGTACTGTATTATGACTGTATGTGTACTGTAGTATGACTGTATGTGTACTGTATTATGACTGTATGTGTACTGTATTATGACTGTATGTGTACTGTAGTATGACTGTATGTGTACTGTAGTATGACTGTATGTGTACTGTATTATGACTGTATGTGTACTGTAGTATGACTGTATGTGTACTGTATTATGACTGTATGTGTACTGTAGTATGACTGTATGTGTACTGTAGTATGACTGTATGTGTACTGTATTATGACTGTATGTGTACTGTATTATGACTGTATGTGTACTGTAGTATGACTGTATGTGTACTGTAGTATGACTGTATGTGTACTGTATTATGACTGTATGTGTACTGTATTATGACTGTATGTGTACTGTAGTATGACTGTATGTGTACTGTAGTATGACTGTATGTGTACTGTATTATGACTGTATGTGTACTGTATTATGACTGTATGTGTACTGTAGTATGACTGTATGTGTACTGTAGTATGACTGTATGTGTACTGTATTATGACTGTATGTGTACTGTAGTATGACTGTATGTGTACTGTATTATGACTGTATGTGTACTGTAGTATGACTGTAGGGTTCTCTCTCCAGGTGTGATGATGATGATGGAGCTCTGATCTGAAGATGGGTTCTCTGTTGTCGTCTGTGGAGAAGCTGTGTGGCGGAGAGAGGCCCCAGGGTGAGATGTACCTCCTCTTCATCACTATCTGATCCTCCTCTTCATCACTCTCTGATCCTCCTCTTCATCACTCTCTGATCCTCCTCTTCATCCCTCTCTGATCCTCCTCTTCATCACTCTCTGATCCTCCTCTTCATCACTCTCTGATCCTCCTCTTCATCACTATCTGATCCTCCTCTTCATCACTCTCTGATCCTCCTCTTCATCACTCTCTGATCCTCCTCTTCATCACTCTCTGATCCTCCTCTTCATCCCTCTCTGATCCTCCTCTTCATCACTCTCTGATCCTCCTCTTCATCACTCTCTGATCCTCCTCTTCATCACTCTCTGATCCCCACCTTCATCATTCTCTGATCCTCCTCTTCATCACTCTCTGATCCTCCTCTTCATCACTCTCTGATCCTCCTCTTCATCACTCTCTGATCCTCCTCTTCATCATTCTCTGATCCCCATCTTCATCACTCTCTGATCCTCCTCTTCATCACTCTCTGATCCTCCTCTTCGTCACTCTCTGATCATCCTCTTCATCACTCTCTGATCCTCCTCTTCATCACTCTCTGATCCTCCTCTTCATCACTCTCTGATCCTCCTCTTCATCCCTCTCTGATCCTCCTCTTCATCACTCTCTGATCCTCCTCTTCATCACTCTCTGATCCTTATTACAGGACCGTCATCAGCATCATTCAATTAATTTACGTGTTTATTTCCTTCATAATGTATTATTAATATGCCTCCGTTTTAAGGGTTTCTGGAAATGGTTTTCATACATTTGATGATTTGATGAAATAACAAAATGATCTAAACAAGTCTATAATAATCGTCCCTCTCCCCTGAATCTCTATCTCTGTCGTATTATATTTTTGTTACGTATGAAATTATATTGTTTAGCTTTGTATTTGTAACTTTTAGAGGTGGAAAGGAACCTGAGAGCCAATGACAGAGTCTTCAACCTGTCCTACCAATATGCTGTGAGTATAACAACAACAACAACAACAACAACAACAACAACAACAACAACAACAACAACAACAACAACAACAACAACAACAACAACAATCATCATCATCATTATACCAATATCAATACTATGATATTTCTGGAGCACCATGATGCTTTGTTCAGGGTTTATTTTGTGTTGCGTTCTGTATGTTGTTGTTGTTGTTGCTGTCACGGTTTTTCCAAAAAAGTATCATAGTATTTCCATAATGTTTTGGTCACTATGATAATCTTAGTGACCAAAATATGATGGAAAGACAGAATTATGGACTAGCTTAACAGGTGCTATAAATACAATTTGTATGTAGAGTAATCATAAAAACAGAAAAACAAACATCCACAGAGCTTTTAGAGAGGTGTGGAAGAAAAGGATTGCTTTCCCCCAAAAAACAATTATTGATTAATAAATAATTTCATTTCATCATAAATCATAAAAAATGGGGGTCCAAAATGAATGTTTACATGTCGCAGGCATGTACAGTATCTCCCCTCCCTGTTTACATGTTGCAGGCATGTATCCCCTCCCTACTTCCCATTTCCTGTACCTGATGTTCTAAACCATATGTGTGTGTGTGTGTGTGTGTGTGTGTGTGTGTGTGTGTGTGTGTGTGTGTGTGTGTGTGTGTGTGTGTGTGTGTGTGTGTGTGTGTGTGTGTGTGTGTGTGTGTGTGTGTGTGTGTGTGTGTGTGTGTGTGTGTGTGTGTACATGTGTTTGTACATGTGTGTGTCATCTCTTGTCAGGATAACGCGATCAAGACATCCAAATACAACATCTTCACCTTCCTGCCCCTCAACCTGTTTGAGCAGTTCCAGAGACTGGCCAATGCCTACTTCCTCTTCCTACTCATGCTGCAGGTAGAACAACCAATAAACAACCAAATAGTCTAGAGTGCAAGAAGACAGCCAGGGGCGTCACTTCCTATAGGAGACATAGGCAGTTGCCTAGAGCGCCCACCATATCTGCAACCAATATTTTGCCATTTAAAAAATTTGCCAAATTATTTTATTTGTGCCGCCGAGGGGGGCAGCAGGGGGAGTCTTGCCTAGGGCAACAAATGTGCTAGGTCCGGCCCTGAAGAGAGTCCTCACTGAAAACTCAACACCACGTCACCAAACAGCTCAGAGAACAGGAAGAGAGCGATCATGTCCTCACTGATGTGGTATATTCTAATCAATATCTAAGGTGATTTGCAGTACAATGCGATTGCTATCTGGAAAAGGAAGAAGGTCATCACGATGGTCTTTCTCCACTGAGTGGAGAAAATAACTGTGCAGGCCAGGCAAAGAGGAACTATGGTTCAAACTCATTATTTATTTTGCCTCGGGGCTCAGAGTGAATTAGAAGGTTGCTTTTTTTCATACAAGGATTATTTCAGAGTACATTAACACATGTTGTACAAAGAATTAGTAAGGTTTGCACATCAAACCCAGTATGCCCCTAAAACAGTCATGTTAACATCAATGAAAATAGAGAATCTTTACTGAGCATTTTACACATGAGTAAACCTGGTTTTTAAGATAGGCATCTAAATCTATATATCACAAACAGTGATTACTCCATACAGTTTACTCACATGCAAATCAGCAGACCTGGTGGGAGCGGGAGGCGCAGACCTGGTTGTCTGGCCTGCTGAATTAACACTGTGTTATCCTTCTTATACTACTCATGACCTCACATTTTTAGCCTGGGTTTAACCAATCTGAGTCATATTCAAATATGGAGTTGTTCCAATCAGCTGTCTTCTGTGGGGGCTGTCTGCCCCAACCCGTCGGGCTGTGGCCTTTTCTTCACAGAGGCATGTCCCAATAAACATTTACAAGATGTATCTCCTGTGTATATGAATTTACACACTTCTAATATTATCACAGTTTTACTCTTGGCTTACATTTTGATATCAAACAGTGATAAAGAATAACTTGATATGTGTATTTTACCAGACTAAACCTTTGTATTTGAGACTTATTTTCTATATATGGTTTACAACAAGAGTGAAGTAGCATTATTACTTAAATAACCAGTTTGACGTTCTATATGATATTCAAATCTAATTAGATCTAATACCTCAGATAGATTAATATGATATAGTTATTATTCCAATATTGTTTTTCATTCTAATCTAGTATAATGTAATTATATTTTCCTTAGCCAGTCCGTGACCTCTGGTCTCTGTTAGACCAGCTGTCTCTGCTACAATCTGCTAACATTAAGGTGTGACCTTTAGTCTTTGTTCTGGTGCTGATTACATCTGTTAGAGTGGGGGGTTGAGAATGGCTGTCTAAATACAGTTTCAACCACAGCGGGGGTTTCATCTGGGCTCAAAACAGTTCCTTAGAGCACCCCAGTGTTTTGCATATGGTTTTTATAATTATAGACATATGGATTATGAAATACCCAGTCAATGTTACCACACTGACAACACCACATCATTGACAAAACCATCATATACTGTATATCAGGAATGTCAATTTCAATAAACATTTTCAAGATAGATACAATTTGTATGTCAAAACGCTCGTCTAGCCTCTCGAGTGACGATATGTGCAAACTTGTTTTTTTCTTTTACATTTATTTAAACTTTATTTACCCAGGCAAGCAAGTAAGAACAAATTCTTATTTTATTTATTGTCAAAAGTATGCATAATGTTGTGTTAATTCCACGACAAGAGATATGTAATGTTAATTACCTGAAATTATTCTGGTTTTTGGGGGGTGGGGGGGGACCCTGTATATATCGGTATCGGTTGATATCGGTATCGGAAATTAAGAGTTGGACAGTATCGGTATATCGGATATCGGTAAAAAAGCCAATATCGAACATCCCTAATAGAATCCAATGTACTGACGTACGACTTCCCTGCTCATGTTTGTGTGTGTGTGTGTGTGTGTGTGTGTGTGTGTGTGTGTGTGTGTGTGTGTGTGTGTGTGTGTGTGTGTGTGTGTGTGTGTGTGTGTGTGTGTGTGTGTGTCCCACCAGTTGATCCCGGAGATCTCCTCTCTGTCTTGGTTCACCACAGTGGTCCCTCTGCTGCTGGTCCTGACCATGACTGCAGTTAAAGACGCCAGCGATGACATAGTGAGTAACCTGGGATCCAATCAGAGGACAGAACACCAACATAGTGAGCTACTGCCTCTAACCTGGGATCCAATCAGAGGACAGAACACCAACATAGTGAGCTACTGCCTCTAACCTGGGATCCAATCAGAGGACAGAACACCAACATAGTGAGCTACTGCCTCTAACCTGGGATCCAATCAGAGGACAGAACACCAACATAGTGAGCTACTGCCTCTAACCTGGGATCCAATCAGAGGACAGAACACCAACATAGTGAGCTACTGCCTCTAACCTGGGATCCAATCAGAGGACAGAACACCAACATAGTGAGCTACTGCCTCTAACCTGGGATCCAATCAGAGGACAGAACACCAACATAGTGAGCTACTGCCTGTAACCTGGGATCCAATCAGAGGACAGAACACCAACATAGTGAGCTACTGCCTCTAACCTGGGATCCAATCAGAGGACAGAACACCAACATAGTGAGCTACTGCCTCTAACCTGGGATCCAATCAGAGGACAGAACACCAACATAGTGAGCTACTGCCTCTAACCTGGGATCCAATCAGAGGACAGAACACCAACATAGTGAGCTACTGCCTCTAACCTGGGATCCAATCAGAGGACAGAACACCAACATAGTGAGCTACTGCCTCTAACCTGGGATCCAATCAGAGGACAGAACACCAACATAGTGAGCTACTGCCTCTAACCTGGGATCCAATCAGAGGACAGAACAACAACATAGTGAGCCGCAAACACACTGGAAGAATAACCCTTTCACTACCACACTACAGACGGTTAACCTTCTGTAGTGTGGTAGTGAAAGGTTAACCGTCTTTAGTGTGGTAGTGAAAGGTTAACCTTCTGTAGTGTGGTAGTGAAAGGGTTAACCTTCTGTAGTGTGGTAGTGAAAGGGTTAACCTTCTGTAGTGTGGTAGTGAAAGGTTAAACTTCTGTAATGTGGTAGTGAAAGGTTAAACTTCTGTAGTGTGGTAGTGAAAGGTTAACCTTCTGTAGTGTGGTAGTGAAAGGGTTAACCTTCTGTAGTGTGGTAGTGAAAGGTTAACCTTCTGTAGTGTGGTAGGGAAAGGTTAACCTTCTGTAGTGTGGTAGTGAAAGGGTTAACCTTCTGTAGTGTGGTAGTGAAAGGTTAACTGTCTGTAGTGTGGTAGTGAAAGGTTAACCGTCTTTAGTGTGGTAGTGAAAGGTTAAACTTCTGTAATGTGGTAGTGAAAGGTTAAACTTCTGTAGTGTGGTAGTAAAAGGGTTAACCGTCTGTAGTGTGGTAGTGAAAGGTTAACCGTCTGTAGTGTGGTAGTGAAAGGTTAACCTTCTGTAGTGTGGTAGTGAAAGGTTAAACTTCTGTAATGTGGTAGTGAAAGGTTAAACTTCTGTAGTGTGGTAGTGAAAGGTTAACCGTCTGTAGTGTGGTAGTGAAAGGTTAACCTTCTGTAATGTGGTAGTGAAAGGGTTAACCGTCTGTAGTGTGGTAGTGAAAGGTTAACCTTCTGTAGTGTGGTAGTGAAAGGTTAACCGTCTGTAGTGTGGTAGTGAAAGGTTAAACTTCTGTAGTGTGGTAGTGAAAGGGTTAACCGTCTGTAGTGTGGTAGTGAAAGGTTAACCTTCTGTAGTGTGGTAGTGAAAGGGTTAACCGTCTGTAGTGTGGTAGTGAAAGGTTAACCTTCTGTAGTGTCGTAGTGAAAGGTTAACCTTCTGTAGTGTGGTAGTGAAAGGTTAACCTTCTGTAGTGTGGTAGTGAAAGGTTAACCTTCTGTAGTGTGGTAGTGAAAGGTTAACCTTCTGTAGTGTGGTAGACGGTAGTGAAAGGTTAACCTTCTGTAGTGTGGTAGTGAAAGGGTTAACCGTCTGTAGTGTGGTAGTGAAAGGGACAAACCAATTGTTATTTGTTATCTGCATTCAGAGTATAGTTGTGAGATATTGATCATGTAATATACTGTATGCTTTCTCATTTCAAATAGCTAATAGGCAGTATAATTGACTCAATTAATTAATAGCCACTGCAGGGTAATTCCCACATAAAGTTAATCTAAGCAAACATCCCGAAGATAATGTGAGGGCAGGGGAACTAAATCCTGGGCCCTTTAGAGAAGATTTCTTTCTCAAATGGAATCTTCAAATTCTGACAGCAGTGAAAATGCCTCTGTTGCCATTGAGGCCATGTCCAGACGAAACCGATTTCGGTCGTATCAGTCAAAGTATTTTATCGTATGCACCTTTCATCCACACGGAACTGCGTTCTGGGAGCCTGAATACGCAATTTTCTGAGACCGGCTCCCAGAGTGGGCAAATCTGAAGACGCCCCCCTTGCGTCGCCGTCTTTACAAGCCTATACGCGTCTTTTCCTGAACCGATGACGCCATAGCCCACCTCTCCCTTAACCCGCATGTGCAAACTCAGCCAACATCACAACAACAATGGCATCGTACAGAGTAGTTGCGTTCGTGTTACAGAAGCTATTGAGCTTGATCAGGCTTTTACAGCTAAATGTACTGCGCCTGCACCGTCGACAACAGATTCAAGTTCAAGTTCAAGTTTCTTTATTAGTTGACATGCAAAGATACAGAATACCTTCACATGGAATGCTTTTTTCTGTTATGCTCCTATGCGGATCATAGGACGCTTGGATCATACACATACAGCTCATTACAGTAATATTCCACAATTATTACATTTTAGATAGTAATAATGGTACAGAGCTTTGAGACAAACATATGCATATTCACCACCGCAAACAGACTGGCAGCCGTCATAGGCAGCGCCATTTACGGAAGGAGGGGGGAGTGGGTTGGGGTTGTTACAGGGCTGTAGGGGGGGGGGGGGGGGGAGTGATCCCTCACACGAGGCAGCCGACAGTGCAGCGCCAATGCAGAGGAAGGGGGGGGGGGGGGGGGGGGGGATTGATATCTCCCTTAATCCGCATGCGCAAACCCAGCCAACAAAAAATAAACATGATACATATATGTCTTATATGTCCAGATATGTCCTGGCTAGAAGTGTTTAAACACCGGGAGGCTACTGTGATGAAATACACGATATGATACTAACTATAGCGTCACATAGCGGGCCGTTTTCTGAAAACCCAAGTAGTAGCCAAGCACATACTGTTCCATAGCATACGCCTTCAGTTGATCATGACAAATCCTCTCTTACCTTGACGATTAAAAAGCCTCCATAATTTAGTAAATAGTATTCCCATGGCTGGTGTTGAGATTTACGATGCCAGCTGTAGCCAGCCAGCTACCGTTGATGCTATTCAATGCTATCAACATTAGCTAAATAGCTAACCAACTAAATACAATAGACAGTGGTATGCTGAGGTAACGTTAAATACAGACAACTTTTGCTACAATAAGACAGTGGTATCCTGAGGTAACGTTAAATACAGACAATGTTTGCTAGTCGAAAGGACTGGACACAGGGACAAGTTAAACATCAATCAATTAATTTAATACAACAGGTAGTTCGAGCAGTGCTGTCGTGGCTACGACCGCACCATATTATATACGGCTTTGACACACTCTCTCTCTCCTGCCGATTAAAATCCTCCTCATCATCCATTACTTGTAGCTGCATTTTGCGCATGTGAGCCGTGGTCTCTCTCTCCTCTCCTTTGGAAAACTAGCGTGAGCTCAAAAGCACAGAACCGGACGACACAAGCTGTTCCGCTAGTGAAAACAATGATAACACTTCCGGTCGGGGGGTTTCAAAATAAAAGAGCGAAACAGGAAAGACATTTATTTTGTACATTTGTGGCACGCACTTATTTCTTGAGACAATCTCATTTTTACGGAAAAACTTATTTAAAATGAAAACTAAATGAAAACGAAAAAGATCTAAATCGTTTTCGTCTGGACATGGCCTGTGATTATTCAGTTGATTATCTCTCTCTCTCTCTCTCTCTCTCTCTCTCTCTCTCTCTCTCTCTCTCTCTCTCTCTCTCTCTCTCTCTCTCTCTCTCTCTCTCTCTCTCTCTCTCTCTCTCTCCCCCTCTCTCTCCCTCTCTCTCTCTGCAGAACAGACACAATAGTGACAAACAGGTGAATAATCGCAGAGTGGACGTCCTCATCGATGGAGAGTAAGTATTTACCTTTAGTTCCCCCCTGGCTACAGCCCACAGCACATTGGGTCTCATTCTCCGAGGACTTACGACAAAAAGGGCTTTCTCTTAGGGCCATTTGAGACCTTTTCGGGCAAAACATGAATATAGACAATATATTATAATATAATATTAATTATATATGTTTTATTGGGACGGTTGGTGAATCCCAAAATCGTCCCAAAAAGGTCTCAAATGGCCTTATATATAATTAATATTATATTATAATATATTGTCTTGCCTGAAAAGGTCTCAAATGGCTCTAAGAGAAATCCCTTTTTGTCGTAAGTCCGTTGGAGAATGAGACCCAATTGTTATCAGACTAGTGAGTTAGTTTATTCTACAGACTGTTATCGGATTAGTGAGTTAGTTTATTCTGCAGACTGTTATCAGACTAGTGAGTTAGTTTATTCTGCAGACTGTTATCAGACTAGTGAGTTAGTTTATTATACAGACTGTTATCTGATTAGTGAGTTAGTTTATTCTACAGACTCTTATCTGATTAGTGAGTTAGTTTATTATACAGACTGTTATCTGATTAGTGAGTTAGTTTATTCTACAGACTGTTATCAGACTAGTGAGTTAGTTTATTCTACAGACTGTTATCTGATTAGTGAGTTAGTTTATTATACAGACTGTTATCTGATTGTACCTAAATTGTACCTAAATTGTACCTCATCCCATTTCTGCTTTGCACTATATAGTACTGTACATTAGTACACTGCATAGTATTGTATATTATATGGTAACTCAGTTACGTCTATTCTGCATCGAACATTGTACATATGTCTATACTGAACACTGTGACCTCATTTTCTACTTCTAAATTACATGCTATACTATGTTATTTGATACTATCTTGTCTAGCACAGTCTCTGGAGCGTAACAGTAAGAAGCATTTTGTATGAAAGTATTCTGTACTTCTGTATGACAACTATTAAAGAAACTTGAAACTTGAAACTTGATTAGTGAGTTAGTTTTTTCTACAGACTGTTATCTGATTAGTGAGTTAGTTTATTATACAGACTGTTATCTGATTAGTGAGTTAGTTTATTCTACAGACTGTTATCTGATTAGTGAGTTAGTTTATTCTACATACTGTTATCGATAGGTTATGTATATAACCTAGTTATATGAGAACTGGCTGAGCGTCCTGCTCTTCGCCATCGAGATGTACCTCATCTCCAGTACCTACTGTACTTCATTAACGAAAAACAAATGCACCCAGCATCTGACCAGGCCCCGCCCCAATGCCGTACTATAAGGCAGCAGGCGTGGTCACCACTCGCTCTTCCTCGGAAAAAGTTTCCATCAGAAAAGTTTCCCAAGGGACAGCAGGACGCTCAGCCAGTACTCATATAACTAGGTTATATACATAACCTATCGTGATATAGTCGTACTGGCGAATCGCGCCCTGCTCTTCGCCATCGAGATATGGGGACAGAGCAGACGCGAGGACCGACAAATGCACCCCCTGAGGACCCGAAAGCCCACATCAGGGGGGAGGGGAGTCCCGTCACCCCTCCTTCCTAGTGAAGAGGGGGCGGCAGTCAACTCCACCCAAGTGCGAAAAAGAGGGAACTAGAAACCTCCAAACGCACAGCACAGGCGGGACCACGTGTGACACAACACCTCGTGGTCCACACCCACACACCCCTGCTACCCCACCGAAAGACGGGAAGCAGGAGAGGTTCCAGACCTCAGAACCGCCTGGGAGACAGAACCCCCGGTCATGTCCATGAGGTAAAACCTTACGAAGGGACCCGGTGAGGACCATGAAGCCGCAGCACAGATGTCCTCCACCGAGGCTCCTCCTAACAGGGCGGCAGAGGCCGCCACCCCACGAGTGGAGTGCGCCCTGACACCCCCAGGGGGGGCCAGCCCAGCCAACGTGTAGCAAAGGGCAATGCCCTCGCACAACCAATGGGACAGGCGCTGTTTCGACAGTGCCTTACCAGCACGAGAGCCACCGTAACAGATAGCCCTGAGGCCCTGAGTACGGCTGAGGTAAATCCCCAAAGCCCGGACCGGACATGACAGGTGAAGGCTCGCCTCTAACTCACTAGCGTGAGGAGGCGGATGAAACGCCTGAACCATAATATCCCTGGAGCGGAAAGAACTCCGGATATTTTTTGGCACGAAGGCTGGATTAGGCCTCAGAGTGGCACCGCTATCGAAACGAATAGACAGACACTCAGGCCGCACCGAGAGAGCACAGAGCTCACCCACGCGCTTAGCAGAGGTGATGGCCAGCAAGAACGCAGTCTTGAACGACAGCTGTTCCAAAGGCGCTTGCTCAAGAGGCTCAAACGGGGCCTTGGACAACCGACCGAGGACCAATTGAAGATCCCAACTCGGAGCCAGAGAGTGTGTCACTGGCTTAAGGTGCCGAGCGCCAAGCAGGAAATGCTTCACAAGAGGGTGGCTGAACAACACAACACCCTCAAACCCCTTATGATAAGAGGATATAGCCGCAGCATATACCCTCACCGTCGAAGCCGACAGTCTATCAAGGAGAGACTGAAGGAAAACAAGGACAGCATCCAGGGGGCAGGACACTGGGTCCCGGCCCCCCACTTTACACCACTCTTGGAACATACGCCACCTACCCGCGTAAAGCGCGATAGTGGAGGGAGCACGCGCATTCCGGGTGGTGTCAACCACAGAAGGGTCCATCCTCTCCAGACTCACCCTCTCACCAGCCAAACCATCAGAGGCTGGCCCAGCACAGGGGGCTGCCACAGCGACCCGGCGGCTTGAGAGAGGGCCCGCGGTGACCAAGGAACAGGCCACGGCGGGGCTACCAATAGCTGGATCAGGACCGAGAACCACACAGCTGTGCCCCGGTCCGGCGCAACCAGGATCAAGGTCCTGTGCTCCCACCGTACCCGCTCCAACAAATGACCTATCAGGTGTGAGGGGGGGAAAGCGTACAGAAGCCCGGGCGGCCATGGATACACTGAGAAGGCATCCACCCCCAAGGGAGGGTCGTCCTCCCGACTGACCGAGAACCACAAGGGGCACTTGTGAGATCGTCTGCTCGCAAACAGATCCACTGAACCTCCCCCGAAGCGATCCCAGATCTACGTCTTGGCGCAGTTCCCACTCGTCGTGATGAGGACCGCCCCGCGACATCACATCCGCGCCCACATTCTCCTTGCCAGGGATGTGGAGCGCCCTCAGACTGCGCAGATTGTGAGTGGGCGAGTTGTCTGAGGACCAGGAGGACCGCCTTCAATTCCAAGACATTGATGTGCAGGGCAGACCGGGCAGCATGGATCGTCCAGCTGCCCCCTACTGCGTTGGTCCGACACGTCCCCCCCCATCCCGTGAGGGAGGCGTCGGTGAAGACCGTGACGTGTGAACGCCTGCTGCCCATGGGGACCCCGTTGGTGAGGATACCAGTCCTCCTCCAGTGGGCGAGATCCCCCCGTATCGACAAGGGAACCGTCAACCGTTTCCACTTGCCCCTCACAGGGTCTATTTTCATACTGGAAAACCACCTCTGTATCCTCCTCATGAAGAGGAGGCCAAGAGGGACCATCAGCTTGTGTCACCTAGTTTGATGTCAGCTTCTCCCGTATCACGGCGGGGAACATTAAAACAGTGACCCAGCATTATAGCATTAGTGTTAGCAGCGCGCTCCAAGATCGCCTGGAAAACGTCCAACTCAGAGGGACGTTCACCCAGACATCCCGCCCCTGGCGCCGACACACAACTCGGTTGTCTAACATAACAACAAGCAGCATTACTAACACCAGCGTTAATGCCTGATGACACAGAGCCTACCTGTGTGCGAGTCAGCTCGATAGCCAAACCTTGCACGCTGTCCCTCGATCTGCTGCCACAAGACGAGGAAACACCAGGACAGACCCGACGTGCCGTTGGAACATGCCGAGAAGATTCCAGGGGTTGGCAAATCTCCGGCGAATACTCAACATTGCGCATTCTCTATACTTTTCATAACGCTAGTTCACAGGGTGCAAGCATCCACCATGATGGAAACGAAATAGAGGAAGGGCGAGTGGTGACCACGCCTTCTGCCTTATAGTACGGCATTGGGGCGGGGCCTGGTCAGATGCTGGGTGCATTTGTTTTTCGTTAATGAAGTACAGTAGGTACTGGAGATGAGGTACATCTCGATGGCGAAGAGCAGGACGCGATTCGCCAGTACGACTATATAACTGACTGGTGAGTTAGTTTATTCTACAGACTGTTAACTGATTAGTGAGTTCGTTTATTCTACAGACCGTTATCAGACTAGTGAGTTAGCTTATTCTGTAGACTGTTATCTGACTAGTGAGTTAGTTTATTCTACAGACTGTTATCAGATTAGTGAGTTAGTTTATTCTACAGACTGTTATCAGACTGGTGAGTTAGTTTATTCTACAGACTGTTATCAGACTAGTGAGTTAGTTTATTCTACAGACTGTTATCAGACTAGAGAGTTAGTTCATTCTACAGACTGTTATCTGACTAGTGAGTTAGTTTATTCTGCAGACTGTTATCTGACTAGTGAGTTAGTTTATTTTACATACTGTTATCTGACTAGTGAGTTAGTTTATTCTACAGACTGTTATCAGACCAGTGAGTTAGTTTATTCTACAGACTGTTATCTGACTAGTGAGTTAGTTTATTCTACAGACTGTTATCTGACTAGTGAGTTAGTTTATTCTGCAGACTGTTATCTGATTAGTGAGTTAGTTTATTCTACAGACTGTTATCAGACTAGTGAGTTAGTTTATTCTGCAGACTGTTATCTGATTAGTGAGTTAGTTTATTCTACAGACTGTTATCAGACTAGTGAGTTAGTTTATTCTGCAGACTGTTATCTGATTAGTGAGTTAGTTTATTCTACAGACTGTTATCGTTAGGTTATGACTATAACCAAGTTCTGTTAGTTAGGGGCGATGCTTGGCATCGCTACTGCACTATCTCGCGTACGTGCACGCGTACTGAATAAACCACAAATGTACCTCTAATACCAGTATTAGTCTGACCACACCCCTCATCAGCTTACCTTCATAAGCAGGTGTGTGGTCACCTGCTCTCCTCCTTCCCAAGCTTTCACCACAAGGTGAGGACAAGGGCTGCAGCGGCCGTCCGATGCCAAGCATCGCCCCTAACTAACAGAACTTGGTTATAGTCATAACCTAACGTTCTGTATCGTTAGTGGCTTAGCTTGGCATCGCTACTGCACAAGGGAGGCCAAGCGGAGCCACTTGGCTGACAAATACACCCCGCTGACAGCCCCCCAAAACCATCAGAACAGGGAGGGCCGAGCCCCCCCGACCCCCCCTAATGGAGGGTAGCCCCCCTATTAGGGACGTCACGGGAGGGCGACGGACCCGACCGTGCGAAGAGGCACTCAAGCAACTCAACGCACAGGGTGAGCAGACCGTGGCTTGACCCCACGACTACACACACGCACAACCCGCATGCCACCCGGGAACGAACGGAGGAACAACCTCGTTACTGCCCCCAGAATCACGGGGTCAAGGGCAAACCCAACCCCGTGGCAAGGCCGTAGCAGCGGAGCACGAAGGAAGACCCAGACCCACCAAAAGGACTGGACTCCCTAGAATGGGGGCCCGGAGAAGTCCATGATGCCAGCATCAAGACCCCACCAGGTGGGCACGTAGTGCCCCGCCCCCCACATCGCCAGCGTATTCGGACAAAGGCCCCTCAGTTACTGCACCTGGTATTCCCAGGCGGAACCAACCAGGCCAGAACCTGCCCAGCTTCCGAGATCGGACGAGATCGGGCGTGTTCAGGTCGGTATGGCCATAAGCTGAGCGGGCCCCGTCCCCCCAATAGTACACCGCCTGGCACACTGACCCTGCAGAACAGGCAGTCAGCATGGCCGTAAGCACACAAAAAAGGTTAACCAACGGAAGCAGGCAGCGCACCGGGGAAAAACCAGGCAACAGGCTGTTAACCCTAGCCTGGAGACTGCGGACGAGACAGGCGCCAGAGGGGACAGCTGAACACAGCCGCCCCGGCGGAAGGAGCGTAAGCTGGCGGTGTTGCATGACCAAGCCTCCATTTAACCACCCCCACCCAGAGGGGTCGAGGCAGAGAAGGCTGACACGATTGGCAGACGTCATGAACGTGCAGGGGCACCCTCAAACGGTGAACCCGGGAGTTGACACTGCTCCAACACACCAGGGAATCAACCACCTCGGTGTTACCCAATGCGGTGGTTGTTCCTATAACCCCTCAAGAAAAAACTCCAAAACACACCTGCGGGTATACACCGGCTATACCGCAGTACAAGTGTCTCAGTTTCCAAAAAGGGTTAACCCAGGCCTACGGGTCGCAAACATCACTTCGGACCGGGCCTGGCGGTACGGGAAGCACAGGGTCACCAGAGGAGGTCAAAAAACCACCCCCACAGGCCCCTCTTCGCCATGCGTGAGAGAGGAGCGAAAAATAATGGAGAACCAGCCCCTAAGCACACCGTACCTGGTATTCCCCGGCGGTCTCCCAACCAAGTACTACCCAGGACCAACCTGTGTAGCGGCCGAGATCCGACGAGATCGAGCGCGTACAGAATGGCATGGCTGTAAGCCATGACGACAGTGCTGAGTAAAAACATACCCAACCAGGGTCTCCATAGCGCTTAACCCTGTGACACCCAGACCGACCTGGCATTTTTCCCCCTGAAAAAAGCCCAAGTCCCTCAGGGTACCAGAACAGCAGATCTGCATCCCCGGCGGACAACGGGTTCAACTGATCTGGACCAGCGTGACCAGAACCAGTCCCGTGCCCTAACCACGCCGACATGCCTACTCCAGGAGAAGGGCAGATATGCGTGTTGATCTTAACATGAAAAGAAGGCGCCACCCAGACGTTCGGACGAACCGCGCCTGGTGGCCCACCCCAAGGGCGTGAGACCCCACTACATATGTTCAGATCCATCCCGTCATCATCCCCCAGACATGAACGAGAATCCGTCGACAACCCACCCAGGTCATGGGATGTGGTCGTCGGAAGAGGAAAAACCCCCATCTCAGTTGCTTTATAAAAACGCTGTTTCAACCACAAGCAACCAAGGCGTGCCAGTCAATCGCCTGTTTACAGCGAGCTAGCACTATACGTGCGTCGGGACACACCCCCATCAATGAACAGGCTATTTAGACCTGTCATTGAATCCCCAAGGCGCCCAGGGGAACGACAAGAGGGGTGTGACACTCCCTAACTCCAACACTTCTGGAATAGAAAGAAGGAAGCATCAACAGTATGTATCCCAGTCTACACAGCCGGGGTAAAAAATGTTCACATTTTTACATCCCACCACCCTCCCATAGGAAAGAGACGGGGATCCCCAGAGAGACTTCCCACGCGAGCTGTACAGATTGAAAAGAATATATTGCACCTCGAGCCATGTAAAAAACTGGTTTTAGGGCCTCCGGGGAAGAGGCACTGAACCCATACACACTCAATAAACGAATTGAATCGAATATACATACAATAGAAAAGGACCCTTCTAGAGGGTCCACTCACTTTGACAATCTGAGGAGGAAGGCTCTGTACTCTGATGGAGGCTTCCTCACATGGAAGAAGGAGTCCGAACTCACAGAAGGCCTGAATAGGCGCTTGGTGAGGAGGAGCCCTGACCACCCCCCCTGAAAACAGATCCATCACATGGACCTGAACAGCACACGGAAGTCCTACCAACAGAGACGCGCACGGTGACATACTCTATGGCGGGGGAATTCCTGCGGTGCACACGCCCAATATACCAGGCCGTGGGACCAGGAACTCCCTCCCCCCCCCCCGTAACGTGCCGAACCGCCACGTGACGGGAACCTTGAAGGACAGGGGGTGTACCCCTGACCGACAGAACAATGGGGAGAGGAAAGGTTACCAGTTCACCCCTTTACGACCCCACACCCATGATACGACGTAACGACAAAAAGAGAATATGACACAGTCATAGTCAGCTCTATGAAGCGTTTCACAGCTCCACACAGCGCATGAGCTAACCTGCTATCTGATTTTTACTAAGGAAAAACACAGAATAGAGAAGGCTCTAAGAACCCCGGTCCAACATACACATGTGCTTCTGTGGCCAGTACAACCCAGTTGTAGGTCACATGACACACACAACCCATCATCACCTACAAAAAATGGCAAAAAACACTCAACAGAGGAACGCCGTTTTTTTCACAATGAGAGAATACATCATTCTTGATTAGTATCGACCACAGGCCTTGCTAAGCACACATGACAGCAACCAAACCAATTTCCCTTTAGGAAATAAGTTTCTGCAGCAGATTTAGCACAACCTCAGCAATCAAGCTAAGAGTTACATCGTATCCCTACCACACAAAAGACACAATTAATGCACAACATGTCTGATAGGAGGTGATAAAGTCCCCAGGGAACCGGGGGGGAAAACACAATCCTCTTATTTTACCCTCAATACGGCCAGTTAAAACAGGAAAACCTGTTAATGTGTGAACTCACTGTTCATTGTCATTACAGTCTGAGAAAGAACATTCCTTTACTCACTTGTCACCAAGCATAGCTTCATAGGTTAGTTGCCTTAGTAGTGAGTACACGGTACACATAAACACCATGATGTTTCTCACACAACAACCAGATCAATACATCACGATCTGCACGGAGAAGCTAACTGCCAGTGACAAAAACAGCTCACACACAACCCGCAACGTATCCCAAATGCATTGCAACAACACACGTTTTGGGAAAAAACACCGTTATTCACAATACATTTAGCAAAGTAAAACCAGAAGACGTGTTATGAGGTCTGGCCAACCCCGTACCTACCCGGAACGCAGATCAGCGAAGTGCAGTCACAAGACACCGTAGAACACAACCGTCCTGTGTTGTTCGATCCGGGCAGCGTCGCCGCTCCACCAGTCGCTACAGTCCTCTTTGTTGACGCAATCCCCGTCTAGGCTCAGGCAGGGTCGACGAACATCCCCTGTCAAGGATGACGTCGTGGTCAAGAGTGTAAAACATGTTAAAATCAAAGCACGTTCAACAGAATAGCATCAAGCTAACGGCTGCTCCAACCGTTCGGGTGCTATTGCTTCCGCTCGCGAGACGCCGATCTAACGACGCACGCGATCAGAAGCGAGCTCCCGGCGGCGCGCGAGAAGCTAAGCTACCCCGCGCCAGGCCACTGACCGGCTAACCGTAAGCTATGAACATGTAAACAATGACATAACACTCACCCAGACAGGCCGCCGTTCTGAACCCTCCTCACTTTTTAAGAGAAAAGAGAAAACAAGACGTCAACACCGCTTCACAACGGTGACATTACCACGTCCGGCGGAATCAGCACAGTACCAACTGGCCTGTATAGCTGACTTTGAACATGAATCTGCCGCTATCGCACATTACATGCACATATCCCCTCGTGAAGGAATACTCTCATTTGGATATGAAAGATGGGGTCTTAACACGGTGACAGAGAGAATCCACTCGTCCAGAACACACAGGGATCACCAGTGTCAATGGTCGCGGCCCACTAGTTAAAACTATAATGGTCGCCAGACCAAGGCCTTCTGTCGCCTAGGCGGCTAAACAAAGGACCCGAGCCTGGGGCCGGTTTCCATAAACTTTGTCAAGTAGCCCCCATAGCACTAACAGACAAGTGGAGCCCGCCAGCAAACATTACTCACCCAACCTGGAACGCACCGCTCCTCACAACAGCGGCATGTCCGACAGTTCAGCTGTGGCCTGACAGGTTTCACCCCAACAAACACAGCAAGGAACTGCAGTTGAGAAGCATGCAGCGGCGTGCTCCCAATACGAAAACCGGTGGAGGGTTTTTAGAATGATCATCATCTTCTAGACACTCCAGTACGAAGACAATATCGCCGTATTTTCTCGAAAATAGTGAGAGAGAAAATAAAGATATGATGTCAACGTATCCTTGTTTCCCAAGCTGTTCCTAATCCAATTTCTTCCATCATGGTGTCAAGTGTGGGGATCTACCGAGGCACCTCTTCCTTGTGGTGAAAGCGAGAAGGAGGAGAGCAGGTGACCACACACCTGCTTATGAAGGTAAGCTGATGAGGGGTGTGGTCAGACTAATACTGGTATTAGAGGTACATTTGTGGTTTATTCAGTACGCGTGCACGTACGCGAGATAGTGCAGTAGCGATGCCAAGCTAAGCCACTAACGATACAGAACTGACTAGTGAGTTAGTTTATTCTGCAGACTGTTATCTGACTAGTGAGTTAGTTTATTCTACAGACTGTTATCTGACTAGTGAGTTAGTTTATTCTGCAGACTGTTATCTGATTAGTGAGTTAGTTTATTCTACAGACTGTTATCAGACTAGTGAGTTAGTTTATTCTATAGACTGTTATCAGACTAGTGGGTTAGTTTATTCTGCAGACTGACTAATGAGTTGGATTGTGTGTCTTTGTTCCCGGCAGACTGTGCAGTGAGAAGTGGATGAATGTCCAGGTTGGAGACATCATCAGGTTGGAGAATAATCAGTTTGTCACAGTAAGTATTAAGCTCTAGGAGATGATATCAGAGTGTAGTAGTAGGAATGATAATAACAATAATGATAATAATAATTCATTTGATTTATATTGTGCTTTTCTAGAACTCAGAGTCACTTTACACACTAAGGAGCGATGGTAGTGAGACAAACAAAAGACAAGCATACAGTAGCACTAACACACAAGGATGAACTGGGGGGCTAAGAGAGAGCAGTGGGGAACCCCCCCCCCCCCCCCCCCCCATCCATCCTGACATGATGTGTCTTCAGGGTTGAAAGCTGCTCTGAGTCTCTAATGTCTTGGAGAAGGGAGTTCCAGAGCCTGGGGAGCTGCCCTGGAGAAGAGCTCTGTCCCCAAAACTGAGAATGTTGGACTACAGAGAAGGCAAAATATGGATGTATTGATAACACATGACATTTTTCCGATATAATATGCATTTAATTGCTCCTGTAGCTCAATGTGTAGAGCAAGGCACTAACACTACCAGGGCTAGGGGTTCCATTCCCCCTGGGGTCACCAATGCTCCAGAATGTATGGACTCAGTGTGCTGTAAGGTAAATATATGGACTCAGTGTCCTGTAAGGTAAATATATGGACTCAGTGTCCTGTAAGGTAAATGTATGGACTCAGTGTCCTGTAAGGTAAATATATGGACTCAGTGTCCTGTAAGGTAAATATATGGACTCAGTGTCCTGTAAGGTAAATATATGGACTCAGTGTCCTGTAAGGTAAATATATGGACTCAGTGTCCTGTAAGGTAAATGTATGGACTCAGTGTCCTGTAAGGTAAATGTATGGATTATGTGTGCTATAAGGTAAGGAAATATCAGAAATAAAAAATGTATATTCAGTCACATCTTACCCAGCTTAAGCTAGTGTTAAATGCTGGCAAATCAAAGTTTATGCTCTTCTCAAATGGGAAGAGACTCCCAGCTGATCTTCCCACACTGGTTACTGCTGGAGGGACTGACATCGAAAGGGTTGCTTCCTACAAATATCTAGGCATTACAGTGGACGAGAACCTTACGTTTAAATCTCACATAGACAAACTTGTGTCAAAGCTGAAGCTTAAACTCGGCTTCTTTTTCAGAAACAGGTCCTGTTTTTCACTTAAAGTGAGAAGTCACCTGATCTCGACCACCTTCTTACCACTACTCGATTATGGTGACTTACTCTATATGTATGCACCTGATCAGTACCTTAGAAAGCTTGATACTGTGTACCATTCTGCCTTACGCTTTGTCACGGGATGTGGAAATCGAGTGCACCATTGCACCCTATATACCATTGCAAGTTATCCATCTCTACAAATACGACGATTTTCTCGATGGCTCTCTCTGGTGCACAAAGCTCTGCTTAAACTGGTTCCCTCGTACCTAAGTGTGCTTCTGTGCACAAAGCAATATAAGTATGCCCTTCGTTCTCAAGCTGTTCTAACACTGGAAGTTCCCCATATGAGAACTGAATTGGGAAAAAGGGCTTTTAAATATGCTGCTCCTTCATCTTGGAACAAGATACAGGAGGACCTAAAATTACCAGGACTGGTCACCCTCGGAGAATTCAAAGCCATTTTAAAATCCTACGAACTCAGTTCCCTTGGTCAGTGCAACTGTGTTTGATCATTTGCCTGTTTGATAACTTGCCTGAAATTGGAGCTTGATGTAAATGTTTTATCTGTATTTTATTGTGATGTTCTTTTTTATGTTGAAACTTTCTGCTGCCTTGCTTGGCCAGATCGCTCTTGAAAAAGAGATTTTAATCTCAATGATGCTTATCTGGTTAAATAAAGGATTTGATTGATTGATTGATATTGAATGGTTTGAATTGAATTGATTCTTAAATGCCCAAGATGGATCTGTTCATCTGCACCTTTCTCAGAGGATGTGTGAAGATTTCTTCTACACATTATTTCTAGCACAGCATCCCATATACTGAAATGTGCTTTGGATTAAAAACCTCCATTAAATGTCATAAGTTATGTAATGCAAATCTGTTATGGAGGACATCACAGTGATTAAAAAAAAAAAAAAAAAAATATTATCTTTTTCCCCCTCCTTCTTTTTTCCGATTTTTCTCCCATACCACTGTTAGTCGTTATGCCAATTCCCAACCCCCTTCCTGGTTGTTGCGCACTTTCCCCTACTGTTGGTCCGAGAGGCCGGAGACTGTCACATGCTTTCCTCCGATGCATGTGCAGCCTGGCCGCGCAGATTCTCACCGGGAGAGTGTAACGTGTGGAAGGTCGCACTACCTCTCTCCAGATCCTACCCTTGCTGAGCAGGCGCCCCGACCGAACTGTAGGGGTCGCTGTCCACAACGCCCAGGACCCACCCAGGGCTCCCCTCCCCCTAACTCAGCCAAACAAGTTAGTATAGCGATCAGCCCGAGCCAAGGCAATGCTGACTCTCCGGGAGTCGAGACCGCAGCCTCTTGCATTGGTGACGAGCACAATCTTCGCTACGCCACCTGACCGCCACAGTGATATTTCTTAATTAAAAGCATCAACACAACATTATGTAAAATATAAAACCCCAAGCGTGTCATTAAACAACCCCCATCAACAACACAACACAACACATAGTCAGCATGAGGACAGCATTTCTCTGTGTAATAATATATTTATTAAATGTGCAGAAGTGGACAGATTTGTGTTGTGTGTCTCCAGGCGGATCTGATGTTGCTGTCCAGCAGTGAACCTCTCAACCTGATCTATATAGAGACAGCAGAGCTGGATGGGTACGGACACTACATGCTCTAATACTGGGTAGTGTGTGTGTGTGTGTGTGTGTGTGTGTGTGTGTGTGTGTGTGTGTGTGTGTGTGTGTGTGTGTGTGTGTGTGTGTGCGCGTGTGCGCGTGTGTGTGCGTGTGTGGGTGCGCGTGTGTGTGTGCGTGTGTGCATATGTGTGTGTGTGTGTGCATGTGTGTCTGTCTGACTGATGAGTGACATTTTATAAAATTCTTCTTCAAATTCTCCTCTCCTCTCCTCTCCTCCTCTCTTCTCCTCTCCTCTCCTCTCCTCTCCTCTCCTCTCCTCTCCTCTCCTCCCCTCTCCTCCTCTCCTCTCCTCTCCTCTCCTCTCCTCTCCTCCTCTCTTCTCCTCTCCTCTCCTCTCCTCTCCTCTCCTCTCCTCTCCTCTCCTCTCCTCTCCTCTCCTCTCCTATCCTCTCCTCCTCTCTCCTCTCCTCTCCCCTCTTCTCTCCTCTTCTCTCCTCTTCTCTTCTCTTCTCTTCTCTCATCTTATCTCCTATTTGCTCCTCTTCTCTCCCCTCCTCTCCTCCTCTCCTCTCCCCTCCTCTGCTCTCCTCTTCTCTCCTCTTCTCTCTCTTCTCTTCTCTTCTGTTCTCTTCTCTCCTCTTCTCTCTCTTCTCTTCTCTTCTCTCTTCTCTCCTCTTCTCTCCTCTCCTCTTCTCTCTTCTCCTCTCCCCTCCTCTCCTCCTCTCCTCTTCTCTCTTCTCTTCTCTCTTCTCCTCTCCCCTCCTCTCCTCCTCTCCTCTTCTCTCTTCTCCTCTCCCCTCCTCTCCTCCTCTCCTCTTCTCTCTTCTCCTCTCCCCTCCTCTCCTCCTCTCCTCTTCTCTCTTGGATTCTTATTATATATTACTATTGTAATTATGCACATCGTTGCGGGCAAGACCCCCCGCATTTCATTGTATACTTGTATGCCGTGACAAATAAAACTCTTGTATCTCTTCTCCTCTCCCCTCCTCTCCTCTTCTCCTCTTCTCCTCTTCTCCTCTCCCCTCCTCTCCTCTTCTCTCTTCTCCTCTCCCCTCCTCTCCTCCTCTCCTCTTCTCTCTTCTCCTCTCCCCTCCTCTCCTCTTCTCCTCTTCTCTCTTCTCTCTTCTCCTCTCCCCTCCTCTCCTCCTCTCCTCGTCTCTCTTCTCCTCTCCCCTCCTCTCCTCTTCTCCTCTTCTCTCTTCTCCTCTCCCCTCCTCTCCTCTTCTCCTCTTCTCTCTTCTCCTCTCCCCTCCTAATTATGCACATAGTTGCGGGCAAGACCCCCCGCATTTCATTGTATACTTGTATGCCGTGACAAATAAAACTCTTGTATCTCTTCTCCTCTCCCCTCCCCTCCTCTCCTCTTCTCTCTTCTCCTCTCCCCTCCTCTCCTCCTCTCCTCTTCTCTCTTCTCCTCTCCCCTCCTCTCCTCCTCTCCTCTTCTCTCTTCTCCTCTCCCCTCCTCTCCTCCTCTCCTCGTCTCTCTTCTCCTCTCCCCTCCTCTCCTCTTCTCCTCTTCTCTCTTCTCCTCTCCCCTCCTCTCCTCTTCTCTCTTCTCCCCTCCTCTCCTCTTCTCTCTTCTCCTCTCCCCTCCTCTCCTCCTCTCCTCTTCTCTCTTCTCCTCTCCCCTCCTCTCCTCCTCTCCTCTTCTCCAGGGAGACCAATCTGAAGGTGAGACAGGCGCTGACAATAACAGGAGAGCTGGGAGACAGTATCGAGCATCTGGCTCGCTTCAATGGTACACACACACACACACACACACACACACACACGCACACACACACACACACACACACACACACACACACACACACACACACAGACACACACACACACACACACACACACACACACATACACACACACACACACACACACACACACACACACACACACACACACACACACACACACACACACACACACAGACACACACACACACACACACACACACACACACACACACACACACACACACACACACACACACACACACACACACACACACACACACACACACACACACACACACACACACACACACACACACACAGACACACAGACACACCCACCCACACACAGCATTGCAACAATAACCGGACAATAATCGATAATCTGTGACGGTGACCTTTTGACCCCGTCCAGGCGAGGTGCGCTGCGAGCCGCCCAACAACCGCCTGGACAAGTTCAAAGGGACGCTGAGTCTGGGCGCTCAGATGTACGCGCTGGACAACGACAAGGTGCTGCTGAGAGGCTGCACGCTGCGCAACACCGACTGGTGCTTCGGCCTCGTGCTGTTCGGAGGTAAGACACCTACTGGACCTCACGTTCACCTTCAAGTTCAAGTTAGAAGATAAAATGAAGCAAAGCAGAAATGTTGCTCTATTTATTTATATTTTTTTTATAAAGGAATGATATTTGCAAATGACCAAAAAGAGGAACGTTTTCTCATTGACTCCAATGCATTCAGCGTTTTCTTTCCTCTTCCTGTTTTCGCTTGTGACTTTTCACCTAGATCCCTGATTCGCAGATCCCCACGTGGGGTATCATTGGAAAGCCACTCTCATTGGCTACAACTAGGGATGCCCC
>NC_140175.1:107196531-107214031 GCF_963971535.1 Notolepis coatsorum
AGTTGTAGGCTACAGTACAGACAGCTCTGCTCTCATCATGGCGGACAGAACGAAACGTTCAAAAGTCTGGGTCTATTTTACTAAAGTCGATGTTGACAACGCTCGTTGCCACAAGTGCAACAAGACATTTGCCAGTAATGTATAAGCGCTGGTACTCGTCAATGTGGCTGGCGGGGAGCTAACGTTATTAGCCTGAGCTCCGGTACTCTCTCGAGTAGAGTAATGGCCGACATTCCGGAAGTAAAAAAACGAATGAGAGCTTCCGATTGGTGGTAAGAACAGCAGAGGTGGGTGCAAGCGGTGTGACGTAATTGGCAGAATCAACTGTTAATAAAAATAGTATTGTATGACTATTTGTTGTTAATTATAAAAAGTCTATAATTCAGACACATTTAAAACATTGCTGCTGCTGTTGCTGCTGAAGAAATAATATTTATTTATATTTATATAGTTATATAAAATAATAATAAAGCAATGTCGATTCTGTTCTTAATAAAAAAAAATCTTGCAAAATAATCTAAAAGAACCGATAAGAGTATCGATAAAGCACCGAACCGTTAAGCAGTATCGATAAGAGTAGTAGTATCGATAAAATCCTAACGATACCCATCCCTAGCTACAACCCTGTCCAATAACTTTCGAGATCGCCAAATGATTGACGGAGCTAGAGCTCCGGGAGTCGCGGGTGGTAATAATACACAAAAAATAAGTCTGCCGTGTACTTTGGCGCACGCCTCACATATCGGCATGTAACTCGAGAACCGCTGAAAGGATTTTGTCGCCTGAAACGGCAATCGACAGGCAAGAAATATGGCTTTAATTATATTGTATTAAAAAATATGTACACCCGAGCCGCTAGAGGTCGCCAAAGTGGTGTGTCGCGCCGGTGGGCAAATGGTCCTCAAGAGGGCCCGGGCGGGCTGTTACCAGCTAAGTGCCTAATTAGAAGAAGAAATATTGCTCTATTTACATTTTTTTTTCATAAAGGAATGATATTTGCAAATTACCAAAAAGTGGAAAGGGGAGGTGACTATTGACAATCTTCTGGATTATTTTTCTTTTGTACTACATTATGGATATTGATATTATTTATTTATTTTATGTTGTTTTCAATGTTAAGAATGAAGAATTATTGGTAGTGTGGATATTCTCCATTATATCATTTAAGTAATAATGAATGTTCCCACTTGGAAGTGGCGGATAGGGGTAGGGCATGATAAGCTTAGGCTTCTTCCTACTCCTATTCGAACAGCGATATGTATATTTTTCGTTGTTTGGCTTTTTTTATTCTTAAAAAAATAAAATGTAAATCATGTTAAATCATGAGATGTCAAGCTAATATGTCATGTTCTACAGTAGGACTTACTACTATGATACCCAATAAAATAGTATCAATACTATGATACTCATTAGAATATAGAAATTGATATAGAATAGAAACAAAATTACAAACATCTCAAAACAAACTGGTCAGACTACTGCCTGACCTTACTCCTAGAACCCACCTCACCCCTGCCCACTTTGACAACCTAGGATGGCTTAGAGTAGACGACAGAGTACAGCAACTTGCAATGGGCCTGGTCTACAAGATACACTACACGACCAAGGTACCCATGTACATGTCAAAATACTTCCCAAAGGTCAGTGAATACCACGATCACAACACCAGAGGGAGCTCCACAAATCATGTTAAACCCAGATTCGGCTCAAATAAGGGACTAAACACGTTTCGCAATTATGCCACATCAATGTGGAACGCCCTACCCAAAGCTGTAAAGGAATGTGGATCACTACCCACTTTCAAAACCTCTCTCAAGGGACACCTACGGGAGACTGCAATTCAACACTGGCCCCTGTAAATATCCTAACCCAACCCCCTCCAATGTACAGTCATTTACATAGTATGGTTTTGTCAATAGTCCAATGTACAATTTTGTTTGTTTGTACAGTATCTCCTCCCCCCCCCCCCCTCAATGTACAGTTTTGCTTGTTTATACAGTGTGCCCCCCCCCCCCCCCAACCACCTCCAATGTAAATTACCCAGTATGGTTGTCAATATCCCAATGTACCCAACCCCCCCCCCCACCCTCCTCCAATGTACAGTTTCTACGTCAAATGTATATACTCCCTTTTCTTGACTCCTTCTGTATCACAAACAGTACTGCATTTGCAAATCTGGTATGTCATAAATGTATAGATGTAGCAGTACTGACTATCTGTATGTCATGTATGTCATATATGTCCTGATGAATTGAAAATGGGGGACCCTGATGTAAACAAGACGAAAGTCTTTCTCTGGTCTGCATCCCCTTAACAATTGTGTGTATTGAGCTGTACTGTATTGTACCCATTCTGCAATCTGTTAATAAAGTTTTCAATCAATCAATCAATCAATAATAGAAGCCCACTTTGCTGGAACGATTCATTTAGCACATATACAGTACGTGTGTGAGTGTGTGTGTGTGTGTGTGTGTGTGTGTGTGTGTGTGTGTGTGTGTGTGTGTGTGTGTGTGCGCTTGCGCGCTGGGGCTGCTTGACATAAGCCTTTCTTCACGCATATTTATTTCTGGAGCATTTATTTATCCACTCTGGTTGGATGGTGTATTGTTGTATAATAACAATACATTTGAATCTAATCTCATTTTGAGATCAGTCGCAAAAATCGCTTCCTGTTGAATGGATGATTTAACAGCAATATATAATAATCCATTTCAGAAACAGAACGCACGTAATAAGTTCTGGGTTTTTTAAGTCGTATTTGGGGGCAATTGACCAATGGTAGTTTTTTTTTTCCCTTTTTCATCTGGGTAAGAGTTTCTTATCTGGGTAAGAGTGCTCTCGACCACTCTTAAAATGTGGTCTTGCCTAAGAGAAAAGCAAAAATAAGAAAACATTGCTGAATCCTGCTGAATCCCAGGTAAGAACAAAATAAGAAAGAAATGCTAGTTAAGAACAAAATAAGAGGAAATCTGTTCTTATATCGCTTCGTGAATGAGGCCCAATGAGTGCCTGGTCGATGTTGGAGGAGAGAGGGAGTTCACTTGTCTGTTGCTGATATAATAATGTATTGATAGTATTCTTTCTCATGATGTGTTCTTTCGTACACTATGGTGCACTGCCACAGCTCATTGACCAGGTTGTCATTAATGATAATCACCTCTATTTGATGACAATTAACCTGCTATTTGATAACAATCACCTGTTGTTTCCGACCAAGATGTCTGCGATAAAATACTATGTATAGGTACCATGTTGCACACCGTGTCTGGCTGTTTCCACCAGGGACAATAAAGTCTTGAAGTTGAACTTTAACCCCTGGAGTCGTAAAGGATTTCTCTAGATAAAAAACGTGATTCTCTGTATTTCCCCAGGTATCAAATGAGTTTTTGTTGTAAACAGCTCGTTTTTGTTTATACTCACATTTCCACTCAAAGAAACAATATATGTCCCACGTCGTACTTTTGTAAAAGTTAATTTTTGCCATTTTCTTTGCTGTCGCACTGTTTATATCCCACCTGTGTTAAGTTTTACTTTCGGTTTTGTCAAAGCTGTAAGGATTATGACCGCCTTTGATTAACAGGCATTTTGTTTGTATGATTTTGAGGAAGATTGTACTAGACCAATCAATTTGAAGCACATGGGCATGTTAACATGTGTGTGTTCTACATCACCCCTGTGCTCATGCTGTGCTTGTGCTGGAAGTTACACCGTTTTTGTGGACTTTTTCTCCTACTGTGTTCTACAGCTCCAATTTCATCAACTAGTGGTCAACAGTGTCAGACTGGTTGTCCTAGGCAGCTCCTAGTGGTCAACAGTGTCAGGCTGTGGTTGTCCTGGGCAGCTCCTAGTGGTCAACAGCGTCAGACTGTGGTTGTACTGGGCAGCTCCTAGTGGTCAACAGTGTCAGACTGTGGTTGTACTGGGCAGCTCCTAGTGGTCAACAGTGTCAGACTGTGGTTGTATTGGGCAGCTCCTAGTGGTCAACAGTGTCAGACTGTGGTTGTCCTGGGCAGCTCCTAGTGGTCAACAGTGTCAGACTGTGGTTGCACTGGGCAGCTCCTAGTGGTCAACAGTGTCCGACTGTGGTTGTACTGGGCAGCTCCTAGTGGTCAACAGTGTCAGACTGTGGTTGTACTGGGCAGCTCCTAGTGGTCAACAGCATCAGACTGTGGTTGTACTGGGCAGCTCCTAGTGGTCAACAGCATCAGACTGTGGTTGTACTGGGAGGCTGAAATACGATCTTAACAGGGGGCTGATTGATTGCAGGTCCTGACACCAAACTGATGCAGAACTGTGGAAAGACTGTGTTCAAACGCACCAGCATTGACCACCTCATGAACGTACTGGTGCTGTGTGTGAGTCTGACACACAAGACACACACACACCTACACACACAGACACACACACACGCACACACACACACACACACACACACACACACACACACACACACACACACACACACACACACACACACACACACACACACACACACACACACACACACACACACACACACACACACACACACACACACACACACACACACACACACACACACACACACACACACACACACACACACACACACACAGCATAACTGTATATTGTATAGTAGTGTATATAGGACTCCTTACCTTTAATTCGTAAGCTTAGCATTGTATAGTATCTTATCTTAGTACCTTTTATCATGTCTATCTATTATCTATTTTATTCTATTATTATTTGTATTTTTTTCTTTTTGCACAATCAAGGCGGGCATGGCCACCTTCCATTCACTACATGTCAAGATACAAGACACGATACAAGATACTTTAATGCCACACAACTATGGTTGGTGGTAATCGTTTGCGGTACAGCATGTTACTGAAGCACTGGGACATCAACATGGAACATCAAACGCGCCCCTCCCACCTCCCAATCCCCACAATAAATACATAAATACATAAAGGACAGTCACACAAGTGTCAGTCAGTGTCAGTTCAATTCAGTTCTCGCGTATGTATGTGACAAATAAATCTCTTGAATATGGAATCTTTCCGCGGTGCTCTCCAGATCTTTGGCTTCCTGGCCTGTATGTGTAGCATCCTGGCCGTCGGGAACGCCATCTGGGAGGTGACCGAGGGTTCTGTGTTCACGGCCTTCCTGCCTCGTCCGCCCGGCGTCAACGCTGCCTTCTCAGCCTTCCTCACCTTCTGGTCCTATGTCATCATCCTCAACACCGTGGTGCCCATCTCCCTCTACGTCAGGTGAGCCGGTCATCTCCCTCTACGTCAGGTTATAACTCTCTATGTCAGGTTATAACTCTCTATGTCAGGTTATAACTCTCTATGTCAGGTTATAACTCTCTATGTCAGGTGAGCCGGTTATAACTCTCTACGTCAGGTAGGCTGGTTATAACTCTCTATGTCAGGTGAGCTGGTTATAACTCTCTATGACAGGTGAGCCGGTTATAACTCTCTACGTCAGGTGAGCTGGTTATAACTCTCTACGTCAGGTTATAACTCTCTACGTCAGGTTATAACTCTCTCTGTCAGGTAGGCTGGTTCTAACTCTCTCTGTCAGGTGAGCCGGTTATAACTCTCTATGTCAGGTGAGCTGGTTATAACTCTCTACGTCAGGTGAGCTGGTTATAACTCTCTACGTCAGGTGAGCTGGTTATAACTCTCTACATCAGGTGAGCTGGTTATAACTCTCTCTGTCAGGTAGGCTGGTTATAACTCTCTACGTCAGGTGAGCTGGTTATAACTCTCTACGTCAGGTTATAACTCTCTCTGTCAGGTGAGCTGGTCATCTCCCTCTACGTCAGGTGAGCTGGTTATAACTCTCTATGTCAGGTGAGCCGGTTATAACTCTCTACGTCAGGTCAGCTGGTTATAACTCTCTCTGTCAGGTGAGCTGGTTATAACTCTCTCTGTCAGGTGAGCTGGTTATAACTCTCTACGTCAGGTGAGCTGGTTATATCTCTCTATGTCAGGTGAGCTGGTTATAACTCTCTACATCAGGTGAGCCGGTTATAACTCTCTATGTCAGGTGAGCTGGTTATAACTCTCTCTGTCAGGTGAGCTGGTTATAACTCTCTCTGTCAGGTGAGCTGGTTATAACTCTCTACGTCAGGTGAGCTGGTTATAACTCTCTATGTCAGGTGAGCTGGTTATAACTCTCTACGTCAGGTCAGCTGGTTATAACTCTCTATGTCAGGTGAGCTGGTTATAACTCTCTATGTCAGGTGAGCCGGTTATAACTCTCTATGTCAGGTGAGCTGGTTATAACTCTCTACGTCAGGTTATAACTCTCTACGTCAGGTAGGCTGGTTCTAACTCTCTCTGTCAGGTGAGCCGGTTATAACTCTCTATCTCAGGTGAGCTGGTTATAACTCTCTACGTCAGGTGAGCTGGTTATAACTCTCTACGTCAGGTTATAACTCTCTACGTCAGGTTATAACTCTCTCTGTCAGGTAGGCTGGTTCTAACTCTCTCTGTCAGGTGAGCCGGTTATAACTCTCTATGTCAGGTGAGCTGGTTATAACTCTCTATGTCAGGTGAGTTGGTTATAACTCTCTACGTCAGGTGAGCTGGTTATAACTCTCTACGTCAGGTGAGCTGGTTATAACTCTCTCTGTCAGGTAGGCTGGTTATAACTCTCTACGTCAGGTGAGCTGGTTATAACTCTCTACGTCAGGTTATAACTCTCTATGTCAGGTTATAACTCTCTACGTCAGGTGAGCTGGTCATCTCCCTCTACGTCAGGTGAGCTGGTTATAACTCTCTACATCAGGTGAGCCGGTTATAACTCTCTACGTCATGTCAGCTGGTTATAACTCTCTCTGTCAGGTGAGCTGGTTATAACTCTCTCTGTCAGGTGAGCTGGTTATAACTCTCTACGTCAGGTGAGCTGGTTATAACTCTCTATGTCAGGTGAGCTGGTTATAACTCTCTACGTCAGGTCAGCTGGTTATAACTCTCTATGTCAGGTGAGCTAGTTATAACTCTCTATGTCAGGTGAGCCGGTTATAACTCTCTACGTCAGGTGAGCTGGTTATAACTCTCTACGTCAGGTTATAACTCTCTACGTCAGGTTATAACTCTCTCTGTCAGGTAGGCTGGTTCTAACTCTCTCTGTCAGGTGAGCCGGTTATAACTCTCTATGTTAGGTGAGCTGGTTATAACTCTCTACGTCAGGTGAGCTGGTTATAACTCTCTACATCAGGTGAGCTGGTTATAACTCTCTACGTCAGGTGAGCTGGTTATAACTCTCTCTGTCAGGTAGGCTGGTTATAACTCTCTACGGCAGGTGAGCTGGTTATAACTCTCTACGTCAGGTTATAACTCTCTACGTCAGGTGAGCTGGTTATAACTCTCTCTGTCAGGTGAGCTGGTCATCTCCCTCTACGTCAGGTGAGCTGGTTATAACTCTCTACGTCAGGTGAGCCGGTTATAACTCTCTACGTCAGGTCAGCTGGTTATAACTCTCTCTGTCAGGTGAGCTGGTTATAACTCTCTCTGTCAGGTGAGCTGGTTATTATAACTCTCTCTGTCAGGTGAGCTGGTTATAACTCTCTATGTCAGGTGAGCTGGTTATAACTCTCTCTGTCAGGTGAGCTGGTTATAACTATCTCTGTCAGGTGAGCTGGTTATAACTCTCTACGTCAGGTGAGCTGGTTATAACTCTCTATGTCAGGTGAGCTGGTTATAACTCTCTACATCAGGTGAGCCGGTTATAACTCTCTCTGTCAGGTGAGCTGGTTATAACTCTCTCTGTCAGGTCAGCTGGTTATAACTCTCTCTGTCAGGTGAGCTGGTTATAACTCTCTACGTCAGGTGAGCTGGTTATAACTCTCTACGTCAGGTCAGCTGGTTATAACTCTCTCTGTCAGGTGAGCTGGTTATAACTCTCTACGTCAGGTGAGCTGGTTATAACTCTCTATGTCAGGTGAGCTGGTTATAACTCTCTACGTCAGGTCAGCTGGTTATAACTCTCTATGTCAGGTGAGCTGGTTATAACTCTCTATGTCAGGTGAGCCGGTTATAACTCTCTATGTCAGGTGAGCTGGTTATAACTCTCTACGTCAGGTTATAACTCTCTACGTCAGGTAGGCTGGTTCTAACTCTCTCTGTCAGGTGAGCCGGTTATAACTCTCTATCTCAGGTGAGCTGGTTATAACTCTCTACGTCAGGTGAGCTGGTTATAACTCTCTACGTCAGGTTATAACTCTCTACGTCAGGTTATAACTCTCTCTGTCAGGTAGGCTGGTTCTAACTCTCTCTGTCAGGTGAGCCGGTTATAACTCTCTATGTCAGGTGAGCTGGTTATAACTCTCTATGTCAGGTGAGCTGGTTATAACTCTCTACGTCAGGTGAGCTGGTTATAACTCTCTACGTCAGGTGAGCTGGTTATAACTCTCTCTGTCAGGTAGGCTGGTTATAACTCTCTACGTCAGGTGAGCTGGTTATAACTCTCTACGTCAGGTTATAACTCTCTACGTCAGGTTATAACTCTCTACGTCAGGTGAGCTGGTCATCTCCCTCTACGTCAGGTGAGCTGGTTATAACTCTCTACATCAGGTGAGCCGGTTATAACTCTCTACGTCAGGTCAGCTGGTTATAACTCTCTCTGTCAGGTGAGCTGGTTATAACTCTCTCTGTCAGGTGAGCTGGTTATAACTCTCTATGTCAGGTGAGCTGGTTATAACTCTCTATGTCAGGTGAGCTGGTTATAACTCTCTATGTCAGGTGAGCCGGTTATAACTCTCTACGTCAGGTGAGCTGGTTATAACTCTCTACGTCAGGTTATAACTCTCTACGTCAGGTTATAACTCTCTCTGTCAGGTAGGCTGGTTCTAACTCTCTCTGTCAGGTGAGCCAGTTATAACTCTCTATGTTAGGTGAGCTGGTTATAACTCTCTACGTCAGGTGAGCTGGTTATAACTCTCTATGTCAGGTGAGCTGGTTATAACTCTCTACGTCAGGTGAGCTGGTTATAACTCTCTCTGTCAGGTAGGCTGGTTATAACTCTCTACGGCAGGTGAGCTGGTTATAACTCTCTACGTCAGGTTATAACTCTCTACGTCAGGTGAGCTGGTTATAACTCTCTCTGTCAGGTGAGCTGGTCATCTCCCTCTACGTCAGGTGAGCTGGTTATAACTCTCTACGTCAGGTGAGCCGGTTATAACTCTCTACGTCAGGTCAGCTGGTTATAACTCTCTCTGTCAGGTGAGCTGGTTATAACTCTCTCTGTCAGGTGAGCTGGTTATTATAACTCTCTCTGTCAGGTGAGCTGGTTATAACTCTCTATGTCAGGTGAGCTGGTTATAACTCTCTCTGTCAGGTGAGCTGGTTATAACTCTCTCTGTCAGGTGAGCTGGTTATAACTCTCTATGTCAGGTGAGCTGGTTATAACTCTCTATGTCAGGTCAGCTGGTTATAACTCTCTCTGTCAGGTGAGCTGGTTATAACTCTCTATGTCAGGTGAGCCGGTTATAACTCTCTACGTCAGGTGAGCTGGTTATAACTCTCTACGTCAGGTTATAACTCTCTACGTCAGGTGATCTGGTTATAACTCTCTATGTCAGGTGAGCTGGTTATAACTCTCTACGTCAGGTAGGCTGGTTATAACGCTCTACGTCAGGTGAGCTGGTTATAACTCTCTACGTCAGGTCAGTTGGTTATAACTCTCTCTGTCAGGTGAGCTGGTTATAACTCTCTACGTCAGGTGAGCTGGTTATAACTCTCTATGTCAGGTGAGCTGGTTATAACTCTCTACATCAGGTGAGCCGGTTATAACTCTCTATGTCAGGTGAGCTGGTTATAACTCTCTCTGTCAGGTGAGCTGGTTATAACTCTCTCTGTCAGGTGAGCTGGTTATAACTCTCTACGTCAGGTCAGCTGGTTATAACTCTCTACATCAGGTGAGCCGGTTATAACTCTCTCTGTCAGGTGAGCTGGTTATAACTCTCTATGTCAGGTTAGCTGGTTATAACTCTTTCTGTCAGGTGAGCTGGTTATAACTCTCTATGTCAGGTGAGCTGGTTATAACTCTCTCTGTCAGGTGAGCTGGTTATAACTCTCTGTGTCAGGTGAGCTGGTTATAACTCTTTCTGTCAGGTGAGCTGGTGATAACTCTCTATGTCAGGTGAGCTGGTTATAACTCTCTCTCTGTCAGTTCAGCTGGTTATAACTCTCTCTGTCAGGTGAGCTGGTTATAACTCTCTATGTCAGGTGAGCCGGTTATAACTCTCTACGTCAGGTGAGCTGGTTATAACTCTCTACGTCAGGTTATAACTCTCTACGTCAGGTGAGCTGGTTATAACTCTCTACGTCAGGTGAGCTGGTTATAACTCTCTATGTCAGGTGAGCTGGTTATAACTCTCTACGTCAGGTAGGCTGGTTATAACTCTCTACGTCAGGTGAGCTGGTTATAACTCTCTATGTCAGGTGAGCTTGTTATAACTCTCTATGTCAGGTGAGCTGGTTATAACTCTCTACGTCAGGTGAGCTGGTTATAACTCTCTACATCAGGTGAGCTGGTTATAACTCTCTATGTCAGGTGAGCTGGTTATAACTCTCTACGTCAGGTAGGCTGGTTATAACTCTCTACGTCAGGTGAGCTGGTTATAACTCTCTATGTCAGGTGAGCTTGTTATAACTCTCTATGTCAGGTGAGCTGGTTATAACTCTCTACGTCAGGTGAGCTGGTTATAACTCTCTACATCAGGTGAGCTGGTTATAACTCTCTACATCAGGTGAGCCGGTTATAACTCTCTACGTCAGGTGAGCTGGCTATAACTCTCTACGTCAGGTGAGCTGGTTATAACTCTCTACGTCAGGTCAGCTGGTTATAACTCTCTATGTCAGGTGAGTTGGTTATAACTCTCTACGTCAGGTGAGCTGGTTATAACTCTCTACGTCAGGTGAGCTGGTTATAACTCTCTATGTCAGGTGAGCTGGTTATAACTCTCTCTGTCAGGTGAGCTGGTTATAACTCTCTATGTCAGGTGAGCTGGTTATAACTCTCTACGTCAGGTCAGCTGGTTATAACTCTCTACGTCAGGTCAGCTGGTTATAACTCTCTATGTCAGGTGAGCTGGTTATAACTCTCTCTGTCAGGTGAGCTGGTTATAACTCTCTCTGTCAGGTGAGCTGGTTATAACTCTCTATGTCAGGTGAGCCGGTTATAACTCTCTACGTCAGGTGAGCTGGTTATAACTCTCTACGTCAGGTTATAACTCTCTACGTCAGGTGAGCTGGTTATAACTCTCTAAGTCAGGTGAGCTGGTTATAACTCTCTACGTCAGGTGAGCTGGTTATAACTCTCTATGTCAGGTGAGCTGGTTATAACTCTCTCTGTCAGGTGAGCTGGTTATAACTCTCTATGTCAGGTGAGCTGGTTATAACTCTCTACGTCAGGTCAGCTGGTTATAACTCTCTACGTCAGGTCAGCTGGTTATAACTCTCTATGTCAGGTGAGCTGGTTATAACTCTCTATGTCAGGTGAGCCGGTTATAACTCTCTACGTCAGGTGAGCTGGTTATAACTCTCTACGTCAGGTTATAACTCTCTACGTCAGGTGAGCTGGTCTTAACTCTCTACGTCAGGTGAGCTGGTTATAACTCTCTATGTCAGGTGAGCTGGTTATAACTCCCTACGTCAGGTGAGCTGGTTATAACTCTCTATGTCAGGTGAGCTTGTTATAACTCTCTATGTCAGGTGAGCTGGTTATAACTCTCTACGTCAGGTGAGCTGGTTATAACTCTCTATGTCAGGTGAGCTGGTTATAACTCTCTACGTCAGGTAGGCTGGTTATAACTCTCTACGTCAGGTGAGCTGGTTATAACTCTCTATGTCAGGTGAGCTTGTTATAACTCTCTATGTCAGGTGAGCTGGCTATAACTCTCTACGTCAGGTGAGCTGGTTATAACTCTCTACGTCAGGTCAGCTGGTTATAACTCTCTATGTCAGGTGAGCTGGTTATAACTCTCTACGTCAGGTGAGCTGGTTATAACTCTCTACGTCAGGTGAGCTGGTTATAACTCTCTATGTCAGGTGAGCTGGTTATAACTCTCTCTGTCAGGTGAGCTGGTTATAACTCTCTACGTTAGGTCAGCTGGTTATAACTCTCTACGTCAGGTCAGCTGGTTATAACTCTCTATGTCAGGTGAGCTGGTTATAACTCTCTCTGTCAGGTGAGCTGGTTATAACTCTCTCTGTCAGGTGAGCTGGTTATAACTCTCTATGTCAGGTCAGCACTGAACTGTTTTTGCGCAGAAGACTTATCTTCTGCTGCCATTCTTCTTTCTGTGTCACATGTTCTCTGTGTGTCTGTGTCACATGTTCGCTGTGTGTCTGTGTCACATGTTCTCTGTGTGTCTGTCACATGTTCTCTGTGTGTCTGTGTCACATGTTCTCTGTGTGTCTGTCACATGTTCTCTGTGTGTCTGTGTCACATGTTCTCTGTGTGTCTGTGTCACATGTTCTCTGTGTGTCTGTGTCACATGTTCTCTGTGTGTCTGTGTCACATGTTCTCTGTGTGTCTGTCACATGTTCTCTGTGTGTCTGTGTCACATGTTCTCTGTGTGTCTGTCACATGTTCTCTGTGTGTCTGTCACATGCTCTCTCTGTCTCAGTGTGGAGATCATCCGTCTGGGGAACAGTTTCTACATCGACTGGGACAGGAAGATGTATTACCCCAAGAGCGACACCCCGGCCCAGGCGCGGACCACCACCCTGAACGAGGAGCTGGGGCAGATCAAATACATCTTCAGCGACAAAACAGGAACCCTCACGCAGAACATCATGACCTTCAACAAGTGCTCCATCAGCGGAAAATCCTACGGTGAGTCGAGGATGTAATCGCTGCTCACAGCTCTACCGTGATGTAGTAGGGCTGTCCCGGAAGGCCGTTTTTGGGCTTCGAACTTTGTCAGGACGTTCAAACCTTCGTTTTTTATTAAAAAAAAATTTATAAAAAAAAAGAATTAGAATAAAAGTTAAAAATATATATATTTTTCTTAATAAATATCCTCAAACTAAATCCCCAATTTGAATAAAGTGATTAATCTGATTACATTTGTATTTTCTTTTATTAAATCAACTTTCTTTAATGAATATAACTCATCAGTTTTAATACTATAATATTAGTGTAGCCTAATCTTTATCTGCAACTGTGAAGAAAAACCCATTGGTTTAAACAGAATGAATAGACACATAAAAAGATATATTAAAAAAAATTATAATAAATAATTTATTTTAAATTATTTTTAATTAAAAAAATGTAATGTTGATTTAGAATTTGAATGCCAACGTAACGAACGAAGGTCAGAACGTTTGAGCGCAGCCCTATGATGTAGTAGACTAGAGGATGTAAACATCTGCTGATTACAGCTGTACCGTGATGTAGTAGAGGATGTAGACACTGATTACAGCTGTAGGGGAGAACGGGGGACGTTGTCACACTTTTTACTCTAGTGTGAATTGCTCATAATCAAAACAGCTTTCAATAGTCATTCCTACATTAAATTGAAGCTTAAGATGTTGGCTTGAAATGTGTATCCCTCTCATTTTCCAACGTATTGTAACAAAGAGTTAATCACCTATCAAAGACACTCATGGGGATGGTTGTCACACACTATGGGGTTGCTTGTCACCATGTGTTTTAATGGGAACATCTTAAAAAGAAGACAAGAAGGCAGAACTAAATTTGAACGTTTAATTGCATTGACAAGTTGACAAATACATAACTTAATGCATCTTAACATGAACATAAACAGGAAACACATCTTTAGGCCATCCTATATAACAAAATAAGAACACAATAAATCGGCCTAACAATACTGTAATAGCCTACACAACATGAATGAATGAATGAATGAATGAATGAATGAATGAATGAATGAATGAATGAATGAATGAATGAATGAATGAATGAATGAATGAATGAATGAATGAATGAATGAATGAATGACTGAATGAATGAATGAATGAAAACTTTATTTAACAGATTGCAGAATGGGTACAATACAGTACGGCTCAATACACACAATTGTTAAGGGGATGCAGACCAGAGAAAGACGTTTGTCTTGTTTACATCAGGGTCCCCCATTTTCAATTCATAGTTGTAACATGTGACAACCAACCCCAAATAAAATGTGACGACCAACCCCAACTGGAATGTCTTGATAGCATCAAGGCTAACATCCATCTAACAACTAGTTAGCTAGCTAACAACAATCTAAACTATAGCTATCCCTTCACACTTTTTAAGGGTAGTAATTGTTTCATTATAAACCAATTGTGTAAAAGCCTAGAAGAAAAATACGGAGGAGCGGAATATTTACAAATGGACATGAAACACACAAAAGGTCCTCTCACCTCAAATTCAGCTGTTTCACTCCAAATATGACAATGTAGGTGAACTCTGACCCCAATTCTGGACATTTAAATACCAAAGTATGGGAGACAGGATCCTCTGGTGGTGAAATATAATGAATGTGACAACCTACCCGTGTGACAACGTCCCCCGTTCTCCCCTACCATGATGTAATATAGGATGTAGACACTGATTACAGCTGTACCATGATGTAATAGAGGATGTAGACACTGCTAACAGCTGTACCATGATGTAATAGAGGATGTAGACACTGATTACAGCTGTACCATGATGTAATAGAGGATGTAGACACTGATTACAGCTGTACCGTGATGTAATAGAGGATGTAGACACTGCTAACAGCTGTACCATGATGTAATAGAGGATGTAGACACTGATTACAGCTGTACCATGATGTAATAGAGGATGTAGACACTGATTACAGCTGTACCATGATGTAATAGAGGATGTAGACACTGATTACAGCTGTACCATGATGTAATAGAGGATGTAGACACTGATTACAGCTGTACCATGATGTAATAGAGGATGTAGACACTGATTACAGCTGTACCATGATGTAATAGAGGATGTAGACACTGATTACAGCTGTACCATGATGTAATAGAGGATGTAGACACTGATTACAGCTGTACCGTGATGTAATAGAGGATGTAGACACTGCTAACAGCTGTACCATGATGTAATAGAGGATGTAGACACTGATTACAGCTGTATCATGATGTAACATTGGTGTCTTCAAGAGGATGTGTTACAATGACAACTTTACAGGTGAGCAGTTTTGGCTGATTTATTTATGAGAAAATGAGAGGAACTTCTTCTCTGGGGAGTGTGTGTGTGTGTGTGTGTGTGTGTGTGTGTGTGTGTGTGTGTGTGTGTGTGTGTGTGTGTGTGTGTGTGTGTGTGTGTGTGTGTGTGTGTGTGCGCGTGCGTGTGTGTGTGTGTGTGTGTGTGTGTGTGTGTGTGTGTGTGTGTGTGTGTGTGTGTGTGTGTGTGTGTGTGTGTGTGTGTGTGTGTGTGTGTGTGTGTGTGTGTGTGTGTGTGTGTGTGTGTTCACCAGGGGAGCTGTTGGACTTCTCTGGTCAGAGAGTGGAGATAACAGAGGTGAGGGGAAGATGTCATAATATGCATATGATTCTGATTACATGTATGATTCTGATTACATTTATGATTCTGATTTATGATTCTGATTACATTTATGATTCTGATTACATTTATGATTCTGATTACATATATATTCTGATTATATTTATGATTCTGATTACATATAGATTCTGATTACATAGATTCTGATTACATAGATTCTGATTACATAGATTCTGATTACATGTATGATTCTGATTACATATAGATTCTGATTATATTTATGATTCTGATTACATATAGATTCTGATTATATTTATGATTCTGATTACAATCATGATTACAATAACATATAGTCATGATTATATATATAATATATAAAATGGGTCTATTGACGAGGAAAGTATTGGTCTATATAACAGTCTAGTAGCAACAGTAGTAGTAGTGCTAGTAGTGATAGTAATAGTAGTAGTAGTAGTAGTAGTAGTAATAATAATAATAATAGTAATAGTAGTAGTAGTAGTAGTAGTAGTAGTAGTAGTAGTAGTAGTAGTAGTAGTAGTAGTAGTAGTAGTAGTAGTAGTAGCTCCTCCCTCCCCATCAACATGGACCCCCTGCAATTTGCATACCGCCCCAACAGGTCCACGGAGGACGCCATAGCCCATGTGCTGCACACAGCAGCATCACACCTGGACAAGAGGCAGGGGAACTATGTGAGAATGCTATTCATCGACTACAGCTCGGCATTCAATACCATAGTCCCCTCCATACTCATAGCCAAGCTCAGGGACCTGGGCTTGGGCTATGACCTCTGCCAGTGGGTCTTGGACTTCCTGACTGGCAGACCCCAGGTGGTGAGAGCAGGCAACTGCACCTCCTCATCCATCACCCTCAACATAGGGGCCCCCCAGGGCTGTGTTCTGAGTCCCCTCCTCTACTCCCTGTACACACACGACTGTGTGGCTCAGCGGAGTAGCAATACAATCATCAAATTTGCTGACGACACAGTGGTGGTGGGCCTGATCTCTGCCAACGACGAGAGGGCCTATCTGGAAGAGGTCAAGGTCCTGGCGGGATGGTGCCAGGAAAACAGCCTCTCCCTGAACGTCAGCAAAACAAAGGAGATGATTGTGGACTTCAGGAGGTCGGGGGTCAAGGACTACAGCCCCCTCAGCATCGACGGGGCACCGGTTGAGAGAGTCAACAGCTTTAAGTACCTCGGAGCCTACATATCCGAGGACTTGACATGGACCACACACATTGACAGTGTTGTGAAGAAGGCACGACAACGCCTCTACTTCCTCAGGCGCCTAAGGAAGTTCCAAGTCAGCCAGAAGATCCTTAAGAACTTCTACTCATGTACAATAGAGAGCATCTTGACCGGCAACATCACCTCCTGGTTTGGGAATAGCACTGCACAAGACCGAAGCAGACTACAAAGAGTGACACGTTCAGCCGAACGCACAATTGGAGGGGGGCTCCCCACCCTCCAGAACATTTACTACAAGCGTTGCAAGGGCAAGGCTAAGAGAATCATTAAAGACTCCAGTCACCCGAACAACTGCCTCTTTGAACTGCTGCGGTCAGGCAAGCGATACCGGAGTCTCAAGGCGAGCACAGAAAGACTCAGAAGTCTTTGTCTCTGGAGCGTAACAGTAAGAAGCATTTTGTATGAAAGTATTCTGTACTTCTGTATGACAACTATTAAAGAACTTGAACTTGAACTTGAGTAGTAGTAGTAGTAATAATAATAATAATAGTAATAGTAGTAGTAGTAGTAGTAATAATAATAATAATAATAGTAATAGTAGTAGTAGTAGTAGTAGTAGTAGTAATAATAGTAATATTAATAGTAATAGTAGTAGTAATAGTAACAGTAGTAGTGGTATTAGTAGCAGTAGTAGTAGTAATAATAATAATAATAATAATAATAATAATAATAATAATAATAATAATAATAATAATAATAATAATAATAATAATAATAATAATAATAATAATAATAATAATAATAATAATAATAATAGTAATA
>NC_140175.1:107216531-107218946 GCF_963971535.1 Notolepis coatsorum
CCGGTCAGTCGCCTTTGGTTTAGCTCCGCGACGATTGTGCACATTTTTAGCTATTATGTTTGTTTTTTCGACTTTTTTTATTAAATCATCACTGGCGGGTATGTCATACGACCGCCAGACACTTATGGACCTAAACTCCGGACTCAAATTGGAGTTGGGAGACACTTTATGCCCAGAAGGGCTAACAGAAATCAAGCGGGAGAACGGCAACAAAGGAAACGGCAGAAAGAAACATAGAGGTAGACGAGGCGGTATCAGACTTAGATTAAAAAGATCTGCTTACCGTCCAGCAATTCCATCCATCTTTCTGGCGAATGCACGTTCGTTGGAGGGAAGGATGGACGACTTGAGAGCGAGGGTCCGATTCCAACGGGAGATGAGAGACGTTAATATCATGTGTTTCACTGAGACATGGCTCAAGCCAGCAACGCCGGACAACAGCGTCTCTCCATCGGACAATTTCACCGTCCTGAGAGCAGATCGCACGGCAGCCTCTGGGAAGAGCGTCGGAGGTGGGGTCTGCATCCTCACGAACAATCTCTGGGTTAATCCCAAGGAAGTACATGTCCTCTCAAGTTCATGCTCCCCAGATATGGAACATCTCCAGATCCTGTGTCGCCCGTATCACCTACCCCGTGAGTTTACCGCGGTCATTTTATCCGTCGTGTATATTCATCCACAGGCAAATACCGGCAAAGCGCTGGGGGAATTACACGACCACATCAACAAACAGCAGATCAAGCACCCGGAAGCCGCGACGATAGTGACTGGTGATTTCAACCAGGCAAACCTGAAAAAAGTGATGCCGACTTTTTTTCAGCACATCGCCTGCTCCACAAGAGGGGGAAACACACTCGACCACTGCTACACCCCGTTCAGAGCTGCCTACAAGGCTGTAGCGGCTCCGCCACTGATGGGCTCTGTAAACGCGAGCGATCACGACTCCATCTTTTTAATCCCAGCATACAAACAGCGATCACGCGAAGCCGTCGTGTCACGTGAGACAAAAAAGTGGCTGACGAATCAGAGGCCGAGCTCCGTGACGCGTTCAAGGATACAGACTGGGACATGTTTGAAGGAAGCGCCAGTGACTGTCAGCGAGTATGCTGATACCGTTGTAAGCTACATAACTACAGTGGCAGACGGCATTGTCCCACAAAGACCGGCGCGGGTTTTCCCAAACCAGAAGACCTTGGGTGGACAGCACTATAAGACAGCCCTAAACTCACGCACCACGGCTTATAACCTGGGCAGAGAGTCAGGAAATATGGAAGAATACAAGGCTTCAGTCTACACTCTGCGCAAGGCTGTTAAACTTGCTAAGAGGACATATGCTGAGAAACTGGAGACACAAATGGCACAAAACGACACAAGAGGCTTGTGGAGGGGACTGAAGACAATAACTGACTACAAAGTCAGCGCCCCCGCAATGGGGAGCGACGACGCCTCTCTAGCGGACAAACTCAACTCCTTCTACGCTCGGTTCGGTGTAGACAGTGTCGCCACTAGCCCTCTGGTCTAGTGACGTCACTGGCGCACCGGCTGTTGTGGAGGGGGGGGGCAACCGCGGGGGGGCGGGGGCGCTCTCTCGTTGTCGGAACACAGTGTGAGAAGAGCATTTATGCAGGTGAACACCAGGAAGGCTGCAGGCCCAGATGGTATAACAGGACGCATACTTAAGTCCTGTGCAAACCAGCTTGCCCCGGTGTGTTCACCGCCATATTTAATCAATCCCTGGCGGAGTCAGTAGTCCCTGCCTGCTTCAAGATGTCTACCATCATCCCTGTACCGAAGAAACCCTCCCCAACATGTCCAAATGATTACAGACCGGTGGCACTCACCTCTGTGGTCATGAAATGTTTCGAGAGGCTGGTCAAGGACCACATTTGTGCCTCTCTCCCCAGTGATATGGACCCTATGCAATTTGCATACAGGACAAACAGGTCCACTGATGACGCGGTCTCCCAGGTACTGCACAGCACTCTCTCCCACCTTGACCGTCAGAAGGGGGGCTATGTGAGACTGTTGTTCATTGACTACAGCTCAGCGTTCAACACCATAGTCCCCACCAGACTGGTGGACAAGCTGATCGAGCTAGGCCTGAGCTCCGCCCTGAGCGCCTGGGTACTGGACTTTCTGAGTGAAAGACCCCAGGCGGGTCAGGGTGGGGGGTCAGACCTCCAACACACATCACCTCTGAGCATCGGGTCCCCCCAGGGCTGTGTTCTAAGCCCCCTGCTGTACTCACTCTACACACACGACTGTGTGGCCAAGTTCAGCTCCAACTCCATTGTGAAGTTCGCCGACGACACGGTGGTGGTGGGGCTGATCTCGGACAACGACGAGAAGGCCTACCGGGAGGAGGTTGAGGTACTGAACGTTGGTGCCAGGACAACAGCCTGCTCCTGAACATTG
>NC_140175.1:107219146-107264146 GCF_963971535.1 Notolepis coatsorum
TCATGGAGATGGGTCAGCAGGTGACCTACGACCTCCTGGCTGTCCTTGACTTCAACAACATCCGCAAGAGGATGTCTGTGATTGGTGAGTTCACCAGGGTAGTCTACATCTCAGAGATTACATTTGAAAGATTACTACAGATTACATGTTACAAGTTCAAGTTTCTCAAGTTTCTTTAATAGTTGTCATACAGAAGTACAGAATACTTTTATACAAAATGCTTCTTTCTGTTACGCTCCAGAGACTGTGCTAGACAAAAGATAAGTATGAAATAAAATAGTATAGCATGTAAAAATAGAAGTAAAAAATAGAAGTCACGTACGTAGACACAGTGTTCAGTATAGACATATGTACAATGTTCAATGCAGAATAGAAGTAACTGAGTTACCATACAATATACAATATACTATGCAATATACTAATATACAATATACTATATAGTGCAAAGCAGAAATGGGATGAGGTACAGATTACATGTTACAGACTCATTATTTCGGTTAGGTATTAGATTGCCAATCTATCTTTCATAGTTCTTGGTTAAATCATTGTACACCATTTCAAGTAAACTAAATTAGGATGGTTTTGCCGAAAATTTTAAACATGTCACATATACTGTATGACTCACATTCCTTAGCATCATTCATTTAGCATTAGTGGTGGGCCGGCTAAGTGTTGGTGATTACCAGAAAACGAAATCCTGCATTGTCCGGCAGTGTGGCTACATGAGTATGTGTGGCTACATGAGTAGAGCTCCGGACTCATGATCGGAAGATCACCGGCTCGAGCCCCGGTCAAGGCTGCTGTCGGAAAGCGGTGTTGTTGTCCAGCAGGGGGCACCCTGTCCTCTGGACTTGTCAGTGACAATGCCCCTGTTACGGTGATAGGGACACTGTACAGTTGTGAGTGCCATCCTTCGAATGAGACGCTAAACCGAGGTCCTGACTGAATTCGGTTGTTAAAGAACCCAGGACGCCTATCGTAAAGCGCAGGGGGTTCCCCGACGTTCCTGGCCAAATTCCCTCTTAACAGGCGCCCCCAAATTTGGCCATTTTAGTTTTCGTTTTTGAGGACTGCATACTTTTATTGCAAACCAAAATACTATACTTTATACTTATACCACATGCATGAGCCTGGTCTCTTTTGAAAGATGACATTCTGAAGTTTCTGATACAATAAGGAAAACTCACCTTTAGTGCTAAGGAAATAGAGTAACATTGGTCTGAACTTGAGTTGTAGAAAAACGTGTTACTCAAGTTTTTCTGTAGTAGTTAGTATTCCAGAAGTAGTATTTCCCCAGAATGGCTGGATGCTTAAAAAAAGATCCATTCAGAAATGAGTGATTAGGAGTGATTTTGGTAAACTGTGTACAAAAGAAAAGCTCAGTTTTCTCTTCCTGTTTTCGCTTGTGACTTTTCACCTAGATCCCTGATTTGTACAACCCCAGCTGGGGTATCATTGGAAAGCCACACTCATTGGCTACAACCCCGTCCAATAATTCTCGAGATTGCAAAATTATTGACGGAACTAGAACCCCAAGAGTCGGGAGTGGTATTTGTGCAATACCGTGTACTTTGCGCAAGCCTCAAATATCGGCATGTAACTCGAGAACCGCTGAACGGATTTTGGCACCTGAAAGGGCTATCGACAGGCAACAAATGGGGCTTTAATTCAATATATATATTGTGTTAGAAAATATGCACACCCGAGCCACTAGTGGTCGCCAAAGTGCCGGTGGGCAAATCGTCCTCAAGAGGGCCCACATACGGCTAAACGCGCTATATAAATGCAATTCATTATAGTGTCACCTCGTTCATTATAGCGTCACCTAGTTCATTATAGTGTCACTTGGTTCATTATAGTGTCACCTGGTTCATTCTAGTGTCACCTGGTTCATTGTAGTGTCACCTGGTTCATTATAGTGTCACCTGGTTCATTATAATGTCACCTGGTTCATTGTAGTGTCACCTGGTTCATTATAGTGTCACCTGGTTCATTATAGTCGCACCTGGTTCATTATAGTGTCACCTGGTTCATTATAATGTCACCTGGTTCATCCTAGTCGCACCTGGTTCATTATAGTGTCACCTGGTTCATTATAATGTCATCTGGTTCATCCTAGTCGCACCTGGTTCATTATAGTGTCACTTGGTTCATTATAGTGTCACCTGGTTCATTCTAGTGTCACCTGGTTCATTCTAGTGTCACCTGGTTCATTATAATGTCACCTGGTTCATTATAGTGTCACCTGGTTCATTATAGTGTCACCTGGTTCATTATAATGTCACCTGGTTTATTATAGTGTCACCTGGTTCATTCTAGTGTCACCTGGTTCATTGTAGTGTCACCTGGTTCATTATAATGTCACCTGGTTCATCCTAGTCGCACCTGGTTCATTATAGTGTCACCTGGTTCATTATAATGTCACCTGGTTCATCCTAGTCGCACCTGGTTCATTATAGTGTCACCTGGTTCATTATAATGTCACCTGGTTCATCCTAGTCGCACCTGGTTCATTATAGTGTCACCTGGTTCATTATAATGTCACCTGGTTCATCCTAGTCGCACCTGGTTCATTATAGTGTCACCTGGTTCATTATAATGTCACCTGGTTCATCCTAGTCGCACCTGGTTCATTATAGTGTCACCTGGTTCATTCTAGTGTCACCTGGTTCATCCTAGTCGCACCTGGTTCATTATAGTGTCACCTGGTTCATTATAATGTGACCTGGTTCATCCTAGTCGCACCTGGTTCATTATAATGTCACCTGGTTCATTATAATGTCACCTGGTTCATCCTAGTCGCACCTGGTTCTAAGACTCTCAGGAAACCAACTGATCACGTAAAACTCAGGACCTCTCCTTTGATTCTCTCAACCGGATGTTGATCTGAACTCTCTATTGTCTCTGCTGCTGTCTCTGTTCTGTCCAGTCCGCGGTCCCGACGGCAGGCTGACCCTGTTCTGTAAAGGAGCAGACACCATGATCTACGAGCGCCTCCACCCGTCCTGCTCCAAGCTGATGGAGATCACCACCGCCCACCTGAACGTGAGGCACTAACCTGGCTCTGATTGGCCTATAGAATGGGTTCTCAACCTGGGGCTCTGGGGACGCCCCGGGGGTCCTTGAAGGGGTTCCTGTGGGGGAGGGGGGTCCCACTACCACACTACCAAAGGGTTAACCCTTTCACTGTGACACTACAGAAGGTTAACCCTTTCCCACTACCACACTACCAAAGGGTTAACCCTTTCACTGCGGCAATATAGACGTTTAACCCTTTCACTGCCACACAACAAAGGGTTAACCCTTTCACAACCACACTACATAAGGTTAACCCTTTCACTACCACACTACAGAAGGTTAACCCTTTCACTACCACACTACAGAAAGTTACCCTTTCAATACCACACTACCAAAGGGTTAACCCTTTCACTGCGACAATACAGAAGGTTAACCCTTTCACTGCCACACAACAAAGGGTTAACCCTTTCACAACCACACTACAGAAGGTTAACCCTTTCACTACCAAACTACAAGACGGTTAACGTGACATGAAGCACCTGTTAGCTGCCACTAGGGGGCAGAGTGGCTAACAGTGAGAGGTACTGAAGATGCTACTTCACATCTAAAAATGTTGAAGTTGTGTCAGTATTGTTGAGGTTGAGTCAGTGTTGAGGTTGAGTCATCAGTGATGAGGTTGAGTCAGTGTTGAGGTTGAGTCAGTGATGAGGTTGAGTCAGTGATGAGGTTGAGTCAGTGTTGAGGTTGAGTCAGTGTTGAGGTTGAGTCAGTGTTGAGGTTGTGTCAGTGTTGAGGTTGAGTCAGTGTTGAGGTTGAGTCAGTGTTGAGGTTGAGTCAGTGTTGAGGTTGAGTCAGTGTTGAGGTTGAGTCATCAGTGTTGAGGTTGAGTCATCAGTGTTGAGGTTGTGTCAGTGATGAGGTTGAGTCAGTGTTGAGGTTGAGTCAGTGTTGAGGTTGAGTCATCAGTGTTGAGGTTGTGTCAGTGATGAGGTTGAGTCAGTGTTGAGGTTGAGTCAGTGTTGAGGTTGAGTCAGCAGTGTTGAGGTTGAGTCATCAGTGTTGAGGTTGTGTCAGTGATGAGGTTGAGTCAGTGTTGAGGTTGAGTCAGTGATGAGGTTGAGTCAGTGTTGAGGTTGAGTCAGTGATGAGGTTGAGTCAGTGATGAGGTTGAGTCAGTGTTGAGGTTGAGTCAGTGATGAGGTTGAGTCAGTGATGAGGTTGAGTCAGTGTTGAGGTTGAGTCAGTGTTGAGGTTGAGTCAGTGATGAGGTTGAGTCAGTGTTGAGGTTGAGTCAGTGTTGAGGTTGAGTCAGCAGTGTTGAGGTTGAGTCAGTGTTGAGGTTGAGTCAGTGTTGAGGTTGAGTCAGTGTTGAGGTTGAGTCAGTGATGAGGTTGAGTCAGTGTTGAGGTTGAGTCAGTGTTGAGGTTGAGTCAGTGTTGAGGTTGAGTCAGTGTTGAGGTTGAGTCAGTGATGAGGTTGAGTCAGTGTTGAGGTTGAGTCATCAGTGATGAGGTTGTGTCAGTGATGAGGTTGAGTCATCAGTGATGAGGTTGAGTCATCAGTGTTGAGGTTGAGTCAGCAGTGTTGAGGTTGTGTCAGTGATGAGGTTGAGTCATCAGTGATGAGGTTGTGTCAGTGATGAGGTTGAGTCATCAGTGATGAGGTTGAGTCATCAGTGTTGAGGTTGAGTCAGTGTTGAGGTTGAGTCAGTGTTGAGGTTGAGTCAGTGTTGAGGTTGTGTCAGTGTTGAGGTTGAGTCAGTGTTGAGGTTGAGTCAGTGATGAGGTTGAGTCAGTGATGAGGTTGAGTCAGTGATGAGGTTGAGTCAGTGATGAGGGTTGAGTCAGTGATGAGGTTGAGTCGGTGTTGAGGTTGAGTCAGTGATGAGGTTGAGTCAGTGATGAGGTTGAGTCAGTGTTGAGGTTGAGTCAGTGTTGAGGTTGTGTCAGTGATGAGGTTGAGTCAGTGTTGAGGTTGAGTCAGTGATGAGGTTGAGTCAGTGATGAGGTTGAGTCAGTGTTGAGGTTGAGTCAGTGTTGAGGTTGAGTCAGTGTTGAGGTTGTGTCAGTGTTGAGGTTGAGTCAGTGTTGAGGTTGAGTCAGTGTTGAGGTTGAGTCAGTGTTGAGGTTGAGTCAGTGTTGAGGTTGAGTCATCAGTGTTGAGGTTGAGTCATCAGTGTTGAGGTTGTGTCAGTGATGAGGTTGAGTCAGTGTTGAGGTTGAGTCAATGTTGAGGTTGAGTCAGCAGTGTTGAGGTTGAGTCATCAGTGTTGAGGTTGTGTCAGTGATGAGGTTGAGTCAGTGTTGAGGTTGAGTCAGTGATGAGGTTGAGTCAGTGTTGAGGTTGAGTCAGTGATGAGGTTGAGTCAGTGATGAGGTTGAGTCAGTGTTGAGGTTGAGTCAGTGATGAGGTTGAGTCAGTGTTGAGGTTGAGTCAGTGTTGAGGTTGAGTCAGTGATGAGGTTGAGTCAGTGTTGAGGTTGAGTCAGTGTTGAGGTTGAGTCAGCAGTGTTGAGGTTGAGTCAGTGTTGAGGTTGAGTCAGTGTTGAGGTTGAGTCAGTGTTGAGGTTGAGTCAGTGATGAGGTTGAGTCAGTGTTGAGGTTGAGTCAGTGTTGAGGTTGAGTCAGTGTTGAGGTTGAGTCAGTGATGAGGTTGAGTCAGTGTTGAGGTTGAGTCATCAGTGATGAGGTTGTGTCAGTGATGAGGTTGAGTCATCAGTGATGAGGTTGAGTCATCAGTGTTGAGGTTGAGTCAGCAGTGTTGAGGTTGTGTCAGTGATGAGGTTGAGTCATCAGTGATGAGGTTGTGTCAGTGATGAGGTTGAGTCATCAGTGATGAGGTTGAGTCATCAGTGTTGAGGTTGAGTCAGTGTTGAGGTTGAGTCAGTGTTGAGGTTGAGTCAGTGTTGAGGTTGTGTCAGTGTTGAGGTTGAGTCAGTGTTGAGGTTGAGTCAGTGATGAGGTTGAGTCAGTGATGAGGTTGAGTCAGTGATGAGGTTGAGTCAGTGATGAAGTTGAGTCAGTGATGAGGGTTGAGTCAGTGATGAGGTTGAGTCGGTGTTGAGGTTGAGTCAGTGATGAGGTTGAGTCAGTGATGAGGTTGAGTCAGTGTTGAGGTTGAGTCAGTGTTGAGGTTGTGTCAGTGATGAGGTTGAGTCAGTGTTGAGGTTGAGTCAGTGATGAGGTTGAGTCAGTGATGAGGTTGAGTCAGTGTTGAGGTTGAGTCAGTGATGAGGTTGAGTCAGTGATGAGGTTGAGTCAGTGTTGAGGTTGAGTCAGTGATGAGGTTGAGTCAGCAGTGATGAGGTTGAGTCAGTGTTGAGGTTGAGTCATCAGTGATGAGGTTGTGTCAGTGATGAGGTTGAGTCATCAGTGATGAGGTTGAGTCATCAGTGTTGAGGTTGAGTCAGCAGTGTTGAGGTTGTGTCAGTGATGAGGTTGAGTCATCAGTGATGAGGTTGTGTCAGTGATGAGGTTGAGTCATCAGTGATGAGGTTGAGTCATCAGTGTTGAGGTTGAGTCAGTGTTGAGGTTGAGTCAGTGTTGAGGTTGAGTCAGTGTTGAGGTTGTGTCAGTGTTGAGGTTGAGTCAGTGTTGAGGTTGAGTCAGTGATGAGGTTGAGTCAGTGATGAGGTTGAGTCAGTGATGAGGTTGAGTCAGTGATGAGGTTGAGTCAGTGATGAGGGTTGAGTCAGTGATGAGGTTGAGTCGGTGTTGAGGTTGAGTCAGTGATGAGGTTGAGTCAGTGATGAGGTTGAGTCAGTGTTGAGGTTGAGTCAGTGTTGAGGTTGTGTCAGTGATGAGGTTGAGTCAGTGTTGAGGTTGAGTCAGTGATGAGGTTGAGTCAGTGATGAGGTTGAGTCAGTGTTGAGGTTGAGTCAGTGATGAGGTTGAGTCAGTGATGAGGTTGAGTCAGTGTTGAGGTTGAGTCAGTGATGAGGTTGAGTCAGCAGTGATGAGGTTGAGTCAGTGTTGAGGTTGAGTCAGTGTTGAGGTTGAGTCAGTGATGAGGTTGAGTCAGCAGTGTTGAGGTTGAGTCAGTGATGAGGTTGAGTCAGCAGTGTTGAGGTTGAGTCAGCACTAGGGGTGTAAAGGTACACGTAGCCATACCAAACCGAACCGTTTCAGTGTGTACCGTACCGAACGGCTGTGTAGTGTACCGAACGAATACAACGGTATGTTAACCACTAACGACGTTTTTACAAGTCGATTATTAATTTCAATATAGAATATTCGTTGACAGCCCTACAAGTACAATTAGTCACTGCACACTGCATCACCCCTGAGTGGAACATGGAACGCCAAACTTTCCCCCACTGTACCGAAAACCCGTACCGAACCATGACTTCAAAACCGAGGTACGTACCGTACCGTGGTTTTTGTGTACCGTTACCCCTAGTCAGCAGCGTTAAGGTTGGGTCAACAGTGTTGAGCCTGTGTCAGTGACTCAACCTAAATGCTCCAGTAAATCTCTAAAGTGTCAAATGAAAGTGTACCTCCACCAGGAATATGCAGGGGAGGGGCTGCGGACACTGGCACTGGCCTATAAGGAACTGGATGAAAGCTACATGGCGGGGTGGAAACAGCGCCACCATGAGGCCAGTACCGCCATGGATGAACGAGAGGAGAGACTGGACCTGCTGTACGAAGAGATAGAGACTGACCTAATGGTATGTTTACTATTAGTATTTAATAATCTGGACTAATATGTCAATTATCTAATATATCTGGACTAATATGTCAATTAACTAATATATCTGCCACTAATATGTAAATTATCTAATATAGCTGATCCTAATATGTCAATTATCTAATGTAGCTGATCATAATATGTTAATGAACAAATATAGCAGGTACTAATATGTACTAATATGTGCTGAGCGAAAGCCAGTATGGCTTTAGGCAAAACAGGTAAACAGCGACTGCCTTAATGAATATTATTGAAGAAATACCAACAGCAACAGATAAAAGGAAATGAACAATAGGGGTGTGGATTGTTTGTTTCTTTGTATATGGTATAAATAATTATTTTGTGTAAATTAGGTTGTACGCCGACCATCAAGTAATACTTGTTTAGTTTAGGAATAGGGGGCAGGTAACTATACAAATTATTCTTCTTCCTGCTCCTTTTGCCCATGGTATGGTATTTGATGATATATGTATGTATATGATTGTATTGCTTCCATGTGGCAAATAAAAACTCTGAATCTGAATCTGAAACATTATCTAATATAGCAGATCCTAATATGTCAATTAACTAATATATCGGGTAATGATACGTCAATGAATTAATATATCAGGTACCATTATCTAATATATCTCAAACTTATGTATCAAACACTACGCTCTATGTGATACTAATACAGTATATCAGTAAACTAATATATCTAGGCTGACCTATTGGTAGGTTTCCTGATAACCCATCAGCCTTCTGCACAGACAATGAATCTGACTCAGCCGGTCATGATGTGCTAGTATTTATGTATATAAAACTGTGTGTGTGTGTGTGTGTGTGTGTGTGTGTGTGTGTGTGTGTGTGTGTGTGTGTGTGTGTGTGTGTGTGTGTGTGTGTGTGTGTGTGTGTGTGTGTGTGTGTGTGTGTGTGTGTGTGTGTGTGTGTGTGTGTGTGTGTGTGTGTGTGTGTGTGTGTGTGTGTGTGTGTGTGTGTGTGTGTGTGTGTGTGTGTGTGTGTGTGTGTGTGTGTGTGTGTGTGTGTGTGTGTGTGTGTGTGTGTGTGTGTGTGTGTGTGTGTGTGTGTGTGTGTAGCTGTTAGGAGCGACAGCAGTCGAGGACAAGCTCCAGGACGGTGTTCCACAGACTATAGAGCAGCTGGCCAAGGCTGACATCAAGATCTGGGTCCTGACTGGAGATAAACAGGGTACACCCCCCCACCCCCCAACGCACACGCAAACACACACACACACACACACACACACACACACACACACACACACACACACACACACACACACACACACACACACACACACACACACACACACACACACACACACACACACACACACACACACACACACACACACACACACACACACACACACACAAACACACACACACACACGCACACACACACACACACGCACACACACGCACACACACACACACACGTAATAATAATAATAATAATAGCGCTTTTCCGAATGCTCAAAGACACTTACAAAACAAACAATACAGCTTTAGTAGAGAAGATAAAAATGATTATATAAAAAGGTGAGAGAGGAAGGAGTTCAAGGCTTGAAAGCAAGGGTAAAAGGGTGGGTTTTGAGGGCTTTTTTAAATGATGAGAGGGTGTCTGCACGGCGGATATGGTTGGGCAGGGCGTTTCAGAGGGTGGGGGCAGCTGCAGCGAAGGCCCTGTCGCCCCCCCCCCCCCCCAGGTCCGGAGCTTAGTCCTGGTGCGTTGGAGGAGGTTAGTGTCTGCGGACCTGAGGCAGCGGGTAGGCATGTGGTGGAGAAGGAGGTCAGAGAGGCAGGAGGGGGCCAGGTTGTTGAGGGTAGGCGTGTGGTGGAGGAGGAGGTCAGAGAGGCAGGAGGGGGCCAGGTTGTTGAGGGTAGGCGTGTGGTGGAGAAGGAGGTCAGAGAGGCAGGAGGGGGCCAGGTTGTTGAGGGTAGGCGTGTGGTGGAGAAGGAGGTCAGAGAGGCAGGAGGGGGCCAGGTTGTTGAGGGTAGGCGTGTGGTGGAGGAGGAGGTCAGAGAGGCAGGAGGGGGCCAGGTTGTTGAGGGTAGGCGTGTGGTGGAGGAGGAGGTCAGAGAGGCAGGAGGGGGCCAGGTTGTTGAGGGTAGGCGTGTGGTGGAGGAGGAGGTCAGAGAGGTAGGAGGGGGCCAGGTTGTTGAGGGCTTTGAAGGTGATGAGTAGAATTCTACATAATAGTAGAATAGAATAGATCATCTTTATTTATCAAGCACATTTTCTTTTTTTCTTTTTTCTTTTACATACCAGTAACCTATTAGGAACTAGCTAGGAGCAGTGGGCATGGGGGTAGTAATGTTTATGTAATGTTATACAGATATTTTACAATGAAATGCTTGTTTCTGTATGAGCCCCTGAGTGTGCTTCATACAGTAAAAACAAAAAAGTAAGTAAAGAGGAATATTCAATATTCAATATACATATATATACAATAATATGCAATACAGAGTAAAATGAGTAACAGTGAGGTACAGTACAATGCAGAAATGAGGTACAAAACTTAGGGTAAGGTGCAAATGCAAATTAGGTATATGTTATATTTATGTTTGTGTAATAATGTATATGCGTGCGTTGTTTGTGTTGTGTGTGTGTGTGTATGTGTGTGTGTGTGTGTGTGTGTGTGTGTGTGTGTGTGTGTGTGTGTGTGTGTGTGTGTGTGTGTGTGTGTGTGTGTGTGTGTGTGTGTGTGTGTGTGTGTGTGTGTGTGTGTGTGTGTGTGTGTGTGTGTGTGTGTGTGTGTGTGTGTGTGTGTGTGTGTGTGTGTGTGTGTGTGTGTGTGTGTGTGTGTTGTTCTCCAGAGACGGCTGAAAACATTGGCTACTCCTGCAACATGCTGAGAGAGGATATGAAGGAGGTGTTTATCGTAGCAGCGAACACAGCAGAGGGGGTCAAAGAGGAGCTACAGTGAGACTGAATACTACCCTCAGTACCTACACAACCAGACAGAAGCTACTAACTCTACTACCCTCAGTACCTACACAACCAGACAGAAGCTACTAACACTACTACCCTCAGTACCTACACAACCAGACAGAAGCTACTAACACTACTACCCTCAGTACCTACACAACCAGACAGAAGCTACTAACTCTACTACCCTCAGTACCTACACAACCAGACAGAAGCTACTAACTCTACTACCCTCAGTACCTACACAACCAGACAGAAGCTACTAACTCTACTACCCTCAGTACCTACACAATCAGACAGAAGCTACTAACTTTACTACCCTCAGTACCTACACAACCAGACAGAAGCTACTAACTCTACTACCCTCAGTACCTACACAACCAGACAGAAGCTACTAACTCTACTACCCTCAGTACCTACACAACCAGACAGAAGCTACTAACCCTACTACCCTCAGTACCTACACAACCAGACACTAACTCTACTACCCTCAGTACCTACATAAGTACAGAAGCTACTAACCCTATTACCCTCAGTACCTACACAACCAGACAGATGCTACTAAGCTACTATTCGTTGATGACAAATTAAGAAAGTGTATGAAAGAGAGAGATGCTCTTAAAGAGGCTGCGTTGCATCTAGTTGCCCTGTTGACTGGCAAGTGTATCACGTTTTTAGGAACACAATAACTCAAAAGAAAAAACTGTACTATAAAGTAAGATTTGAGGAATGCAAAAATGACAGTAAGAAACTCTGGAGAGTGATCAATGAAGCTGTAGGTAGAGATAAAATGAGCAAGATGCCTTCATTCATAAAAGTAGAGGGTACATTTATCAGAAAACCAGCTGACATAGCAAACTATTTTAATCGTTTTTTCATTGATAAGGTAAGCACAATTAGAAATCAGATGATGACGGTGAATGGCAAAAGTCGATCATAAAAAATAAGATCTTCAGGGCGGCTGGGTGGCGCAGCGGAGATTGTGCTCGTCACCAATGCAAGAGACTCCGGTCTCGAATCCGGGTGTCAGCATTGCCTCCGGCTTGGACCGGCCGTCATACTGGCTCAATTGGCAGAGTCAGCGGGTGGAAGTCGATGGGTGGTAATCTGGACGTTGTGGACAGCGACTCCTACAGGTCGGTTGGGGGACGCCTGCACAGCAGAGACAGGAAATGGCGAGGGGAGTGTGAGCCTCCCACAGTTACACCTCGCCACTGAGAGTCTGCGCTGGCAGGTGAAAAGATGTGACAGGCTGCCTCCTCGTGTACCGGAGGGGACACGTGATGCAAGGCATATGCGAGCAACGTTCAAGACAGGGGAGGGGAGAATTGGAAACACGAAATTGGGATGGGAGAAAAATAGGAAAATAAGGAGAAAAAGTGGATACAAAAAAAATAATAAGATCTTCACTTCTATATTACCCTGCCTGTACCTGCCCCCCCCCCCTGACACCTGCACCTCCCCAGGGTTGATGAAGGAAGCCCTGATCTTCTCTTCCAGGGCAGCGAGGAGAAGGATGTGTCCCAGCGCTGCTGAGCAGCCCACGGTGATAGAGAGCAGGGCGGGTCTGTTCTGGCGCCTGAAGACCCAGACGGTGGAGGACGAGGAGGGGGTCGAGGGGGAGTACGGTCTGGTGATAAACGGGCACAGTCTGGTGAGAGGACACACACACACACACCCACACACCCACACACACACACACACGCACGCACGCACACACACACACACACACACACACACACACACACACACACACACACACACACACACACACACATTACACACACACACACACGCACGCACGCCCGCACGCACGCACGCACGCACGCACGCACGCACGCACACACACACACACACACACACACACACACACACACACACACACACACACACACACACACACACACACACACACACACACTGTGGAGGAATAATATACTGTATAGTGCTCTCCTCTGTGTCTGTAGTTCACTAGAGGTCTGCTCACCTCTGTGTCTGTAGTTCACTAGAGGTCTGCTCTCCTCTGTGTCTGTAGTTCACTAGAGGTCTGCTCTCCTCTGTGTCTGTAGTTCACTAGAGGTCTGCTCTCCTCTGTGTCTGTAGTTCACTAGAGGTCTCCTCTGTGTCTGTAGTTCACTAGAGGTCTGCTCTCCTCTGTGTCTGTAGTTCACTAGAGGTCTCCTCTGTGTCTGTAGTTCACTAGAGCTCTCCTCTGTGTCTGTAGTTCACTAGAGGTCTGCTCTCCTCTGTGTCTGTAGTTCACTAGAGGTCTCCTCTGTGTCTGTAGTTCACTAGAGGTCTCCTCTGTGTCTGTAGTTCACTAGAGGTCTGCTCTCCTCTGTGTCTGTAGTTCACTAGAGGTCTGCTCTCCTCTGTGTCTGTAGTTCACTAGAGGTCTGCTCTCCTCTGTGTCTGTAGTTCACTAGAGGTCTGCTCTCCTCTGTGTCTGTAGTTCACTAGAGGTCTGCTCTCCTCTGTGTCTGTAGTTCACTAGAGGTCTGCTCTCCTCTGTGTCTGTAGTTCACTAGAGGTCTGCTCTCCTCTGTGTCTGTAGTTCACTAGAGGTCTGCTCTCCTCTGTGTCTGTAGTTCACTAGAGGTCTCCTCTGTGTCTGTAGTTCACTAGAGGTCTGCTCTCCTCTGTAGTTCACTAGAGGTCTGCTGTGGCCAAGCTCTCGAGTCACAGAACACGTTGATAAATTGTATGTCTGATTATCACGTTCTCCTCAAAACAGAATGATAGGATTCAGGTTTAAAATGTTTACCGGAATTCCTAATGATCCACCAGAGGAAGAATGTCTCCAAACAATCACTTTTGAACATTTACTGGGTTAATGTTTCAGCTACAAAGTGTCTTTTTGAGGGGTCGATAGACTGGTTCTCTGTCTCTCCTCTCCTCTTCTCCATCTCTCCAATTTCTCTCCTTTCCTCCTCTCTCCTCATCTCCTCTCCTCTCCTCTTTACTCTCCTTTCCCCCTCTCTCCTCTCCTCTCCTCTCACTCTCTCATCTCCCTCTCTCCTCTCCTCTCCTCTCCTCTCCTCTCCTCTCCTCTCCTCTCCTCTCCTCTCCTCTCCTCTCCTCTCCTCTCCTCTCCTCTCCTCTCCTCTCACTCTCTCATCTCCCTCTCTCCTCTCCTCTCCTCTCCTCTCACTCTCTCATCTCCCTCTCTCCTCTCCTCTCCTCTCCTCTCTTCTCCCTCTCTCCTCTCCTCTCCTCCTTTCTCCTCTCTCTCATCTCCTCCTTTCCTCTCCCTCTCTTCTCTCCTCTCCTCTCACTCTCTCATCTCCCTCTCTCCTCTCCTCTCCTCTCCTCTCCCTCTCTCCTCTCCTCTCCTCCTTTCTCCTCTCTCTCCTCTCCTCCTTTCCTCTCCCTCTCTCCTCTCCTCTTCTCTCCTCTCCTCTTCTCTCCTCTCCCTCTCTCCTCTCATCTCCCTCTCTCCTCTCCTCTCCTCTCCTCTCCTCTCCTCTCCTCCTTTCTCCTCTCTCTCCTCTCCTCCTTTCCTCTCCCTCTCTCCTCTCCTCTTCTCTCCTCTCCCTCTCTCCTCTCCCTCTCTCATCTCCCTCTCTCCTCTCCTCTCCTCTCCTCTCCTCTCCTCTCCTCTCCTCTCCTCTCCTCTCCTCTCCTCTCCTCTCCTCTCCTCTCCTCTCCTCTCCCTCTCTCCTCTCCTCCTTTCTCCTCCTCTCCTCTCCTCTCCTCTTTTCTCATCTCACTCTCTCCTCTCCTCTTCTCTCCTCCCAGGCATTTGGCCTACAGAAGGATCTTGAAATCGAGCTGTTGCGGACGGCCTGTATGTGTCAGACAGTCATCTGTTGCAGAGTGACTCCTCTCCAGAAAGCCCAGGTGGTGGAACTGGTGAAGAAATACAAACAGGCCATCACTCTGGCTATAGGAGATGGAGCTAACGATGTTAGCATGATCAAAGGTACGATAGATCAATAGATCGATAGATAGATGGATAGATATGCCTGTCTGTCTCTCTATATATATTCTCTCTCTCTCTCTCTCTCTCTCTCTCTCTCTCTCTCTCTCTCTCTCTCTCTCTCTCCCATGTCCCCCCCCTCTCTCTCTCTCTATATATTTTCTCTCTCTCTCTGTCCCATGTCCCCCCCTCTCTCTCGCTCTATATTCTGTCTGTCTGTCTGTCTGTCTGTCTGTCTGTATGTCTGTCTGTCTGTCTGTCTGTCTGTCTGTCTGTCTGTCTGTCTGTCTGTCTGTCTGTCTGTCTGTCTGTCTGTCTGTCTGTCTGTCTGTCTGTCTGTCTGTCTGTCTGTCTGTCTGTCTCTCTCTCTCTCTCTCTCTCTCTCTCTCTCTCTCTCTCTCTCTCTCTCTCTCTCTCTCTCTCTCTCTCTCTCTCTCTCTCTCTCTACCTCTCTCTCTCTCTACCTCTCTCTCTCTCTACCTCTCTCTCTCTCTACCTCTCCCTCTCTCTTTCTCCCTCTCTCTCTCTCTCCCCCCCCCCTCCCAGCGGCTCACATAGGGGTAGGTATCAGTGGACAGGAGGGCATGCAGGCGGTGTTGTCCAGCGATTACTCCTTCGCTCAGTTCCGCTACCTGCAGCGCCTCCTGCTGGTGCACGGCCGCTGGTCCTACCTGCGCATGTGTAAGTTCCTGAGATACTTCTTCTACAAGAACTTCACCTTCACCTTCGTCCACTTCTGGTACGCCTTCTTCTGCGGCTTCTCCGCTCAGGTAAGAGCAACAGAATGTGTGCTTACTAGACTAGTCTACTAGATTAACCCTTTCACTGCCACACTACAAAAGGTTAACCGTCTGTAGTGTGATGGTAAAGGGTTAACCTTCTGTAGTGTGGCAGTAAAAGGGTTAACCGGCTGTCGTGTGGCAGTGGAAGGGTTAATATACTTAGGGCTAGATCCACAACGAATGGATTGCACGGTGCAAGTTGCACCCTTACTTACAATCGGCCTACCGATATTATCGACTGATATTGGCATACAAATGTGATATCGGAAAATATCGGTATCGGTTTAAAAAGAAAATATATATATATATATTTTTTTTTTACATTTATTTGACCTTTATTTACCCAGGCAAGCAAGTAAGAACAAATTATTATTTTATTTATTGTCAAAGTATGCATAATGTTGTGTCAATTACACGACAAGAGATATGTAATGTTAATTACCTGAAATTATTCCGTTTTTTGGGGGGGAAACCCTGCATATATCGGTATCGGTTGATATCGGTATCGGAAATTAAGAGTTGGACAATATCGGTATATCGGTATCGGTAAAAAAGCCAATATCAAACATCCCTACTTACAATTCATTATGAATTGAAAATGGGGGACCCTGATGTAAACAAGACGAAAGTCTTTGAGCCGTACCGTATTGTACCCATTCTGCAATCTGTTAATAAAATGTTCATTCAATCAATCACCGCACAGATTGATTGAATGAAAATTATATTTAAAGGTGCTATAGATAACATGTCGCACTAGAGCAACTGCATTCCATGTGGAGAAATGGGAAGTAGGGAGAGGATACATATATTTTTACAATGATTAATTCATTAATCAATAATATTTTGGGGAAGCAATACTTGTATTCCACACCTTTCTAAAAGCTCTGTGGATATATATATATATATATATATATTTTTTTTTTAATGATTATGCTACATAGAAATTTTATCTTTAAGTATATTTATTTGTGCTTAATTTAGACATACTAAATGTGAATGTACTCAAATAACATTTTCTAATGTTGTTTAGTGTGATATTAATATATTTTTAAATGTACAGGAAAATAATTTATTGTATATTTGAAATAGAAATATGTCTAAAGTAAGTACAGAAAGGTATACTTAAATATACCTAATTACTACTTAATGTTGTGCCAGAATACCACAGTAAAGTGTACTAATTACAACCTTTTTACAGCTTAAGTTGTAATAATATATAGAGTACATTAAACGCATTAAGTACAAACACCTAGGTTGAATAGAACACACTTTAAATACATTGATTTAGTGACTTCATCAGGTTCCTATCAAGATAAATGGATGTGATTACATCATATTACTTACTATGTGATGTGTATTATCTATCCATACAGACGGTGTATGATGAGTGGTTCATCACACTGTACAACCTGGTGTACACAGCGCTGCCTGTGCTGGGAATGAGTCTTTTTGACCAGGTAATTATAACCATAACCCTAACCTGACCTGACCTAACCTGACCTGACCTGACCTGACCTGACCTGACCTGACCTGACCTGACCTGACCTGACCTGACCTGACCTGACCTAACCTGACCTGACCTGACCTAACCTAACCTAACCTAATCTAACCTGACCTAACCTAACCTAATCTAACCTAACCTGACCTAATCTAACCTGACCTAACCTGACCTGACCTGACCTGACCTAACCTAACCTAACCTGACCTAATCTAACCTAACCTAACCTAATCTAACCTGACCTAACCTAACCTAACCTGACCTGACCTGACCTGACCTGACCTGACCTAACCTAACCTAACCTGACCTAATCTAACCTAACCTAACCTAATCTAACCTGACCTAATCTAACCTGACCTAACCTAACCTGACCTAACCTAACCTAACCTAACCTAACCTGACCTAATCTAACCTAACCTAACCTAATCTAACCTAACCTAACCTAACCTAACCTGACCTAATCTAACCTAACCTAATCTAACCTGACCTAACCTAACCTAACCTGACCTAACCTAACCTAACCTGACCTAATCTAACCTAATCTAACCTGACCTAACCTAACCTAACCTGACCTAACCTAACCTAATCTAACCTAACCTAACCTAACCTAATCTAACCTGACCTAACCTAACCTAACCTGACCTAACCTAACCTAACCTGACCTAATCTAACCTAACCTAATCTAACCTGACCTAATCTAACCTGACCTAACCTAACCTAACCTGACCTAACCTAACCTAACCTGACCTAATCTAACCTAACCTAATCTAACCTGACCTAATCTAACCTGACCTAACCTAACCTAACCTGACCTAACCTAACCTAACCTGACCTAATCTAACCTAACCTAATCTAACCTGACCTAATCTAACCTGACCTAACCTAACCTGACCTAACCTAACCTAACCTGACCTAACCTAACCTAACCTAATCTAACCTGACCTAACCTAACCTAACCTGACCTGACCTAACCTGACCTAACCTGACCTGACCTGACCTGACCTAACCTGACCTGACCTGACCTGACCTGACCTAACCTGACCTGACCTAACCTGACCTAATATAACCTAACCTGACCTAATCTAACCTAACCTAACCTAACCTAATCTAACCTGACCTAACCTAACCTAACCTAATCTAATTTAACCTAATCTAACCTGACCTAATCTAACCTGACCTGACCTAACCTAATCTAACCTAACCTAACCTAACCTAACCTAACCTAACCTAATTTAACCTAACCTAATCTAATCTAACATAATCTAACCTGACCTAACCTAACCTAACCTAACCTAACCTAATTTAACCTAACCTAATCTAACCTAACCTAATCTAACCTAACCTAACCTAACCTAACCTAATCTAACCTAACCTAACCTAACCTAATCTAATCTAACCTAACCTAACCTAATCTAACCTAACCTAATCTAACCTAACCTAACCTAATCTAACCTGACCTAATCTAACCTGACCTGACCTAATTTAATCTAACCTAATCAAACCTAACCTAATCTAACCTGACCTGACCTAACCTAACCTAACCTAACCTAACCTAACCTAATTTAATCTAACCTAATCTAATCTAACCTAACTGTAACTGAGGGGTACAATTCCCTGACTGTATTGAATAAGTATGGTATCATTAAACCACTACTGCGTTATGTACATTACTACTGGCCATACAGTACACAGGTATATGTGATGAACACCCCCACAATAACACGGTTTAACAAGAAAGTACTGTTTGTAATATTTATTAGAAGAGCACCAAGATTATCTTACATTTATTAAGAATTAGAGTTGCGCTTGTAAGGCGAAGAATGTGCATGAATAGGTCAAGAGCGTAAGTCCATGAGCATATTACGAAGGGGATAATTAATACCACCTGTAGCATAAGAATTATATAAGGCACACTCGTAGGTCAGCTGGAGATACTAAGGGGGTTCCCTCCGGTTGTAAGCCAGCAGGGGAGAGGAATTTTCGAATGCAACAATAAGGAATCAATAAGCTCCAGCTACGGGAGGCGGTACATATACTCCCCTCGATCGGCAGACGAAAGCAGCAGCTATAATCCAAGTATGCGTGACAGCATGGATAAAGCCAGCCAGCCTCCTCCTAGAGACGGGCTCGAGTGATGCTCCTCACGGGTAAATCCCACACAGCAGCGGGGTAGACGGTTCTCTGCTCCAGCAACCACGGTACCAAAATCAATATAATCCAGCCGGAAAAGGCTCTGCATTCACCGGTGTAGATTCTCCTGTGCACGGTACTTCACATTAACTAGGTCGAACTTGACGTTATTTCACTAAGCTCTGACACTTTTACTATCCTATTCGCACGCGGTTATAAGTGCTCTATTTAGATGCAAGGTTGCTCACTTCACTTGGTCGTTGACTCGTGATGAAGGCTTCAACTTGTTGGGTTAACTCATTTGAGGGTAACTTGACTTTAGGCTAAGTGCTGCTGTATCCACCTGCGCCGTATTTATACGTACAGTGAATAATCTAGTACCAGCCTTATTTCTGTCTCGTATTACTGCGCAAAACCGGGCATGTTCAGGCATGTCTTAGCGGTGACTTTGAACTAGACATTGGGGGTATGGCCGTGGCGCCTAGGGGATCGCTTCCAATAGGAGAACGAATATTATGGTCTGTCCTGTACCAGGTAAAGGGATATTCCGTGTATATGTACAAAGAATATACAAGGGATATCAAACGATATACAAATATTATACATGGGATCTCAGGCAATAAATATATATATTCGGTTTAATCTGACCCTTTGTAACAGCCGCCTCCTAATTAGTCTGCACCTAATTAGATAAGCAGAGACAGATTAACCGTCTTGTCCACTACTCAATGTCCGTTGTGAGGAGTAGGGCAATTCACAAAGTCAGTGGGTCATGGTCGTCATTAAGAGAGTCGGGGAGCCTTGGCAACTCTATCAGCCTCGCCACGGGTCGGGTGTATGTCCGCCCCTGGACGAGCACTTCTGCCGCTCTGACCTTTCCGTCGGCACCAGTGATCACTTTGCTTACGCGGCCGGCCGGCCACGCAGCTCGGGGTAGTGACTGGTCTATGATCACGACGACTGTGTCCACTTTTAAGTTGTCCCCGTCCTTGACCCGCTTCTGACGGGCTGGAAGGGATGGTAGGGGGGTTAGGAGGAAGCGGGCCTGAGACTGCTTTGATCTGTGCTTGGCTGCGCCTCCACCTCCTCCGTCTGTTTCTCTTGTTTGCTCTGTACCCCGTCTGAGGAGGGGCCGGTTCCGGCCGCCCCATCAAGGAGTCGCTTGGGGTGCTGGGTTCGAGGTCAGCTACGTCTGGAGCGCAGCTCCCTCTTGTGCCCTCTTGTGCCCACGGTTCTCTCACAGGCCTCTCGCTTAATGTCAATAGCCTCTCAACGGGCTGTACGAGGGAGTGGCCGGTGTCGCTCGCCTTTGTGTCTAGGCAGCGTGTAGACGTGGGTTGACTGTCAAGTCCGTAGAGGGGGCCCTGGAGCGTCCACCCCAGTCGGGTCTGAACCGCGACTGGGCATCCTTTGGGTCCGATGTGGGCCGCCTCAATTGGGAGAATGAGGTCCGCGTGGTCGGAGCCGATGAGCAGGGTCGGTGTGGCGCCGTCGATAAGCGGTATAGGTAGTTGACGTAGGTGCACATACTTCGCCATCAGCTGTGGGATGGGGTAGGTGTACTGTGATAGGCCTATGTCGTGGCTGGTGAAGACGTTGGTAATACTATACTGCTTCTCGGGCTGGTCCACCGCTGCTATCTTGAAGGAGACATTTTCACCCTTTATGGTCTTCTGGTCCCTTCTGATGGTGCGTATTGTCATTGTTCCTTTGGCACCCCGCAGACCCAGCTGGGCTGCGGCGGAAGCAAGGAGGAGAGTCTTTTCAGACCCATCGTCTAGGACGGCGTAAGTGTCCAGGACCTTGTCCTCGTAGCTCAGGAGCACTCTGACCACTTTGATGAGCACTCGGGGGGTCCCGCTATGCTGGTCTATATGGAGCACTCCTGTTGGTCGGTTGCCTTGGATCTTCTGGAGTGGTGCCGACTCGCGGTCGTCCGAGTGGCAGTCGGGACACCAGGGGGCGGTCTGGTGGATCTTCGGTACTGGTGCCACCGCCTCGGCCTGGTACATTACCGTGACGGGCCCACTTTGTTGTCCTGGCGGACGCCTGTTGATGTCATGCAGGACCTCCAAGTGGGCACCGCCGCACCTGCTGCACTTCTTCTTCAAGCGGCACTCAGCTGCCATATGGCTGCGCGCGCAGCGGAAGCAGCGGCGGTGGTCTTTGATCCACTGACTCACCTCGTCCGTGGTCAGCTTCCCGAAAGTGTCGCATTGATACAGCCGATGTTCCCCTTCACAGTACTGGCATTCAATCTTCCACTCCTCTTTCGTCGAGGGGGTGTTGTGGTTCTTGTGCTGCGGTACTGATTCGGCTTGGTGCATAACGGTCACCGACCGGCGGTTATCATTTGATCCCCGAGGTCCATCTCTTGGGCTTGGTCCACTCCACACGAACGTGTCCAGTCGTAGGCTGCTGACCTCCCTGGCGAGGAAATCAGATAAGTCTAGGAGGGATGCCTCTGGGCCGTTGGGGTCACGGTGGTCTCTCTGCCGCCGAAAACGCTCTTGTCGGGCGGGAGGGAGCTTTTCTAATATCCTTTCTACATTAGAGTTAGCGTACAGTTCGTATATCCCTTTTTCCTTTTGGGACCCCAGCATCCCTACCAGGGACTGTACCTTGATAGAGAGGTCGTCCAATGCTCTATTGTCTCTGGCTGGGGGGAGGCGGTCGATATATCTTATTTCCTGTATCACGTAGTCCCATATGCATCCATAGCGCTGGTCGAGGGCTACTAGAGCCACGGTGTATGGGGTACTTGAGTTGGAATATGCCAGCGCTATATTGTGCGGTCTGGGCACCTTCAGGTGCTTGAGGAGGATAGCATATTTGTACGTCTCATCGGGGACGTCGGACATCATAGTCTCTAAGCACATCCGTAGCTCCGTGTACTGTGCTCTGTCCTCGCGTGTAAAATCCGGGAACGTCGGTGTGCCAAGGTACGATGCCATGGATGGCTGGCACATCGGTGAGCGTTGGGGGAGAGGCCTCCTGGGCGAGTCTCCCCGTACGTGTCGTCGTGGGCTGGTACCTGGTGGGTACCAGGGGCCGGGTACCCAGGTGCTGTTCCTCGGTGCTGACGGTGCGTCAAACTCACCCGTGAGTTGAGTCGGGGGTTTGTAGCGCAGTGACTCGGGGCTGACGTCTGGGCTGTACTGGGCCTCCTGGTCCAGAGTACGTTGCTGCTGGTCGGGGCTGTACTGGGCCTCCTGGTCCAGAGTACGTTGCTGCTGGTCGGCTTGACATTCCTCCTCTTCCTCTTCCTCTTCCTCTGCTAGGTCCTGGAGTCTTCTGTTCAGTCTCTCGGCGTGGTCCGGTTCTTCCCGGTTGCTGGGTCTCGTATGGACCGGCCGGGGAGGGGGTTCGGAGACGTGGACAGGATCCTCCTGTTGGCGGGGTCCCGGGTCGCTTGGTCGGGTAGGGGAATGTGTCCTAGACCCTTGTCGTGATGATCTCCGGGAGCTCCGTGCGGAGAGAGGGGGTGTCGCCATGGCAATCAATTTTTCCATCATCTGCGCCTGCAGCCGGTTGCGCTCTGCCTCGCGCTGGGCATGGGCGGCGTCGCGTACTGCTTCGCGCTGGGCATTGGCGGCGTCGCGCTGTGCATTGGCGCTGGCATGGGCGGCGTCGCGCTGTGCATTGGCGGCGGCGCACTGTGCATCGGCGCGGCTTCTTTCAATGTTCTCTTCCGTCTGAAGGCGTCTGGTCTCCAGTCTTATGCGGTCGTCTTCACTCCTTTGTTGCGCCTGGAAGCGCTCTCGCTCGGTTGCAGAATGTTCGCGTTCACTGAGGGCTTGCGCTTGGAGTTGCGCGTGAAGGCGCTCTCGTTGGTCTGCAGCTTGTTCGCGCTCGCTCGTCTGTTGCGCTTGAAGTCGATCGTGTTCGGTGGAGGCTGCCAGGGTGGCGATGAATGCCTGCGCCAGCATCTTGTCCGCTTCGCTGGGGGAAGACACCGGCGGAGGTGATCGGCTTCTGGCAGTGCTCGTTGGAGATCCGTTCTCCTGTCGCGCTCCGAGGAGGTCCATCTCCTGGGTGTGCGTCTCTTCTGGTAGTGGGTCGGGTTCCGTCCCTGGAGCGCTTTCTTTATCCTGGAGCTCTCCGGGGACTGTCCCGTTGGCGTTGTCGGGGGGTAAAGTCATGTCATGTCCCTTCTGGTCCCCCCCGTGAGCTTGGTCAGTTACGTTAGAACCCACTAGGGTCTCTACTGGCGGGGTCGCCTGGTCGGTAGGGTTTGACATACTTTGACTATCCGCTTTATTTATTTTATCCGTATTTAACTTCTTTATAAAGCTAGGTAGTAGACTGGCAGCGTAGTCCTCTAGGTAAGGAGGTGGCTGCCGTCTGCGCGTCGGGCGTTCTAGCTTAGGAGAACCGTTTGTGGAGTGTTCACCACTGGCCATGTCAATATTAATATTATATTAATATTACGCTAATTACCATCCGGCTCGAAGGACCAATTGTAACTGAGGGGTACAATTCCCTGACTGTATTGAATAAGTATGGTATCATTAAACCACTACTGCGTTATGTACATTACTACTGGCCATACAGTACACAGGTATATGTGATGAACACCCCCACAATAACACGGCTTAACAAGAAAGTACTGTTTGTAATATTTATTAGAAGAGCACCAAGATTATCTTACATTTATTAAGAATTAGAGTTGCGCTTGTAAGGCGAAGAATGTGCATGAATAGGTCAAGAGCGTAAGTCCATGAGCATATTACGAAGGGGATAATTAATACCACCTGTAGCATAAGAATTATATAAGGCACACTCGTAGGTCAGCTGGAGATACTAAGGGGGTTCCCTCCGGTTGTAAGCCAGCAGGGGAGAGGAATGTTCGAATGCAAAAGTCTGGATCAACGAGGAATCAATAAGCTCCAGCTACGGGAGGCGGTACATATACTCCCCTCGATCGGCAGACGAAAGCAGCAGCTATAATCCAAGTATGCGTGACAGCATGGATAAAGCCAGCCAGCCTCCTCCTAGAGACGGGCTCGAGTGATGCTCCTCACGGGTAAATCCCACACAGCAGCGGGGTAGACGGTTCTCTGCTCCAGCAACCACGGTACCAAAATCAATATAATCCAGCCGGAAAAGGCTCTGCATTCACCGGTGTAGATTCTCCTGTGCACGGTACTTCACATTAACTAGGTCGAACTTGACGTTATTTCACTAAGCTCTGACACTTTTACTATCCTATTCGCACGCGGTTATAAGTGCTCTATTTAGATGCAAGGTTGCTCACTTCACTTGGTCGTTGACTCGTGATGAAGGCTTCAACTTGTTGGGTTAACTCGTTTGAGGGTAACTTGACTTTAGGCTAAGTGCTGCTGTATCCACCTGCGCCGTATTTATACGTACTGTAACTGAGGGGTACAATTCCCTGACTGTATTGATAAGTATGGTATCATTAAACCACTACCGCTTTATGTACTTTAATTACTGGCCATACAGTACACGATATATGAATATGATGAACACTTCCCACAATGAAATCGGTTCCAGTCAAAGGTATTAATCAAGTATTTAATGGAGCAAAAGGTACATAGGATACTTTACATTATTCTTTGAATGCACTTGTAAGGCAAAGGAGTATGCGTAGGCAAATCAATAACGAATGTCCATTCTCTGGTTACGCAGGAGGTAATTATACAACCTGAATCTTAGGGAATTATATCTATGGTACACTAGTAATAGCGGGAGATACTGGAAGGGGTTCCCACTGGTTGTAAGCCAGCAGGGGGGGTAGAAGATCTGTCGGTAGTAGGACGTCTGGTCAACGATGACTAGGGAGACTTCAGGTACAGAAGCCGGTGCAGTAGCCTCTTGATCCACAGACAAATACAGCTTGGTTCTCTTGTAGACTGTAGCTCTACAGTGAAGAAAGCTAGGCGGCCTCAGGCTCTCTGAGCGCCGACTCGACTTGACTCCTCTCGGGGTAAATCCAACACGTGCAGGCGTCGGCGATTATCCGCTCCATAAATCATAGGACCAAAGCAAATATATTCCAGCCGCAAAGGGCTATGTAGTCGTCGGGTAGATTAATCCAGTGTACATGTCCATACGGCTCTCGCCTAGGTCTCCTCGGGTGAAAGCGCCATGCGGTCGGCCCAGCCTGGATAAGAACTCTAGCTAATACGAGAAAGCGTTGGAGATGCTGGTCACTGTAGAATTCTAACCGCACGATACACTATACTCAAATAGACTATTAAAGACGTAATAGAAATATGTCGCACTCGACGGTATAGCGCCAAACTCTGACAATTCAGTTATTAATTCGCACGCGGTCTCGATGCTCTATTCTGGGGCCAAACAGGCCATACTTCACCGCACGTTGTATCGTGGGTGAGGCTTCAACTTATCGGTAACATACTAAATGGACGAAGGGTACGGAGGTAAGGGGCTAAGGGGCTTCTACATTCACCTGCGCCGTATTTATACGCACGGTGCACAAACTAGTTCCACTCTCATTTCTGTCGCGTATCCCTGGGCAAGGTTGGGCATGTCCAGACACATCTTGACGGTGACTTTGAACCTGGCTCCGGAGGCCGGTCCCTGGCGCCGGTGGACCGCTGTCCAATAGGAGAATGAACTATTATGGTTTGGGCTAAAGGGATATTCCGTGTATATGTACAAGGAATATACAGGGGATATCAAACGATATACAAATACTATGCAATATATATCAATAAATAAATATATATATTCGGTTTAATCTGATCCTTTGTAACAGCCGCTCCCTAATTAGTCCCACCTAATTAGCTAAGCAGAGACAGATTAACCGCACTGTCCACTACTCAATGTCTGCTGTGAGGGGTCTGTCAGTTCACAAAGTCATGGGGTCATGGTCGTCATCGATGGTATCGGGGAGCCTTGGCAGTTCTATTAGCCTCGCCACGGGTCGGGTGTAGGTCCGCCCTTGGACGAGCACTTCGGCTGCTCGGACCTTTCCGTCGGCACCGGTGATCACTTTGCTTACGCGGCCAGCCGGCCACATAGCTCGGGGTAGTGACTGGTCGATAATCATGACGACTGTTCCTTCTGTCAAATTGTCTCTCTCTTTCACCCATTTCTGGCGGGTCTGTAGAGACGGTAGGTAGTGGAGTAGGAAGCTGTTCCAAAACTTGTCAGCCAGTACTTGACTGTACCTCCACATTCTTCGGCCGTTCGCTTCTTCAGGCCTGTACATTGTCTGTGGTAGCGCGGGGTCCAGCCGCCCAATCAAGAGTGTGTTGGGGGTGACTGGGTCAACATCTGCTACATCACTTGAGACGTAACCGAGGGGCTTTGAGTTCAATACTCCCTCGATCTCCGTGAGGACTGTCATTAAGACTTCTTCCTCCACGGTCTGGGCCCCAAGCACGGCGTACAGGGCTGTCTTTATTGAACGTACTTCTCGTTCCCAAGTTCCACCGAAGTGAGGTGCGTTCGGGGGATTAAACTGGAAGTCAATCTGGTATGGAGCGAGGTGGGTCTTAAGTTCTGGGCCCATAGCTTGGAAGCTCTCTCTCAGCTCTCTTTCTCCGCCTTTGAAGTTTGTCCCGTGATCAGACAACAATACAGACGGTTTTCCTTTCCGCGATGTGAATCTTCGGAAGGCCATAAGGAATGAGTCTGTGCTCATGGTTGGAAGGAGTTCTATATGCATCGCTCGGGTGGTCATGCATTTGAATACAATACCCCACCGCTTCTCGGTGCCTCTTCCTTTCTTTATATACAGCGGGCCGAAACAGTCCATACCGGTGGAGTGAAAAGGCTTGTCGCCGAGTCGGAGGCGACAGGGAGGTAGGTCAGCCATCCGGGGTATACTGGGCTGCGCTCGCCACTTACGACAGTCTAGACAGGTTCGCTGGAAGCGCCGTACTGCTTCTCTCCCTTGCAGTATCCAATAACGACGTCTGATCTCCGCGAAGACTCTCTCTGCCCCGGCGTGATGCACATCCTCGTCGTATTTCTTTATGATCAGCTCTGTGACCTTGTGTCGGCTGTTTAAGACTATCGGGTACTTGACGTCATCCGATAAGTCTGGAGCTCTCCGCAGACGACCACCCACTCTGATGAGACCATGGGCGTCGCTCTCGGGGGCTAGGTGGAGCAGTCTGCTGTCTGATGGGACGGGCTTTGCTCCCTGTAGACAGTCTAGCTCATCGGGGAACGAGTCTCTCTGGGCTCGTTGTAGTAGAAGAAATTCTGCTTCTTCGTAGTCAGCTGCTGTAATGTCAGTAGTGAGCTGAACCTCTGGGTGGTGCCACAGGAATGTCTTTAGCTGCGCACTTTCTAGGGTGAGGCAATCGTCTATGTCGGGGTCTGTGGAGACGAGTGTGTTCAATCCACAAAACATAGATTTCTTGTTTTCGGCCTCCTCTTTACTCGCTTCCCGTGGGGTGGGTGTAGGCCACTCTTCTTCCGGGAGCTTGAGGAACTCTGGCCCGTCACTGTATAGGTTGTGACGGGTGAGGTCATCCAGGGACATTCCCCGGGTGATGACGTCAGCTGGGTTGTGTTTTGTGTCCACATACCTCCAGCTTGCTACTTCTGTTAAATCTTGAATCTCTGTGACTCTGACTCCCACGAAGACCTTGTATCTGCACGAATCAGACCGGATCCATGTGAGTACTGTCGTGGAGTCTGACCACAAGATTGTTCTTTGCACCGGAATGGTGAGTTCACGTTGGATTAACGTGGCGAGTTGCGCTCCTGCTAGGGCTGCGCAGAGCTCTAGACGCGGGATAGATTGTTGCTTTCGTGGGGCTATTCTTGAGCGGGCCAGGATGAAGGCAGTATGTATTTCTCCTCCCTCCTCTCGGGCACGCAAGTAGGCCACCGAACCGTAGGCTACTTCGGAGGCGTCGCTGAAGACGTGCAGGTCCATCTGGCACGTCTCCGGCCTCACTGTGGGTGGGAAGTAGCTGCGGCGTATGTTAACACTTGGGAGTGAGCTGAGTTCCGTCTCCCACTCTCTCCATGTGGATGCAAGGTGTTCGGGTATGGGGTCGTCCCAGCCCTGGTCCTTGTCCCATAACGCTCTTACAATCATCCTTGCCCTGGTGGTGTAAGGTAGAATACATCCCAACGGGTCATATTGTCTGGCGAGTGTTCTGTATACACTCCGTCTGGTGGTCGGTAGTGCAGTCGACCTTCCCTGCTCCTTGGTCAGGGGTGTGTGTTTATAATGGAGCGAGTCTGTTTTGAAGCGCCAGACTAGTCCTAATGTCATTTCTTGGGCTTCTCCTGGGATGGTCGCCATCCAGGTCTCGCTGCTTGCTGCCTTGTCCTCGGGGGAGAGGCTGCGCAATACTTGCGGGTCGCTGCTGGCCCACTGCCTGAGATCAAAGCCGCCTTTGATCAGGGAGGCGCGGAGCTTGAGTAGAAGGGCCTCGGCTTCTTCTGGCGTCGAGACGCTTTGCAGACCGTTGTCCACGTAGAAACTATTTTCTACACTTTTTCGGACCTCTTCATCAGCTGTTGGGTCCTCTGCGACGTGTTTTTGCAGTGCAAACGTAGCACAGCATGGGCTGCATGTGGTTCCGAAAGGGAGGACTTCCCATTGATAGATGGCTGGTTGCTCATCCCCGATCCTCTCTCTCCATAGGAACCGCAGCAGGGGCTTGTCCTCCTCCACTAGTCTCACCTGCAGGAACATCCCTTTGATGTCGCCGCTGATGGCCACCTTGTCCTGGCGGAAACGTAGTAACACGCCTAGTAGGGAGGGGCCGAGTGTTGGGCCGGGCAAGAGCTCTTTATTCAGATTTTGTGATCCGATCTGGTAGCTGCAGTTGAACACAATACGATCCTTGCCGTTGTGGTGGACTTTGTGGTGCGGCACGTACCATGATTCGGTCGTCTGATCGGCCTCTTTAATGTCAATTTTCTTTATGTGTCCCGCTGTGATTAGCTTGTTAATCTCAGCGCGGTACACAGTCTCTTGAGCGGGGTCTCTGGCTAGGCGCCGCTCTGTGTTCAATAGATACCGCTCCGTCGCTTCTTTTGGGGCGTGGAAGGTGGGCATACCCTCTCGCCTCAGGAGTGGAGTTGCGTATCTCATCACTCCGTTGACTTTGACTCTCTTTGTCCCTTGCTCGAGGAGTGCTATGGCGTAAATGTCTTCCTTGGAACGAATGTCTTTCTTTTCGTTCTTAAAGGGCATTGTCTCTAGTGTCCATAGCCTCTCGACATGCTGTAGGAGGGTGGTGTCTTCTTCTGTCACTCTGGAGTGGAGGCAGTTAGTGGCTGCTGTTCGGTTGAGAGACTTAGCGAGGGGGCCTTGTAATGTCCATCCTAGGCGGGTCTCGACTGCTGCAGGACAGCCTCTGGGCCCTGTGTGGACCCGGTCTATCGGGTCTGCATGGTCGGAGCCTATCAGCAGGATCGGGGTGGCACCGTCTATGAGCGGGATAGGTAGTTGACGCAGGTGCACATATTTATCCATCAGCTTGGCGATGGGGTAGGTGTACTGCGACAGGCCTATTTCTTGGCTGGTGAAAGCATTAGTAATCCTATACCGTCTCTCTGGCTGCCCGCTTGCTGCGATAGTGAAGGAGACATTCTCGCCCTTTATCGTCTTTAGATCTCTTCTTATTGTCCGAATCGTCATCTGGTTTTCGCTCCCCCGCAGCCCCAGCTGGGCCGCAGCGGATGCGAGGAGAAGGGTCTTCTCTGACCCATCGTCAAGGACGGCGTAAGTGTCCATGACCTTGTCTTGGTAACTCAGTGTTACGCGGACCACCTTTAAGAGCACTCGGGCGCCCCCGCTGCTGGCGGGGTCAATGTACATAACACTTGCCTTTGTGCTGCTTGAGGGTGCAGGCTTTCTTCTGTTACTGTCGTGTAGGACATCTAGGTGGGCTCCGTCACACCGGCTACACCTCTTCTTTAAGCGGCAGTCGGCTGCCATGTGACTGCGCGCACATCGGTAACAGCGTCGGTTGGACTTTATCCATTGACCCACCTCGTCGGCGGTCATCTTCTTGAATGTGTCACATTGTGACAACCAGTGTTCTTTCTCGCAGTACGGGCACACCATCTTCCACTTCTCTTTCATCGAGGGGGTACTGTGGTTCTTGCTGCTCGGTACTGGTTCTGATTGGTGCATGACGGTCACCAATCTTCGGCCATCGTTTGCTCTCCTAGGTCCCTCTCTGGAGCTTGGGGTGCTCCGCATGAACGTATCCAACCGTAGGCTGTTGACTTCTCTCGCCAGGAAGTCGGCTAGGTCTAGGAGGGATGGCTCGGGGCCGTTAGGATCACGGTGGTCTCTTTGCCGCCTGAAGCGCTCTTGTCGGGCGGGCGGAAGCTTCTCTAAAATCCTCTCGACATTAGAGTTCGCGTACAGTTCGTGCATACCCTTTTCTCTTTGCGCCCCCAGCATCCCTACCAGGGATTGTACCTTGATAGACAGGTCATCTAGTGAGCGATTGTCTGTGGCTGGGGGTAGGCGGTCAATATGCCTTATCTCTTGTATTACGTAATCCCATATGCGTCCATATCTTTGGTTGAGTGCTGCTAGAGCCGCTGTGTATGGGGTAGTAGAGGTGGCATAGGCCAGCGCTATATTGTGCGCTCGGGGCACCTTGAGGTGCTTCAGTAGGATAGCATACTTGTACGGTTCGTCAGTTACATCGGACATCATTGTCTCTAAGCACATTCGTAGCTCGGTGTACTGTGCTCTGTTCTCGTGGGTGAAGTCCGGAAACGTCGGTGTGCCAATGTATGATGCCATGGATGGCTGGCACATCGGTGAGCGTTGGAAGAGAGGCCTCCTAGGCGAGTCTCCTCTTACGCCTCTTGGTGGGCTGGTACCTGCTGGGTACCATGGCCCGCGTATCCAGGTGCTATTCCTCGGGGCTGGTCGTGCGTCAAGCTCACCCGTGAATTGAGTCGGGGGTCTGTAGCGCAGAGCCGCGGGGGTAGAGCCTGGGCTGTACTGGACCTCCTGGTCCTGTGGAGTTCTGTGCTGCTGTCGGGCTTGACTCTCCTCCTCTCCCTCTTCTTCTTGCTCTGGCAGGTCCTCTAGATCCTGTAGTCGTCTATTTAGCCTCTCCGCGGTGTAGACCGTTTCTTCCTTGTAGCTGGTCCTCGCGTGGACCGGTCGGGGAAGGAGTTCGGAGGGGGGTATAGGCTCTCTCTGGTGGTCGGGCTCAGGGTCGTTTGATCGGGTAGGGGAGGGTGCCCTTGACCCGTGTCTTGACGAGGCCCTGGAACCCCGTGCGGAGGGAGGGGGTGTCGCCCTGGCGATCAGCTGCTCCATTATCTGCGCTCGGCTTCGCGCTTGGTGAGAGCGATGTCGCGCTCTGCTTCTCTTTGGGCACCGGCAGCGGCGCGCTGGGCTTCGGCGGCGGCGCGCTCTGCTTCGGCGGCGGCGCGCTCTGCTTCGGCCCGGTCTCTTACCATATTCTCTTCCATCTGAAGGCGTCTAATCTCTAGACGTATACGATCTTCGTTGCTCCGTTGCTGCGATTGAATGCGTTCTCTTTCCATGGAAGAATGTTCGCGCTCGCTAAGCATCTGTGCTTGGAGTTGTTCGCGCTCGCTAAGCATCTGTGCTTGGAGTCGGTCGCGCTCTGTAGAGGCTGCTAGGCTGGCGAGGAATGCCTGTGCCAGCATCTTGTCCGCCCCGCTGGGGGAAGACGCTGGTTGAGGTGATCCGCTCCCGGCAGTACTCGTTGGAGATCTGTTCTCCTGTGGCGAGTCCTGGAGATCCATCTCCGGGGTCTCTTCTTCTTGTAGCGGGTAGAGTTCCATCCTTGGAGAGCTGTCTTTATCCTGGAGCTCTCCGGGGACTACTTCTTCGGTCTTGGCGGGGGGTAAAGTCGTGTCAGGTCCCTCCTGGTCCCTACCGTGAGCTTGGTCAGTTACATTAGAACCCACTAGGGCCTCTATTGGCTGGGTAACCTGGGCGATAGGGTCGGACATAATTTTACTATCTACTTTTTCCGCGTTTACCGTCTGTAGAAGGCTAGGTAGTATACTGGCAACGTAATCCTCTAAGTACTGAGGTGTCTGCCGTCTACGCTGCGGGCGATCTACTTTAGGAGAACCGTTTTGTGGAGTGTTCATCATAGGCCATGTCAATATTAATACCACTATATTAATATTACACTAGTTACCCTCCGGCTCGAAGGACCAATTGTAACTGAGGGGTACAATTCCCTGACTGTATTGATAAGTATGGTATCATTAAACCACTACCGCTTTATGTACTTTAATTACTGGCCATACAGTACACGATATATGAATATGATGAACACTTCCCACAATGAAATCGGTTCCAGTCAAAGGTATTAATCAAGTATTTAATGGAGCAAAAGGTACATAGGATACTTTACATTATTCTTTGAATGCACTTGTAAGGCAAAGGAGTATGCGTAGGCAAATCAATAACGAATGTCCATTCTCTGGTTACGCAGGAGGTAATTATACAACCTGAATCTTAGGGAATTATATCTATGGTACACTAGTAATAGCGGGAGATACTGGAAGGGGTTCCCACTGGTTGTAAGCCAGCAGGGGGGGTAGAAGATCTGTCGGTAGTAGGACGTCTGGTCAACGATGACTAGGGAGACTTCAGGTACAGAAGCCGGTGCAGTAGCCTCTTGATCCACAGACGAATACAGCTTGGTTCTCTTGTAGACTGTAGCTCTACAGTGAAGAAAGCTAGGCGGCCTCAGGCTCTCTGAGCGCCGACTCGACTTGACTCCTCTCGGGGTAAATCCAACACGTGCAGGCGTCGGCGATTATCCGCTCCATAAATCATAGGACCAAAGCAAATATATTCCAGCCGCAAAGGGCTATGTAGTCGTCGGGTAGATTAATCCAGTGTACATGTCCATACGGCTCTCGCCTAGGTCTCCTCGGGTGAAAGCGCCATGCGGTCGGCCCAGCCTGGATAAGAACTCTAGCTAATACGAGAAAGCGTTGGAGATGCTGGTCACTGTAGAATTCTAACCGCACGATACACTATACTCAAATAGACTATTAAAGACTTAATAGAAATATGTCGCACTCGACGGTATAGCGCCAAACTCTGACAATTCAGTTATTAATTCGCACGCGGTCTCGATGCTCTATTCTGGGGCCAAACAGGCCATACTTCACCGCACGTTGTATCGTGGGTGAGGCTTCAACTTATCGGTAACATACTAAATGGACGAAGGGTACGGAGGTAAGGGGCTAAGGGGCTTCTACATTCACCTGCGCCGTATTTATACGCACGGTGCACAAACTAGTTCCACTCTCATTTCTGTCGCGTATCCCTGGGCAAGGTTGGGCATGTCCAGACACATCTTGACGGTGACTTTGAACCTGGCTCCGGAGGCCGGTCCCTGGCGCCGGTGGACCGCTGTCCAATAGGAGAATGAACTATTATGGTCTGGGCTAAAGGGATATTCCGTGTATATGTACAAGGAATATACAGGGGATATCAAACGATATACAAATACTATGCAATATATATCAATAAATAAATATATATATTCGGTTTAATCTGATCCTTTGTAACACGTACGGTGAATAATCTAGTACCAGCCTTATTTCTGTCTCGTATTACTGCGCAAAATCGGGCATGTTCAGGCATGTCTTAGCGGTGACTTTGAACTAGACATTGGGGGTATGGCCGTGGCGCCTAGGGGATCGCTTCCAATAGGAGAACGAATATTATGGTCTGTCCTGTACCAGGTAAAGGGATATTCCGTGTATATGTACAAAGAATATACAAGGGATATCAAACGATATACAAATATTATACATGGGATCTCAGGCAATAAATATATATATTCGGTTTAATCTGACCCTTTGTAACACTAACCTAATCTAACCTGATCTGACCTAATCTAACCTAATCTAACCTAATCTAACCTAACCTAACCTAATCTAACCTAACCTAACCTAACCTAATCTAACCTAATCTAACCTAACCTAATCTAACCTAACCCAATCTAACCTAATCTAACCTAACCTAACCTAATCTAATCTAACCTAACCCAATCTAACCTAATCTAACCTAACCTAACCTAATCTAACCTAATCTAACCTAATCTAACCTAATCTAACCTAATCTAACCTAACCTAACCTAACCTAACCTAACCTAATCTAACCTAACCTAACCTAATCTAACCTAACCTAATCTAACCTAATCTAACCTAATCTAACCTAATCTAACCTAACCTAACCTAACCTAACCTAACCTAATCTAATCTAACCTAATCTAACCTAACCTAACCTAACCTAACCTAATCTAACCTAACCTAACCTAACCTAACCTAACCTAACCTAATCTAATCTAACCTAATCTAACCTAACCTAACCTAACCTAACCTAACCTAACCTAACCTAATCTAACCTAACCTAACCTAATCTAATCTAATTGTTACATTCAAGCCTAACATGTGGCTCGTCAAGGCCTTGAATGCGACGTGGTGGACACAGGACACTGGACAAAAGGGTATCAAAAATAACTATTTATTTACTACTAACTAAATGGACAGAAATAGTTAAATAACAAAACTAATAGCAAAAGGAAGAACAAGCCGAATGTGCAACAAAACAAAGAGAGCAGGTGAGACGCTGGAGAGCTGTGACATCTCCTGTGAAGTGGGGGAGACTTGACTGCTGCCTGCACTCTCCATTTGTAGGGCGTGGTGCCTCATCACCACACCTGTGATCAATTAAAAAGCGGCCATTTTAACACAAGCAAAAACAGGAAGAAACAGTGTGTCAATTAAACCACCAATTAGTGACAGCACACTTAACCACCATGTGAATATGCACCACAGACAGTAAGTATCCCTCCACCATGTGAAAGTAATACGTAACACCCCCACACCGAAGATTTATGTTCTTCTCCCAACTATAGCCCAAAGAAACCATCACCAAGAGAACGAACATAAATAAATAAGGGGATACTTACCAACCTTACCCAAAAAAAAAATGCACCCACACACTCAAACACGTGTAGTGCCCGTACTGTGTTGAGTGTGAGCCCCGGTCAAGAGTCACACTCAACTGTACACCAAAAAAAACTGCGACCCACAAAGCGAGCCACTACCACAGAGTGATAACGGGTCGGCCCCTGTCGAACACGACCCTTAACTCCGTCAAATGCTCCCCACCGAGGAACATTGGACACCGTTGTCCGTTGTACTGTTGTGCAGTACAAACAACATTGCCCTGATACCCGCACAAGCGAGTCCCCTCCAAAACATATACCGCTGGGCCTGGATGGAGTGGAGCTGGTGGAAAAATCTGGGCAACTAAACCCCACTCAGCCCCTACTGAGGCGCAAGGCCTAGAAGATAATCCACCCACACACACATCACCAAACAAAAAACTCATGTCAACAGGTCCCTCCGCCGATACAGACCCGACAAACAGAGACAACAAACTGGAGTCAGCATGAGACAGCAGCTCACTGCGCTCAGGACAGAAAACAGGAAAACAAAATACAGGCTCCACATCAACAGGCCGCTCCACCGACACCGACCTGTCAAAAGGAGACAGCAAACTGGAAACACACACTAGAGAAAAAACAAACTCATCGCGCTCCGGACAACCAACAGGAAAACCATCAGCACACTCCCCCGGTACCAACACAGTGCCCATCTCCTCCCCACCTGGCACTGTCAGTACATGAGACTGTACTGAGGGCTGTACCCCCGATAGCTGTACAGGAGACTGTGAGTCACGAACATCCAGAGTAGGATGTACCGCCTCAGGCACGTCCTCACCAACCCTGGAACAGAGCAACATCACTTCAGGCACAAAAATATCTGGAGTACCACCCAAAATGGCGTCACAAAAATTAGCACTGTCATTAGCAACAATGACAGAAGAAACTGCACCGTCATGAGCCAAAACAGTGTCACAAAAAATAGGACTGTCATGAGCAACAATGGTGTCACAGACAGCAACCTCGTCATGAAACAAAACGGTGTCTGAAACCTTTCTACTGTCACAAGCAAAAATGGTGGCACACACAGTAACATTGCCATGACACCTTTGCCAAATGGTGGCACACACATCAACCTTGTCACAATCAAAATGGTCATCACCCATTAGACTAGGTTGTGAAGACTGCTCCTGCTGCACAGGACACAGGCAACTAGGCTGACTAGCATACCCAGTGCCTGGCAGAGAGTCAGTGTGGTCACATGAAACAACATCAGAACCAATAACTGACATACTGGGATCATCACTCCTGACAAGTGAGACATCATGAACGTCAGAGCTACTGTAGGAAGGCCGGCAGCCCAATTCTGGCCTTGTAGCCTCCTCAACCAGAATGGTGCCACATGAAATGTCAGAAAGGGTGCCACATGAAGTAGCAACATCCTGCTCACTCTCATCCTCCTCATTCTCCTCCTCCAATTTGTCTGTGGCCTCAGCCACCGTACAGGCTGGGAAGCCCACGAGATACTGCTCCGCCACTGGAGTATCTGGCACGCATGTCACCTCCGGCTTCACTAGTACTTTACCTCCAGCCAAGTCATTGCCCAAGAGCAACGTTACCCCCTGCATAGGGAGTTTGCCAGCCGTCACTCCGATCACCACTGGTCCTGATACAAGGGCACAATCAAGAAAGACATTATGCAGCGGCACATTCATCGTGTGCATTCCAAAAGCCTCAATAACAACCCCTGCACCCAACTCAGAGTGGTGCGTAAAGGGCAGGACACCACTTTGCACAAAAGATTGGGATGCGCCAGTATCACGGAGAATTGTCACCGGTACTTTAGGACCTCCCTCTGTCAATGAAACAAACCCTTTACTCCTGAAAGGTGTGTAAAGGTCATCCACTCCTTTGCTATCTAGTGGAGACAGAACAACAGGGTTACGTACAGGCGCATTTATCAACATCACTGGTCTGGGTGGGTTAGACGGGCGCTTTTCTGGGTGCAAACGATAACAATTCCCCATCACATGTCCTGCACTCCCACAATTCTGGCACTTCCGGGCATCATCGCTTCCCCATGCCCCATTAAACTTACCACTACCCCCAGCACTGGACCCTGTAGGCCTATTAGGAGTCCATTTCGGCCTCCCCTCATCATGCACAGGATAATGCTGTCTCTCAAAAGACGTCCTGTGGGTCAAAACATACTCATCAGCCAGGACCGCTGCCGCTGAACAGGTCCTGACTTTCCTCTCATTTAAGTACATAGCAATATCCTCAGATACGCCATACACCTTGAATTCCTCTAACAAGATTAGGTCCCTAATCTCCTCCACTGTGGTGACCTTTTCTGCTGCACACCACCGGTCAAAAAGCAACCGCTTTTCCCTCACAAACTCCACAAAAGACTGAGAGTTCTGTTTCCTCAAATTGCGGAATTTCTGGCGGTAAGCCTCAGGGACCAATTCATAGGCTTTAAGGATAGCCTGTTTCACCAAAGCATAATCCTTATTATCAGGATACATCGACGCATACACGATCTGTGCCTTACCGCGCAAAGCACTCTGCATGAGGATAGTCCATTTATCCGCTGGCCAGCCGCAACTGCCAGCTATGTCCTCAAATAATAAAAAAAAACGATCGACGTCCCTTTCCAAAAAAAACGGAACCATGCTTTTCTGCCTAGCCATATCAAAACCCGGCTCCCGATGCACATGTATAGCACCAGCACCACCCGCATTACGCATCGCCATCTCCCGGTCATATGCTGCCTGGGCGCGTACCTCCCGTGCCACCTCAATAGCTTCCTGGGCCTCACGTTCTGCTCTGGCTGCAGCTGCTGCTGTAGCTGCCGTAGCTGCCGCTGTAGCTGCTGCTGTAGCTGCTGCAGCTGCTCTCCTTACCTCACTAGCTTCAAGGTCCTCACGGTCTGCCTTGTTAACAGCTGCAAGCTCACGCGCTGTTCTAAGCTCCACATCTCGCCCACGCGGTTGCTCAAAGCTTTCTCCCTCCTCCTCCAGAGCTCTACCTGCAGCCACACCAAAAACCTTTAGTGCACTCAGTTCCTCAATTAATTGACCTACCAAGTTCTCCTTCTTCTGGCCTGCATCGAGGTCTATTGAAAACCTTGCTGCCACCTGTAGTAACTCATCCTTTGAACATTTTTTTTACCTTAGCCAGTGTTGGCTCTGCAATAAAGTCATCAATGTCCAACGTCATTGTCTATTATCCACAGTAAACGACAACAAATGAATACAACAATATTAATCACTAATTAATTAATTAATCAACCAATTAATTAATTACTAATACAAGGCAATACTACAATTAATCCACAACAAGGGATATAGTTCAGTACTCAAAACACAAGCAACTCACCCACCGTTCCTACGACCTGGGGTTCAAACTCCAATTTCCCTGTATCCACAAAAAGGTGTAGCACGTAATTAAATGACAGTGATTGAAGATACACGGCATAACACAGCACGCAATGAAACTCACAAGCAGTAGTTCAAAACACGGCATTAAATGTTAGCACGCAAAACAAATCACACTGTAAGACACACGGCATAACACATACTGGATCAAAAAGGTCAAGCTCAATAATGCACACAGATCCTATACTAGAGAATCACAGCAGACACTGCTACTGGACACTAGCTACAGGCCTCTGCTGAGATGAACCACCCACAAGACTAACCCTGTGGTAGGCATTTATCCCACAAAACTGGAACAAACGCTCTTCAGTAACAACCAAGTGAGGCAAAACCCCTTGTGTTACTCAAACAATATCAACAAACAAATCCTAATACAAACAGGTGCTCCATACAATATGATTTGACTCACAAATAGCTTCTAACCTAAACTGCAGTCAAAAGGAGGACTGCTAGGCCCACCACATGTCTAATCTAACAAAAAAAACTTACATCAGGTCCTAACACACTAATTACATTTCCCGGCCCCCTAACCTACCTATACTGAAAGCTAATGCACTGTAGACCTAGCTTTCTTCAACCACACCTGCTACCAGCCAAAGATCATATACCAATCACTTATTTGACCGCCCCAGGAGTACGTGGTATACAGGAGGCTAACAACAGCCAGAAAACAATGAAATTACCTACCTGTGGTGTCCACTAAACTAAATATATTAAAGCATACCAGTAGTCAAATCAAATTATAAATGAAGAGCATACTTACCTGTTTGTAGACCGGCTAGAGCCCCCCTGTTACATTCAAGCCTAAAATATGGCTCGTCAAGGCCTTGAATGCGACGTGGTGGACACAGGACACTGGACAAAAGGGTATCAAAAATAACTATTTATTTACTACTAACTAAATGGACAGAAATAGTGGGAGCTGGGTGTTCCAGTCTCCAAAGTTAAATAACAAAACTAATAGCAAAAGGAAGAACAAGCCGAATGTGCAACAAAACAATGAGAGCAGGTGAGACGCTGGAGAGCTGTGACATCTCCTGTGAAGTGGGGGAGACTTGACTGCTGCCTGCACTCTCCATTTGTAGGGCGTGGTGCCTCATCACCACACCTGTGATCAATTAAAAAGCGGCCATTTTAACACAAGCAAAAACAGGAAGAAACAGTGTGTCAATTAAACCACCAATTAGTGACAGCACACTTAACCACCATGTGAATATGCACCACAGACAGTAAGTATCCCTCCACCATGTGAAAGTAATACGTAACACTAATCTAATCTAATCTAATCTAATCTAATCTAATCTAACCTAACCTAACCTAACCTAATCTAACCTAATCTAACCTAACCTAACCTAACCTAACCTAACCTAACCTAACCTAACCTAACCTAACCTAATCTAATCTAACCTAATCTAACCTAATCTAACCTAACCTAACCTAACCTAATCTAACCTAACCTAACCCTAATCTGACCTGATTTGACCAAGCCAAACCAAACCATGACCTAACCCCCAAAGCTCTGGAATGAGCTGCCACTGCATGTTAGGCCCCCACTCTGCAGGTGTTTAAATCACGCCTCAAAACACATTTATTTGCTCTGGCTTTTGGTTTTTAAACCGTTTTTGAGAGACTGGCCTTTTTATGTGACACATTGTACTGTTTTTATTGTGTGCTTTTATTAAAAAAAAATTATGTTTTATGTTTTATCTTATGTTATGGACTTGTACAGCACTTTGGTCAACTTTGTTGTTTTAAATGTGCTTTATAAATAAAGTGGATCGGATTGGATTGGAACCATAACCTAACCGGACATTACCTGACCTAACCTAACCTAGCCTCCTCTCTCTCTCCTCTCTCTCTCTCTCTCTCTCTCTCTCTCTCTCTCTCTCTCTCTCTCTCTCTCTCTCTCTCTCTCTCTCTCTCTCTCTCTCTCTCTCTCTCTCTTCTCTCTCTCTCTAGGATGTGAATGACAGGTGGAGTTTTCAGTTCCCCCAGCTGTATTGTCCGGGCCAGTTGAACCTGTACTTCAGTAAGAGGGCCTTCGTACGCTGCATGATCCACAGCGTCTACAGTTCTCTCATCCTCTTCTTCATCCCCTGGGCGGCCATGATGGACACAGTGAGGGATGATGGGAAGGACATCGTAGACTACCAGTCCTTTGCTCTGCTGGCTCAAACATGTCTGCTTATTGCTGTCAATATCCAGGTGAGGGCGGGGTTACATTTATATTGTTAAATATATTGCATGTGTGTGTTCTAGCTGTGTGTGTTTATCTGACTAAAGTTGGACTGAAGTATGTGTGTGCGTGTTGTGTGTGTGTGTGTGTGTGTGTGTGTGTGTGTTGTAGCTGTGCCTGGACACGCACTACTGGACGGCGGTGAACCAGTTCTTCGTGTGGGGAAGTCTGTCAGCCTACTTTGCCATCACCTTCACCATGTACAGCAACGGAATGTTCCTCATCTTCACTTCCTCATTCCCCTTCATAGGTCTGTCTGTCTGTCTGTCTGTCTGTCTGTCTGTCTGTCTGTCTGTCTGTCTGTCTGTCTGTCTGTCTGTCTGTCTGTCTGTCTGTCTGTCTGTCTGTCTGTCTGTCTGTCTGTCTGTCTGCCTGTCTTTCTCTGCCTGCCTGCCTGTCTGTCTGTCTGTCTGTCTGTCTGTCTGTCTGTCTGTCTGTCTGTCTGTCTGTCTGTCTGTCTGTCTGTCTGTCTGCCTGCCTGTCTGTCTGCCTGTCTGTCTGCCTGCCTGCCTGCCTGCCTGCCTGCCTGCCTGCCTGCCTGCCTGCCTGTCTGTCTGTCTGTCTGTCTGTCTGTCTGTCTGTCTGTCTGTCTGTCTGTCTGTCTGTCTGTCTGTCTGTAGTATTACTAGTCTCCATCACCCCTCCATCTCTAAGAAGGTTCAGGGGATGGATACATTCACTGTTGCATTGTGGGTACTTGCAAGTATAAATAGCACTGGCTATGTGGGGCTGCTGCCAGCAGAGGACAGCAGGGGGCATGTTGAAAGGGGTAAAAGCCCTCCTGCTGTCAGCCATGTTTACCTGTCGTTACCCATCCTTGTTATGTTATGTTAAGGATTATATCAGGTTTTTGTATACTAAATCATGTTGTGGATTACATCAGGTTTTAGTACATTAGATTATGTTATGGATTATATTGGGTTTTAGTACACTATGTTATGTTATGGATTACAATTCTAAGCAAAAAGGCTTTAAAGGTGTAAGACCCAGGCCTAGAACTGCGCCCTGAGAGAGGGAACTGCGCTCTGAGAGGGAGGTTTGCCCTGAGTGGGATGTTTGCCCTGAGTGGGAGGTTCGAAGGGTCAAAGTGGGTATCAAACAAGAGGGAAGACTGTCAGGTTTTAATCTGTGGATACCAAACAGAAGGTAAAGAAGACTTTGAACTGTCAAACAGTAATCCAGAACTATTTTATTGCACTGTAAAAAAAACTGTGATTTTATATGTCTGCACTTTATGTGCTAATCATTCATGTTTTGTCTATTCTACTAAAACTGAATCAAACCATAAACAAGGTGGCCTGTTGGAATGTTAGATCCTAATGTGAAAAACTGTGATTTTATATGTCTGCTCATTTTACCCTTGCTATTATCTTACTTATTTTAACTTTTATTTCTACGCCCCACTATCCGCTGGGTGCATACTATGACCTTTATCATGTTTTGTAACAGATAAAGCACTTTGAACTGCAATCCCCTGTATGAAATGTGCTATACAGTAGGGCTGGGCGATTCTTGCTAAAATGTGAATCACAATTCTTCTCTCTAAGAATTGAGATCACGATTCTCTCACACGATTCTTATTTTTTCAATAAAATAATTTATTGCACTCTTTCTGTAGACTGTTTTCGCCTAAAGGTACATGCCTAAGTAAATGGAAGATTGCTCCACTTCTGCAAGGTCAATTTGCATGTTCTTGGTATCTAGGAACATCTAGGGACCTGGGGGTATGTATTTCCAGTGTCAGAAATATTGTGTCTGTTACTAGGCTGAGTAAATTGTAATGAATAAATGAATTATGATTCATTATGATTTATGATTTTGATGATGATGATCAAAAATTGATACGGTTAGGAGAAAATGCTCACTGAGCTCATTCACCACTTTATTGAGATCATGTGTACAAACAATCTAAGCAAATGAACCGCGGGAAGATGATTAAACAGAAGGATTTGTAGATACAGTAATTAATGATAATCGACTTTAATTATAAATTCATATTTGACCTTGAACTTGACCTTGACCTTATTATGGCCAAATCATACATCTATGGATAGGGAAAATGCTCCTCTTTCCAATGGCAGGGTTGAATCTGGATTTAGTAATTTCTTGCGGTTTTTACGATAATTAGCATTTTCCGATAAATTAGTATTTCCGATAAAACATATAAAACATCGGTAAAAATGAAAATATACACTTTGACTACTGTTTTTGATAGGGTTGTGGTCTTTACTCTTGGCTACAATTTTATTTTTTTAAAACATTGACCTCTTAACATCCAAGGGCCCACATGTGGACGATTTTTTGCCGACCTCTAGTGGCTCGGGTGTGCATTTCTTTTAATACAATATATAGATAGACATGCCGATATGTGAGGCGTGCCCCAAAGTACGCAAAAGTACACATTACCACCCCCGACTCCCGGGGCTCTAGCTCCGTCAATCATTTGGCGATCTCGAAAATCTTTGCACAAGGTTGTAGCCAATGAGTGTGGCTTTCCAATGATACGGTCTCTATTGATCGATTTATGATAAAGAAAAGCAGGGTCCCCCTATAGGGGGACCTTAAGGCTTAACAGGTTAAACAGACAACATAACATATCAAAGTGCTTGACTTAAACTTAAACATAACATAATATATGAAAGTGTTGACTTAAACTTAAAAGTCTCTTGTAACATACAAAATAACTCAAGTCAGAATCGTCATCATTTAAAAAAAAGTTAAATAAACATTTTTTTATTATTTTCTTTTAAATAAAAAATAAAATCTTCATAATTTAGAAATTAGATTGCATAGGTCTATGAATCGAGATCGCGATTTATTTTTATTAATTGCCCAGCCCTACTATACAGTACGAATAAAGTTATTATTATTATGTCATTGATTAACTTTCCCAACCCTATGTGTGTGTGTGTGTTTCCAGGCGTAGCCAGGAACTCTCTGAACCAGCCCAACGTGTGGCTGACCATATTGCTGACCTCCCTCCTCTGTGTACTTCCTGTTGTGGCGTACCGCTTCCTGTTGATACAGCTGAAACCTACCATCAATGACAAGGTACTATTACTACTACTACTACTACTACTACTACTACTACTACTACTACTACTACTACTACTACTACTACTACTACTACTACTACTACTACTACTACTACTACTACTACTACTACTATTTTTACTACTACTACTACTACTCACCTCACCTCTCCTCTTCACTTCTCCTCTCCTCTCCTCTCCTCTCTTCTCTTCTCTTCTCCTCTCCTCTCCTCTCCTCTCCTCGCTTATCTTCCTCTCCTCTTCTCGCCTCTACTTCTCGTCCACTATAATCCCTGTGCCAAAAAACTCCTCTCCAGCAGGCCTTAATGACTACAGACTGGTGGCACTCACCTCTGTGGTCATGAAATGCTTTGAGAGGCTGGTCAAGGATTACATCTGTGCCTCCCTCCCCAGTAACATGGACCCATTGCAGTTTGCATACAGGACAAACAGGTCCACTGACGATGCGGTCTCCCAAGTACTACACAACACACTATCTCACCTTGACAGTCAGACGGGGGGCTATGTGAGATTGCTGTTCATTGACTATAGTTCAGCTTTCAACACCATAGTCCCCACCAGACTGGTTGACAAGCTGATCGATCTGGGTCTGAGCTCCGCCAAGAGCGCCTGGATCCTGGACTTTCTAAGTGACAGGCCCCAGGCGGTCAGGGTGGGGGGTCATACCTCCAGCAAAATCACCCTGAGTAGGGCTGCGTTCTGAGCCCCCTGCTGTACTCACTGTACACACATGACTGTGTGGCCAGGTTCAGCTCCAACTCCATAGTGAAGTTTGTGGACGACACAGTGGTGGTGGGGCTGATCTCTAACAATGACGAGAAGGCCTAACGGGAGGAGGTTGATGAACTGGCACGCTGGTGCCGGGATAACAGCCTACTCCTGAACAAAGAGCTGATCATGGATTTTAGGAGAATACAGCAGGGGACACACACGCCACTGTGGATAAACTGGGCTATCGTGGACAGGGTGAGCAGATTCAAGTACCTGGGAGTCCACATCACAGAGGCCCTGACATGGTCTACACACATAGATTCTGTGGTGAAAAAGGCGAAACAGCGCCTCTATCACCTGAGACAGCTAAAGAAGTTCAGAGTATCGGGGAAGATACTCCACTCCTTCTATTCCGGGGCTGTAGAGAGCATTCTGACTGGAAACATCACTGCCTGGTTTGGAAACAGCACGGCACAGGACAGGAAGGCACTCCAGAGAGTGGTGCGCTCAGCAGAGCGTACTACTACGGGTATTGCACTGCACCCCTGCAGGACTTATATAACAGGACGTGCAAATCCAGAGCCTGCAGAATTATGAAAGACCCCCACCACCCCAACAACAGCCTGTTCAAGCTGCTGCGGTCAGGCAAGCGCCTACGGTCACACGCTGCAAGAACAGAGAGACTCCGGCTCAGCTT
>NC_140175.1:107269146-107564146 GCF_963971535.1 Notolepis coatsorum
TTCCCAACAGTCACGAAATACACTCCAAATACAATTCCAAAACTTTCCTGTAAACATGTTGTGACCTGTGTATTTACCACGTGGGGAAAAAAATTATAATAATTAGACATTTTCGTTTTCGTTTCGTTTTCTAAGCAGATATATACTAGGAACTATCTTTTGCCGAACCACTGCTGCCTGAACATTGGCAAGCTTTCCATTTTTGCACAAAATGAGTTCCCTTCTATCACTAACATTATTGTTTAAGCTAGGGGTGCACCGATGTATCGGTCGGGTATCGGTATCGGCCGATAAGTGCCTTGTTGACTGCAATCGGCCTATCGGCCGATAAGCTCGAATGTGCCGATGGCAGTAGCCGATAAATATCCATCAATTTGTGTAGCGTCAAGACAAAAAAAAGTTCACTCGCAACCTGCACAACGCCGTCCCCAGTCCCCCCCCCACACACACACACACACACAAGCTACTGCATTAAAGTTACTACTTATGATTAACAAGGCATTCGTTTTGTGGCATTAACGTTATATAGTTAGTGTTACACGTTCAATAACATCAGCATATTATTTACTCGAACGTAGCAAGCGTTCATACTAGCTCAGTTCCTTCCGTTGCTCACAGAGCCCTGAGTTTTACCCATTCTGCAATCTGTTAACACTTTAATCGCCGGAAACGCCGAAACTCGTCATTGCCCGCCATGCTCATTCTGCCGAAGACACCGTAACACGTCTTTGATATCAATATTTCAAAAATCTGTGATCGAAATCATATTTCTCTCCCAGGGACCTGAGATATACTGCTGAGCTCCACTCAACTCTCTAACGGTTCAAGAGCGCCATCTGGTGGCCGATCGGCAGATCGCCCAACAGGAAGTCATGTGGATGAAGTGGTGCTCACCCATATTTCGTCCGGGCACTCGCTATCATTAGCAGGACTCCATCTTGACACAGTGAACACCGATCGGTGCACATAACTCGATAAACAACATGATTTGGACCTTTATATACTATTATACAACCTGGAAATGGATCGGATATTTCGACATCCCATAATAGAAAAAATTCTATTCCACGCTCATCCCCCAACGGCGCGAGGAAGATACGGTGAGTTTCAGCGTTATTTTCTAATGTCTGCTATACTAACTGCTCTGATGATCATATGACCCACACTAGATGAATGATATAACGTTGCCCACGGAATTATAAACGACCCCCCGCCCATCCGGTCAACATCAGATCATACGTAGTAACTTCTAGAAGTACCTCCAGTTGAAATTTTTTATCTGGCACCGATCGCTACCAAACTGTATTTGATCATCAATATAATGCATTTGGGGCTATAAATCAAGTTCTGGAGAAAGCTGCAGAAAACGATAAAAACATACTTATACTTTAGACCGTATTTTAGTATGAATATGTGAATAAAAAAGTATAACGTTGCTACACGCTGAACAATAGATATAGGACATTGAATGGGCCATAATAATGTCAATTTAGCAATACAATTTAAAAAGTTATAGCCCTGCAAAGAAGGGGAACTTCTCCATAGACAAATAGAGCTGGCTAGGGATGGTAAATTATGAATTTAACCATGGCGATCAAAGTGTTAATAACGTTTTCAATCAGACACATGTATATAAAGGCTTTGTTTTATTATAACATTAGTTGCAGTAAAATCATTATGCCTCATTTAAGTCATCCTGCGGAGCTAAAAGCTAAACGTCGGCCGCGCCGTGTTGTTGTTGTTCTAGAAAACCTCTCTCGTCAAAATCAATGGCGGACAAAAGCAGAAGTAAAAAATGTATACACGCTTGCCGATTGGTGGTAACAGCAGAGGCGGGTGCAAGCGGTGTGTGACGTAATTGGCAGAATCGACTGTCAATCAAAATTTCATTGGTTGAGACAATAGTATCTAGCTGCAGCCCAGCAGGTAGACCATGCTGGGAGAACTAGTATCTAGCTGCAGCCCTGCAGAACATACTGGGAGAGAGATAGTGCTATTTCTTGATGTTTCCTTTTTTTAAGTAAGTAAAGAGGCTTATGTTCATATCGGTGAGCACAATTTGTAAGACAAATATACAGTAGTTTCATAAAAAAAAAAAAAAAAAAATGTTTGCCACAAATATCGGTATCGGCCGATTGTGTTAGTTGAACAATCGGTATCGGTATCGGTGGCAAATGTTCATATCGGTGCATCCCTAGTTTAAGCATTTTTGGTTGAAATACAATACGTAATTATTTTACGATTAATTGCAAATAGTTTCATGTTGAGCTATAGATTGTGGATGAATACACACAGAAAGGTACACCATGCCAATGTTCATGCTTTATTTGTTTTAAACGAGACGATTTAGAAATTTGTCCATTTAATAATTTAATATATTGCAATTTCAAGTGAGGTGGACTGGCCGGAAACAACAATGACGTAACCACTACACCCCCCTATTGTGGTTTGTTATTAATCCAATCAAACAAATATTTACATTATTTATCCAAAGTGAATTACTTTAAAGTCCATATTGGCAATTACAGGTGGTCACACCTGGAAGAACAAAACTCAAACATCAATATCTAACATTGTGGTACAGCTACCAAAGGATATTACCATGGTAACAATTATCTATACGGCATTACATTGATATGTGATATCCCATGCAATATTGTGATATTTCAAGTATTTTATTTCATACATTTTCAATATATTGACCTGTGACCCCTGTATCTTGATAATGGTATGGCCATAATATTCTTGCAAACACACACCGAATACAATACATAAATTTTTATTTTGACTCTGGTAGCCTGTCTGCGTAAAATGACATTCCTCGTCAGTGATCTCACTTCCTGTCTGCCTAGATTCTTCTTCTCTCCAGATTCATTCTGTCATCCAGTCCTTCTGAAAGCCTCTCCTCAGAGATGACAGAGCAGTGGTAGATGTATATAGTAACGATGTGATGAAAGAGCGGTGGTAGATGTATAGTAATGATGCGATCCCACTGCTGCTGACAGCAGAGTACAGACAGACGGCATCATTATATTTAATATAGAGAGTAGGACTGGGCCATTAATCCAGTTTCAATTTCAATTATGATTTTGTTGTTTTGATTTTTAAAAACAAGATAATTGAGATAAAACATTTTATCTCATGCCGCATTGCTCTCATTGTTTCTCCTGTTGTAAATGCAGTGCCCCCCCCCCCCCAACCAAGCAGCCCAAATCGAGAGGCTCCAGTACTGATCCTGGTCTAAGTCTAGTGAGTACCTTTCAGTCCTACTGTTCAGTAATATTCTGGCTGGATCGATCAATGGTCTCGGCAGGGTAACAGTGGTTTGTTGTTACAGTGAGTGTGTATCATACCGAGTATCGATCCGATACCCATTGTTCAAATAAACTCACATAGAATTGAAGTATGTAGTTTGTCCCCTGGCACTTTAACCTTTTTGTTTAGCTTTCAATGTTTCTTAAAGATGTTGATTGTCATCTGTACACAAAATAGATATCAATATCGGATCGGTGCATCCCTACTCAGAAGTCACGTTAGTATAATGACCTCGACCATGAGGAGCGGAGGACTGCATCAGACAGCCAAGACCTCATCACATCCATTAGATTGATCCAGTGGCCCGATACAGGGCTGCTGGTCGCAGGGAGACTGAGGTTAGCACGCTCTCAATCCACCTCATTTGAAACCATTCACTCTCAATCCACCTCAATTTAAACCATTCACTCTCAAACCACCTCAATTTAAACCATTCGCTCTCAAGCCACCTCAATTTAAACCATTCGCTCTCAAATCCACCTCATTTTAAACCATTCACTCTCAATCCACCTCATTTTAAACCATTCGCTCTCAATCCACCTAATTTTAAACCATTCACTCTCAATCCACCTCAATTTAAACCATTCACTCTCAATCCACCTCAATTTAAACCATTCACTCTCAAATCCACCTAATTTTAAACCATTCGCTCTCAATCCACCTCAATTTAAACCATTCACTCTCAATTTAAACCATTCGCTCCCAAACCACCTCAATTTAAACCATTCACTCTCAATCCACCTCAATTTAAACCATTCACTCTCAATCCACCTCAATTTAAACCATTCACTCTCAATTCACCTCAATTTAAACCATTCACTCTCAATCCACCTAATTTTAAACCATTCACTCTCAATCCACCTCAATTTAAACCATTCACTCTCAAATCCACCTAATTTTAAACCATTCGCTCTCAATCCACCTCAATTTAAACCATTCACTCTCAATTTAAACCATTCGCTCCCAAACCACCTCAATTTAAACCATTCACTCTCAATCCACCTCAATTTAAACCATTCACTCTCAATTCACCTCAATTTAAACCATTCACTCTCAATCCACCTCAATTTAAACCATTCACTCTCAATCCACCTCAATTTAAACCATTCACTCTCAATTCACCTCAATTTAAACCATTCATCCTCAATTTAAACCATTCGCTCTCAATCCATCTAAATTTGAACCATTCACTCTCAAGCCACCTCAATTTAAACCATTCACTCTCAAATCAATCCACCTCAATTTAAACCATTCACTCTCAATCCACCTCAATTTAAACCATTCACTCTCAATTTACCTCAACTTAAAGCATTCACTCAGTCTCAATAGGGAGGTGTAGTGGTTACGTCATTGCCGTTTTTCGTGTTCCACCGTCTTTGGAACACAATGCATTTCCCCATTGCCCATTTCTAGATTGTCTAGTTTAAAACAAATAAAGCATGCTGTACCTTTCTGTGCTTATTCATCCACAATCTATAGCTCAACATGAAAATATTCACAATTAATTATAAAAAAAATCGCCAAATTTTATTTCAACAAAAAATGCTTAAAAAATAATGTTAGTGATAGAATGGAACTCATTTTGTGCAAAAATGGAAAGCTTTTCAATTTCCATGCGGCAGAATTGTTACAATAGCCGATAATCCATTTCCCAATGATAAATCCCTATACGGGTGGAACAACCAGTGACGTCAGACTACACCTCCCTATTAGGGCTGGATGGTATGGTCTAAAATTTATATCACGGTATAATTTGAAGCATAGACGGTAACGGTATATATCACGGTATATTCATTTATCTTAAAATGTCTATAAATGCTTCTGAAGGGGTAAAACACTGGTATGGCAGCTATTACTGTACGCTTGTATTAATAGGACATATTTCACATAGTACAGAGGTATTTTAAGAACATTTATTGTGCAAAACCTTTTCTCAAGTTACTTCCATCTCTGAAAAATATTTTCTTTTTCATGAAATACAATAAAATCAAACGGCACAAAGTGAAAATAAAAACTATAGCAGGACAGGAGGTTTCTTTCCCTCAAACAACTCAAACACAATAAAACTCCAACATAATTTAACTTTAGTGTACATGTTTGCCAACGTAGAGAGAGAGAGAGCGAGAGAGCGTGATCTAATAGGTTTGAGTTGAGGTTTGAGATAAAGCGATATAAAGAAACGAATAGCCAATAAATGTGAAGCTATCTTTGAACCTCTGTTGTCAAGCCTCGTCAATATAACCTCCCCCCCCCTTTCCTCACTAATGGAACTGGTGCCGCGGAGTAACGTTAGAACGTTAGCTTAGTGGCTAATGTTAGCCCATTGCTGCGCTAAAGCAAGTCTCCTCTCAGCCTCCTTAGCCAAATTGAAATGCCAAAACGATATGGCACGGTCCGTGAGCAAGTGGAGAAAAACTCAGTACAATTAAACACTATGCAACAACCACTGCACACGTCGAGTGAATCGTCAAGTAACGTTAACGTCATTGCTACAGCTGTGACTAGCTGCTCTAGTCTATCACAAGGTATAGTCAAAATCCATACCGTAGCGCAAATTCATACCATGTGGATATAGCCATAGTGGAATAGAATTGTGGAACATTCTGTAAATAAACATGAATATTTATAACTAAAATAATATCATATGGGCCTAACGTAATATAGATAGGGCCTATCAAGATCCACAAGTAGCCTACTTAGCACTTTGGGATCCTAGTGAACGAAAAGTGCAATACAAATACAATTTATTATTATTATTTATTATTATTATTATTACTAATGTATTTGGATGGAGAAAAACTTGAACAAGTGAAGGAGTATATGTACCTCTGAAGCTGGATCAGTGAAGGTGGAAGAGCTAACATGGACATTAAGAGAAGAACCGGAATTGCAAAGGGTGCATTCTGGAACCATAAGGAATTATTGAGAGGAAACATAAGTTGGAAAACGAAGACCAGGATTTTGGAAACGTATGTTATGTCAGTCTTTTCATACGAAGCAGAAGCATGGACGCTGAATGAAGAGGCAAAGAGGATGATAGACTCTTTTGAAATGTGGAAGCTGAAGATAACATGGAAGGATAAGATCAAGAATGAGGAGGTACTGAGAAGAGCGGGTATGCAAGGAGGACAGCTGCTGGAGAGGTTGAAAAAGAGAGATGGAGTTGTGCGGGCACGTTCTGAGAGGATCCAGCGGGGAGATGTTCAAGAAGGTGGTGATGGGGAATGTGGATAGAAAGAGAGGAAGTGGAAGACCAAGAAGAGGCTGGGTAGACGACGTCTGTGATTGGAGCGGAGTGAGAGGCGGAGTCATGGAGTTGGAGAGAAGAAGTGGGGACAGAATGGGTTGGAGAGTGATAGGCAACCTTCGGAACGAAGAAGCCACCTGATGATGATGATTTAAGAGAGAGCGATGAGTACCTAGTGGGATGCTTCAGGCTACCAAGACATGTCCTAATGGAGCAGCACAATACCCTGGAGCCAGCACTGAGGAGCTGGACCAGACGCTCAAACCCTGTGCCACCACACATTCAGCTACTGTCCACCCTGGAGCCAGCACTGAGGAACTGGACCAGACGCTCAAACCCTGTGCCACCACACGTCCAGCTACTGTCCACCCTGGAGCCAGCACTGAGGAGCTGGACCAGACGCTCAAACCCTGTGCCACCACATGTCCAGGTACTGTCCACCCTGGGCTTTTTAGCCACTGGGACATTCCTGAGGGAGCTATGAGACAGGGAGCTAGGAGACAGGGAGCTAGGAGACGGGGTGGGTATATCACAGCCATCCATCACCGCGGCCTCCAGCGAGTCGTGGATGGAATCATACAATTGGCCACACAATATATCCAATTCCCATTTACTGAACAACAACAGCAGATCCCAGTCACGAGAGGATTCCATGCCATTGCTGGTCTGCTCAACACCATCAGCGCATTTGACTGCACGCACGTGTCGTGCGCATCAAGGCACCCTGCCCAGATACGTTTCTCAACAGAAAGAAATCCCACTCCATCAACTTTCAAATAATCTGTGACACCCAGAATCACCTGCTCAATGTGCTCTCCCGCTTCCCAGGAGGTGCACGTGACGTGACTCCTACATAGGGTTGGGTACCGTTGAATCGATACCGGTACCCAACGGTACTTTTTTTTTTATAATTTAGTCTCTAAAAATGTAATCTACCTACCTCAGTTGTAAAACATTTGTTAGAATTATTTATTATCATTATTATTATTTTTTTGTATCCACTTTTTCTCCCATTTTTCTATTTTTCTCCCATCCCAATTTTCATATCGTCCAATTCAACCCTCCCCTGTCTTCGAACGTTGTTTCCTGCCTCCCACAAGCCGGCTGCAATGTGGACTAAGTCATACATAGCACGAGTCCCCTCCGATACTCGAGGTAACAGCCGTCGCATCTTTTCACCTGCTTTTCAGCGTCGGGGGTCTGGGCTTTGGAGGGGCCCCGCCCCCGTCGCTTCTTGATTCTACTGCGCAGGCGCACCAACCGACCTGTAGGAGTCGCTGTCCACAACGCCCGATCCCCACCCTTCAGTTTCCCTCCCCGTAATATGGCCCATTATTACATGGCGTTTTCACATTCGCCGAAATGCTTGCTTGTGATTGGTCAATAGCGCGCGTCAGAGGTCAGTTATCAGACAATAATGACCGCTGTGGGACAATAATGACCGCTGTGCGCAGCTGTTCGCAATCAAGCCCACAATAATGACCGCTGTGCGCAGCTGTTCGCAATCAAGCCCACTGACATCAGTGCAAACTGCCGGCTGCCGGGGAAGCTGCTGGGGGGCGGAGCGACGAGCACTCAGCGGAGCCAGAACCAGTGTTACTGTTGCGAGTCGATGTAAAATGAATTAGGTATATTGTTAGTAAGTTAGCCATGTAATAAGCGGGATAATGTATAGCTATACTCGATCATTGTCGCAAAATAATTGACCTTCACTGACGTTTAAAACACCTCGCCGAGGCGGCTCGGTATTTTAAACTCCGTGTCGGTCAATTATTTTGCGACAATGACCTCGTAGCTATACATTATCCCTTACTTATTATTTATTTAGAACAATATATTATATATATTTGTTAATTGATATATAATATTGCAGCGAGTGTTGTCTGCATCTAGCTTTGTAGAGTAACCACACTTTTTAGTTTAGTTCGTTCCGTTTTCGGCTTGCCATTGCCTCGACTGCTTTGTTGTTGAATCAAGTCAAATCCTAGGTAAGTGTGTATTGTGCGCGCGAACATGCGGCACACTTCATAGGTTGTTTTGCGGTAAACGAAACGTTGACGTCATCAGACTATAAAAAAAAAAGACAGAAATGTTGCACCGGTGGATCTTACGTGAATCGGTACTCGGTAGTACCGACGTGATTCGGTCGATATCCTTAAAAGTACCAGATTCGGTACCCATCCCTACTCCTACATCTTATAAAACAGCTTTGTGGATGTGCACCTCAAGCAACGAGATGCTGGAGATGCATGGCTAATTGGAAGTGTATCTGTGCATAATTAATCGTCCCAGCAACAGTAGGCTTGTATTCTTCTAATGACTTGTTTCATTAGGAGATGGCGGATATGCGCTGCCCCCTGGTTCATGACCCCACTCACCAACCCTCAGAGCAGGAGCAGGAGGTGGCCTACACAATGACAAGAGCCACCTGAGAACTTGTTCCAAAGTCGAGTGCAGCATTGCACTCCTGAAAAGACGCTGGATGTGTTTTCACGGCGACTGCTGTGGTGCCCTCGATGCGCTGGTCCACCGCAGACAACCCTGACCCCGCTGTTCCTCCTCCATTGGCCAGCATCTCTCTCCTGTTCCTCCTCCATTGGCCAGCATCTCTCTCTTCTGTGTTTTGCGATTCTTTTTTGGACTCTGATTTCACATCAGCCCATTTCTTTTTCACTTCAGCCGCTGTGCACCCCTCTCCTGACACCATGTTAACGTTGCCTGTTATCTCGTCATATGCCGCTTCTTTTGGGTGGCCTTGTACCCATATTGATAATACTATGTCATGCTTATGTTCGACTCCATGTACCCGTATTGATAATACTAGAGTTGTTCCGATACCGATACCAGTATCGGAAATGCCTCCGATTCAGCCTAAAATGCTGGTATCGGTATCGGCGAGTACACGTAAAATCTATGCTCCGATCCCATATGACGTAATTTATCAACAACACGTGCAGTATCCTCCTGCTGAGAGTGAGCATTATAAAACAAACATGTTTTTAATCGACCGTGAATTAAAGTGTCAATGCTGTTTGTCATTTTAACAGCAGATACTTTCTTAAATGTCATTGTCCCGACAGAGTGGTGTGATGGGGAGCTCTGATGTGTTCGCTTGCTGGTGTTATTAGCATTAGCTGAAGAGCTAGCTGAAAAGCTAGTTTTAGCTTAATGTTACCTTGGCTAAAGTTGGGGCTATTCATAATCCAGCAATAATGGCTGCAGACCTGCAAGCAAAGTAGGCCTACAGCAAGTTGGCAAAGGAGTATTCCAAGGTAAATAACCTTTTCACCAGTAACGTTACATTCTTTCCATCTAGCTCACGTTAACTGGCTAACCTAAGTGTTGTCACTGACAATTAATTGCATGCACGCAATTAATGACATGTTGACAATGTTTAGCTTTTAGTGCCAAAGGATAAGGTCTGAGGCGGAGTCTCAAAAGAGAATGTTGAATATTTATTGTGCATTAAAAATCACAACAGAGCCTCTGCTACTAGCTAACTGAGTGGTGCGCTCAGCCGAGCGTACCACGGGTATTGCACTACCACCCCTGCAGGTTCTATACAACAAGAGGTGCAAATCCAGAGCCAGCAGAATAATGAAAGACCCACACCACCCCAACAACAGCCTGTTCATGCTGCTGAGGTCAGGCAGACGCCTGCGAACCCCAGCTACTAGGACAGAGAGGCTTCGGCTCAGCTTCTTCCCCCAGGCCATCAGAGCCTTGAACACTGAACACTGAACTCTCCACACACAAGCACACATGAGCACACACACGACACACACACTGTACACGCTCACACACTAGCAGCCACTTTAACATGAGCAAGCACACACTCATGCTGCACACGCCCACACTTACGGCCACTAAGGAAAGGTCACTTTAAAAATAGTATAGCATAACTTGAGATTGTATAAAATAGCAATGTACAGAAAGACCCAGTGCCTCATCCGTAGCTAACAGTGTATTGCACTACCACAGGACCTAGCATGTCCTTCATGCTCTGTAAATAACTTATGTACAAATACCGATATGCCCTACTATGTTACTTGTTTATTGCACAATGTTGTTTTATTGGATTCTATTATATGTTGTTACTACTGTATTGCACATCGTTGCGGGCAAGACCACCCGCATTTTATTGTATACTTGTATGCCGTGACAAATAAAACTCTTGACTTGACTTGACTGAACCGGAGCACCTGGATAGCAAGCGCAACAACGTATAACGTCCGTGCGGAACCAATGTCCCAACAACCGTTCCGTGGGTGAATTCATTGAGCATAGTTGTCAATTAATGATACTAATACTAATCTATACAATCACCTGTTGTTGAATAAATACCATTACTTTCTAGTTATTACTAAAAAACATATATAAAACAGTAGCTGTAAAAAAAAATTAAATAGTTTTATAATTTATATAATATAATTTCTTTTTTCATGTATGCTCTGGTATCGGATCAGTGTCGGTATCGGCCGATACCCAAAGCTTAGGTATCGGAATTGGATCGGGAAGCAAAAAATGGTATCGGAACATCTCTAGATAATACTATGTCACGCTTGCGTTCTACTCCTTGCAGTTAGGTCACCAACGTTGTTTGTATTATATGCAGGTATGTAGAGACAGATGTGGATATATATATATATATATCCACATCTGTCTTTACATACCTACATATAATAATTTTTACATATCTGTAGATACGAGGCTATATCTATATATATGTACATACACCGTACCTACTCTTACTACAGTAGTTACTGCTGCCAGTATGTCTATTACCATAGTGTCTTTATACCTGTGCTGTACATATTAATACTACAACTCTGTACTATTACTCAGCAGTACTAATTTATATTTCATGCCCAGTATAATCATCTGTACATTGTATACTATTGCACTTTACTGTTACATTTGCACATTTACTGTACATGTCAGTAAGGGGGCAGGGAGCGACGCAGGCAGTATGATGCTGACTGTACTAAGTCTCTATTGTTCAGTAATGAATGAGATGAAGACTCGATCTGTAGCCTCACTGCATCTCTAGTCTGCTGCCTGACTGGCCTCGTTCACAAGAGACAGCTGAGAGAGAGAGAGACACTGCTGAAGGGAGGAGAGGAGAGAGAAGAGAAGTGAGATGAGGAAGACGAGTCATGCTATATTAGGGTCAGGGTTAGTGTTATGGTACAGTAGCTGCAGGGGTTACAGTAGGCTGCCGTCTGACATCATGTCTTTTCCTATTCTATTCTACTTTGCTCTAATAATCCATTGGATTCGACCTTGTCCTTTGTTTTCATGTGTATTTCTTTTTATAAGAACATGACGACAACGACCGGACGATGATGAACAGGGCTTCCAGCCTATCAGGGGATACCCTGATAGCGTGTCACTTCCCACTGGTCCAGCTCCCCTCTTGGCAGCTTCCTGTCCAGGCTCTGTGTGTCTCCAAGAGGCCCGGGCGCCCGTGTCCTCCCCCTGCCGGGCTCACCCGCGCCTCCTCCCTGCCGGAGCAGGACTCATTCCAGAGGGAGCCGGCCCTCCTCCCCCCCCTCCTGCGCTCCGACAGCCTGAAGGAGGAGGAGCGAGGGGAGGGGGAGGGAGGGGCTAGCGACAGCAGTGGGAGGTGTGACTCCGTCTCCTCACCAGAGGAGGCGCCACAGCGGAGCAGCTCCCGCAGACGGAAGGAGCGGTGTGGAACCGGAGGAGGCCCAAGGTATTAGCGACGGTTGCTATGTAAACTAGGGATGCTCCGATATTGATATTGGATATCGGCCCCGATATGACTATCATAGCTGGATCGGGTATAAAAAAAATTATAAAAGAAATCATATTTTTTATTTATTTTTTATATAATAATAAGATAAGATATTCCTTTATTGATCCCCTTGGGGGAAATTCAGGCATCATAGTAGCATGGGGGAGGGGGGGGGGGGTACAGGTAGTAAAAAAGCCTTGGAACAAAAAGCAGTGTAAACAATATAACAAATCAATATAATTAACTAACTAACTAACTTAAATATACAGTATTCACATAAGGTGCAGTATGCGTACTGTAGTGTTATTGTCCTCCTTGGGTTCCTAGTAGTTGTAGTTGGATGTCTGGCAGCAGTCCCTGTTGTGGAGCCTGATGGCCGCTGGTATGAAGGACTGGCCGAGGCGGTTAGTTTAGTGTCGGGGGGGTATGAGTCTGTGACTGAACGTGCTTCTCATCTTGACTAGCTCGTCGTAGAGAGGGTGGGAGCAGGGACGTGCACAGGACTTTAGAGGGGCAGGTGCTCCAAGGCTGAAAAGGGCACTATAGGACCTACCTGTGTGTTTTAACCGAGCATGCATAGCGTGCAAGCCCGATTTTTAAGGGCCCTTTTCGGGCGGGGGGGGGGGGGGGGGGGGGCCCTTTTTATGTTTTTTGGGGGGTTTTGGTGATCAAATATTGAATATTGAACTATAATAATCAGTGCAGGAGCTCACTTATCCTTGAAAGACACTTTTATCACTGACTTAAAAGGCCCATACATCTCCATAAATGTTCAGGGGGGAGGAAATAAGTTATTACCCTACAGACCCCAAGAAGTACCCAATATTCTGTATTGTTTAATATAAATGCATTTTTTATTTCAATCCCGATTTGTATTGTATTTGAGATTCCCAAATCCCATCGGACTTGACTTCTTCGTGTCCCTCAATGAGTGTAATACCAGCATTCAACTGTATGCGCCACAGCGGTTTCTATTAGGGATGTCCCGATCAAGTTTTTTTGCTCCCGATCCGATCCCGATTATGTGATTTTGAGTATCTACCGATACCGATATTTCCCAATCCGATAAATTTTTTTTTTTTTTTTAACTTTTCTTTTTTTATTCAACAAACATGACCATGTCCACGTCTTAAACTCATACTGAGGCCTTAGTTTTGGTTTTAAATTGCATATCATCATTAATTTATTTATTGTCACACAGAGCAGAATAATTTTGCCAAAACAAACCAATAGTATCCAGCTGCAGAACGGCAGACTAGCCACACTCTCAGACCCAAACGCATTTCCTTTGATTTAATTATACATCAAATGATTTATGTCAAGGATTGCAATGCCTCACTTGAATGAAGTTAACTTTTCACCTGGATAACGTCAACATTCAGGGTGAATGTAATGTGAGAAATTGGGATTAAAAAAAATGTGGGTCTGAGAGTGTGGCTGGTCTGCCGTTCTGCAGCTGGATACTATTGGTTTGTTTTGGCAAAATTCTTCTGCTCTGTGTGACAATAAATAAATGAATGATGATATGCAATTTAAAACCAAAACTAAGGCCTCAGTATGAGTTTAAGACGTGAACATGGTCATGTTTGTTGAATACAAAAAAAAAGTAAAAAAAAAAAAAATCCTGATTTTTTTATTTATTTTTTGCCGATCCCGATCTTCGGAAAATCACGTGATCGGCCCCGATCCCGATCACGTGATCGGATCAGGACATCCCTAGTTTCTATCATCATCATCATCACCACCCACGCTATGCATAAAATATATAGGTCCGCGGAGGAGGCCGTGCAAACTGCAATGGAATATGGGGCATCTCTCTCTCTTTACCTAATATTTTTATTCTATCCTGAAATTTTTCAGTTGGAAGGGCAGTCTATATGCGTAACGGTAAAATTTAAAAAAAATAAAAAATTAAATAATAATAATCAAAAAGGGCACTTTTTTTATGAGGCTCAAGCACCCCTTGAGCTCTATGTGTGCACGTGCCTGGGTGGGAGGGATTCTCCAGGATAGCAGCCAGCTTCCTTCTCATCCCCTCTCTGCCATCACCTCTAGTCTGACCAGCTCGACTCCCACCACGGAGCTAGCCTTCCTCACCAGCTTGTTCTACGGAGGAGCTGATGCATGTCCAGCTGGTGCCAAGATTGTAGAAGCCCTATCATCAGAGACACAGCTTGAGGTTTCCCTCATTTAGTAATCACAGATAAAATAACATAAAAACAAGATAAAACAAGATGAAAACAAAACAAAATAAAAACTAAGGCTGAGACCACTTATCGATTTATCGATAACTGCGTGAAATCGATGTGAAAAGTGGCGTCACTTATCGATTTTTTTGCATGTGTAAAAAATTTAATAAAAAAAAGTTTTAAATACTTTTTTTTCTTCTGCTCCTTAAGGGGAGGTCTGCGGTCTCGTAACTCCTTCCTGCCCAGCTTAGATCTGGAGGAAGATGAGGAAGACGATGACAGCGAGGGAGACAACCTCCACAGATACCGCGAGGACTCCTCCTTCGTCTTGCAGGGAACCTCCGACTGGGCTGACGGCGCCAGGCCTTCTGCCGGGGACCCCCGAGAGGCGGCCATGTTGGACCCGGAGAGAGACAGAGATTGGCTGTTTAACCAGCCCAACCGGTTGGACCTCCTGGGGATGGAATACCAGCATCACCATGGTAACAGAACCACAACAATGATGGTGATGGGGAGTCACGGCGAACTCATCGAGGACAACAACTCTAGGTAAATACATAAGATAATCCTTTGTTGATCCCCTTGGGGAAATTCAGGTGTCAAAGCAGCATGGGGGGGGGGGGGGATACAGGGTGGGGGATGCATAGCTTCACAATACAAATACAATATAGTAAGTAAGTACGGTAAGTAATATATTACTTTGTATCCCACAATGCTTTGGACTGATCCAGTGACAGACTGGAAAATGGGAGGCAACAAGTCCCACATTAACATCAACGTGTTAAAATGTCATTGTTGAGTTTTATTTTAGTAGTAAATAAAGACTTTTCAGTTTGTTCTATAATGAACTAGTGGTAAATAAAGACTTTTCAGTTTGTTCTATAATGAACTAGTGGTAAATAAAGACTTTTCAGTTTGTTCTATAATGAACTAGTGGTAAATAAAGACTTTTCAGTTTGTTCTATAATGAACTAGTGGTAAATAAAGACTTTTCAGTTTGTTCTATAATGAACTAGTGGTAAATAAAAACTTTTCAGTTTGTTCTATAATGAACTAGTGGTAAATAAAGACTTTTCAGTTTGTTCTATAATGAACTAGTGGTAAATAAATACTTTTCAGTTTGTTCTATAATGAACTAGTGGTAAATAAAGACTTTTTAGTTTGTTCTATAAGGAACTAGTGGTAAATAAAGACTTTTCAGTTTGTTCTATAATGAACTAGCGGTAAATAAAGGCTTTCCTCTGGTAAACAAACTACCCTCCCACTCAGGGCTTTATGGGGTAGAACACATAGTAGCTTACTACAAAAACCTAGGGGTCCGCAAGGACGACTTCAAGCTGGAAATGGTAACAACAGATGAGGTACTCAAAAAACTGAGCGCCCTCCAACCTAACAAGGCCACTGGCCATGACAACATCCCCTCCAAATTCCTCAGAGACTCAGCAGCCGCCATCACCCCAGTCATCACACACATAATAAACCTCTCCATAAGGACTTCAAAATTGCGAGGGTGACCCCTCTGCACAAAAAGGGCAGCAAATTAGACCCAGGCAACTACCGCCCTGTTTCTATTCTCACCTCCATCTCGAAAGTCATGGAAAATGTTTTCTACTAACAGGTCGAAAAGTACCTAGCGGAAAAAAATCGAATCTACGAATTCCAATCTGGCTTCAGAACATCCCACTCCACTGACACATGCCTTCTCTATTTGTAATTCCAATGTAATAAAAAAAAGTCAACCAACGAACTCGATTCTTGTACCGGATCTCCTCTCTGGTAAACAAGAATACCCTGAAGACTCTGGCAGGAGCACTCATTCAAGGGTACTACGACTATGCTTGCACCTCATGGTACCAAAGCACCTCAAAGGTGCTAAAAACAAAATTACAAACATCTCAAAACAAACTGGTCAGACTACTGCTTGACCTTACTCCTAGAACCCACCTCACCCCTGCCCACTTTGACAAACTAGGATGGCTTAGAGTAGACGACAGAGTACATCAACTTGCAATGGGCCTGGTCTACAAGATACACTACACGACCAAGGTACCCATGTACATGTCAAAATACTTCCCAAAGGTCAGTGAATACCACAATCACAACACCAGAGGGAGCTCCACAAATCATGTTAAACCCAGATTCAGCTCAAACAAGGGACTAAACACGTTTAGCAATTATGCCACATCAATGTGGAACACCCTACCCAAAGCTGTAAAGGAATGTGAATCACTACCAACTTTCAAAAACACTCTCAAAGAACACCTACGGGAGACTGCAATTCGAAACTGGTCCCTGCAAATGTCCTAACCCAACCCCCTCCAATGTACAGTAATTTACCTAGTATGGTTTTGTCAATATTCCAATGTACAGTTTTGCCTGTTTGTACAGTGTGTCCCCCCCCCAATGTACAGTTTTGCTTGTTTGTACAGTGTTTCCCCCTCCCAACCCCCTCCAATGTAAATTACCTAGTATGATTGTCAATATCCCAATGTACAGTTTTGCTTGTACAGTTGTACAGTGTTTCCCCCCCCCCAACACCTCCCTACCCAACCCCCCCCCACACAACCCCACCCAACCTCCTCCAATGTACAGTTTTTACGTCAAATGTATATACTCCCTTTTCTGGACTCTTTTTGTATCACAAACAGTACTGTATTTGCAAATCTGGTATGTCATAAATGTATAGATGTAGCACTACTGTCTATCTGTATGTCATGTATGTCATATATGTCCTGATGAATTGAAAATGGGGGACCCTGATGTAAACAAGACGAAAGTCTTTCTCTGGTCTGCATCCCCTTAACAATTGTGTGTATTGAGCTGTACTGTATTGTACCCATTCTGTAATCTGTTAATAAAGTTTTCAATCAATCATTCAATCAATCTAGTCAGCCCCTCTCCAAAGAGCACCTTCTAGAAAGCTCTATGACCTAACCCTCTGGTTGTTCTTCAATTCTACGTTGATGTTTGATTTATTAACTGATTCATCTCCTTCTGGTCCATCTGTTGTTGTGACTCTGTTTGACTCCCCGCTGTTCTCCTCTCCCGGCTCCAGCTACAGTCAACTCCAGGGTTTCCCAGAGGCTCTGTTGTCCTGCGGTCAGTCGGAGTCGGGCAGCGACTCGTCCTGTAACAGTTCTGACGGCGTCCTGGTCAACTTCAGCGCCATTTATAACCACGGCGGCAATCCAGCCACGCCCCTCGACCTAAACCCCTCCCCCTCCCAGGATCTCAACGGCCTCGCCCCGCAGCCCCGCCCACACCCAACCGATGGATCCGTCTTCCTCAGCCTGCAGCCTGTTCCTCAGACCCTCCACCAGGAGGAGCAGACACAGACCCTCCACCAGGACCAGACACAGAGCCTCCACCAGGACCAGACACAGAGCCTCCACCAGGACCAGACACAGAGCCTCCACCAGGAGGAGCAGACACAGACCCTCCACCAGGAGGACCAGACACAGACCCTCCACCAGGAGGACCAGACACAGACCCTCCACCAGGACCAGACACAGACCCTCCACCAGGACCAGACACAGACCCTCCACCAGGACCAGACACAGAGCCTCCACCAGGAGGAGCAGACACAGACCCTCCACCAGGAGGACCAGACACAGACCCTCCACCAGGACCAGACACAGACCCTCCACCAGGACCAGACACAGACCCTCCACCAGGAGGAGCAGACACAGAGCCTCCACCAGGACCAGACACAGACCCTCCACCAGGAGGACCAGACACAGACCCTCCACCAGGAGGACCAGACACAGACCCTCCACCAGGACCAGACACAGACCCTCCACCAGGACCAGACACAGACCCTCCACCAGGAGGAGCAGACACAGAGCCTCCACCAGGACCAGACACAGACCCTCCACCAGGACCAGACCCTCCACAAGGAGGAGCAGACACAGACCCTCCACAAGGAGCTAGACCAGGACCAGACACAGAGCCTCCACCAGGAGGAGCAGACACAGACCCTCCATCAGGAGGACCAGACACAGACCCTCCACCAGGACCAGACACAGACCCTCCACCAGGACCAGACACAGACCCTCCACCAGGACCAGACACAGACCCTCCACCAGGAGGAGCAGACACAGAGCCTCCACCAGGACCAGACACAGACCCTCCACCAGGACCAGACCCTCCACAAGGAGGAGCAGACACAGACCCTCCACAAGGAGCTAGACCAGGACCAGACACAGACCCTCCACAAGGAGCTAGACCAGGACCCATGGATCTCCGCCCTACAGGAGAAGTTGGAGGAGGAGGAGGAAGAGGTTCCCTCGGTCCGGCGTTGGTCCCCCCAGGGAATGGACTCCAACTGTAACCTGTACCCCTCGCGCCCCCTGACCCAGGAGCGTTCCAAGGTCATTATTTATATGTTATTAATTAAAGCAGAAATATGTACCCTTCTGCACCTCTTCCCAAGAGAGCAAAATTGTTTTACCAAATCAGGACATCTGTGACCAAATTAGGTTTAACCTGTTAAGCCCGATCGGCCCGGTACCGGGCCGAGATTTATTTAACGTTGCACAAATAGATCAATATAGTCTGTATTAAGTGATCTTGTGTTTCTTTTTCAAATGTAGCCAAGAGTAAAGACCCTAACCATATCAAAACAGCAGTCAAAGTGTATATTTTCAGCACTAAGATTGTTTAGCAATGATCTTAACCTGTTCCACCCGACGGGACCGGTACCGGTCCCGAAATGACATCTGGTCATAAATCAATATTGATTTGTTCTTATGTTTTGAGTAAATTAAACTCATAGTTTTTGATTGCCTTGGAACTATTCACATATTAAGTAAGTATAATGTAAAAGCATAACTTAAGTACAACTTAAAATAATTAAGTAAATACAGAGTATTGGTGGTTCAGTGGTAGAATAATAAAGGAATATCTTATCTTATCTTATAAAAAAGATATTTTCCACTAATTTCTAGGGATGCCCCGATCACGTCTTTTGCCACCGATACCAATCACCGATCGTCGTGAGCCATATCGGCCGATACCGATCCGATACAGATAGTTTTTGATTAAAAAAAATTAAAAATTATTTAATATAATTATAATTATTATTTTTTTATAAAATATATATATTATATAATTAGACTTGTACTTGTATTATCTGCGAGACATCGCCACCACGCAACAAGCTCCACTGTCTGTGTGTACTCGAGTAGCCTCCAGCTACTGCCAGGATTCTCCGGAGCTGCACCTGGACCCTATACTCGAGTAGCCTCGAGCTACGGCAAGGATTCTCCAGATGGACCCTATTGATATAACGTTACTGTGCTTTGGTCATATCACATTCAACATGCCCTCAGCTCGAATATGCGTCGAATCAGTGTTATAAGACATTGATATCAGGAGCTATCTGTAGCTACTGCTAGCCGGATATATATCATTAATATTTAGTATATTTTAGTTCAATGGGACATTTCGTTTTGAACAGTGAACTAACTTGCGCTAACAAGAGCTAACAGGTATCATACATGTCTCTACTAGACTATTGCTGGAGCATTTGTTGATATCAGGAGCTATCGGTAGCTAGCCGGCTAGATACCGTTCGGTTAGACTGCCTCATCATGTATTAAACTAAAAGTGAATAGTTGACTGGGTCATTTTGTAACGTTAGCTCAGGGAGACGCCGTCCTCCCGTCCCACTAGACTAGACTAGACCCGTGTTTACATGCGTGCGGGAGGGGCTGGAGGGATGAGCAGACGCCGCACCACCCGGTGTCTGAGACAGAACTGAGACAGCGAGTGAGATCGGTTTTGACGATCTGCGAAAATAAAGCATTATCACCGATCACCGATCGCATATTTATACTGATTATCGGCCGATAACAATCGGTGGCCGATCGATCGGGGCATCCCTACTAATTTCTATGTTTCAACATTACTGTCTGATGCAGTAACATTAGTGGGTGTGATGATGTGTGATATGAAAACATGCAACCTGCATGTTTATGTGAGCACTGCAGGATGAGGCAATTATATACATTACAGTAGATTTCATTATCTGTTCTCATGCACGCCTGGTGATACTAAATCCAAATTGAACTCCGGTATTTGAAAGATAATATATGTATATATATTAGAGGTGGGCATAGATCATTTTTTTTAATCTAGATGAATCTATCTGCAATCCTGGATTTAATCTAGATTAATCTAGATTAAAATGTCTAAAAAAAATAAAAATCTGCCGAAGGCATTCAAAATAGTCCTTACTTTTTCTTTCCTCCTTATGTTTCTCAGGCCAGGTGTCCCATTACACCATGAGCCCATCTCCCGTTTCCAAAATGCATTACAGACTGTTTGAAAAAGCTGTTTTGCTATGATAATTGGTAATGAAATATCAAAATAATGTTCAATAAGATGTACTTATAATAGTACTTAATAAGTTGTTTTATTCAGAAGTTAACACAAATAAATAATATTACCAGTACAGTACAGTATCTAGCACATCTAGAAGCATTTCAAACTTGAACTATGTGACATGGCTTGACTCAATCAGTCCAATCTCTATTTCTCCTTCTTCCACCAGTCACTCAGGCAGACCAGCTTGTTTTATGTAGCGGTGTTTACTTATAGTGCCTATAATATTTTTCCTGTTGGGTGCCAGACAGGGCCAAACCCTGCCAATGCAAATCAACTGCTCCAGTGGAGTTGCTCAGTGGCCAATGGTGTCAACTGTGGTTGTACTGGGCATCTCCCAGGTGTGAATGGAACTGTGTGAATGTGAAGCAGGGTGTTCCTGAAAAAGAGCATCTGTGCTCAGCGAACCTACCCTGGGTAAATAAAGGTAAGAAAAAAAAAAAAAAAAAAAAATTTGGATTAACTGCGTCAATTATATTATTGTGCGATACTAGTATCGCGTTAATGCAGCAAGTTAACGCCGTTAACGGCCTAGCTCTAATATATATATATAAATGTGCGAATTGGCTATAATAAGGTAATTTATAAGCGTCCTATTCTATATTCTATAATAATATTTCAAATTGCATTGGTCCGGATGGGAGAATTCAGTACTGTATCTACAGAACCTTCTGTTTAATCATCTTCCCTTTATTAATCTCCTTAGATCTTTTGTACACATGATCTCAAGAAGGTACTGAACGAGATCAGTGGCAGTTTTTAATGTTTGGTCATTATTAGCATGGTGTTATTTACTGTCAAAGATGCAAAGAAAAATCATTATTCATATTCTCCTTTGTTTCATCACAATTTAAGCAAGCCTAGTAATAGACACATTATTTCTGTCACTGTGAATACATTCCCTGAGGTCCATAGATGTCCCTAGATACCAAGAATATGCAAATGGCCTTGTAGAAGTGGAGCAATATTCCATTTACCTAGGTATATATTTTAGGCAGATTTTCACCACGGGTGGAAGAGGTTAAGTGTTATTAGCGAAATATGAGCTTATAAGAAATCTCTGCGCATTGCACCGGAAAATGTATGATTTAGACGCGAGAACAGGAAGCACTCATGAAATTGTTGTAGTCCGAAGAAAGATCCCAGGGCTTTCGATGGACGTCTACATTTCATAAAACTACACTCACCAGCTCACACCAGCCACAGACAAAGGAAGGAAAACATTGACTGGAATATCATGTTTATATCTTATGTAAGTAAAGTTTATTTATATAGCACTTTTCACAGAGACAACTCACAAAGTGCTTTACATACAGCAGAAATAAAATAAAATAAAAAGCAAGAACCATTCAAGAGATAAGACAGAACAAAACACAATGCATCACAGAGAAACAAAACAAAACAAAAGACATATTCTATACCTGAAGGAGAAGCTCAAACATTACCCAAAGGCCTGTTTAAACAGTAATGTTTTTAGCTGATTTAAAAAAAAATCGACAGACGCTACAGCTCTTAGGCCACGAGGAAGGGCATTCCAGAGTCTAGGCGCTACAGACTGAAAGGCTCTGTCACCTTTAGTGATCAGCCTTGTGCGCGGAATGACCAACAGATCCTGGTCAGCTGTCCTCAGGGTCCTGCTGGGCACATATGGTTCCAGCAGGTCAGTTAAATATTCTGGTGCCTGGCCGTGCAGAGCTCTGAAAGTGAGCACCAGGACTTTGAAATTAATTCTAAAATGTATAGGAAGCCAGTGCAAGGAGGCCAGCACTGGAGTAATGTGACACCTTCTGCTTGATCTGGTTAGCAGTCTTGCAGCAGTATTTTGGATGAACTGGAGGCGGTCTATGGATGATTTATTGAGGCAGGTGAGAACCGAATTGCAGTAGTCTAGACGAGAAGAAACAAAGGCATGGATGATCAACTCTAGGTCAGAGTGGGAAACCATCGACCTGAGTTTAGCAATATTCCTGAGATGGAAAAAACAGGTGCGGGTCACCGACTTGATGTGGGTGTCGAGGTGCATGGCCTGATCAAAGTTTACCCCAAGGTTCCTGAGGTTGGGGCTCACATTAGTTTCTAGGGGCCCAAGGCAACCAGCCACCCTAGATGCAACGCCATCAGAGGCCACGATGAGCACCTCGGTTTTGGCCTCATTTAGCTGGAGGAAGTTGCTAGCTAACCAGGCCTTAATGGCCGACAGACATTCATTTAAAACAATAAAATTAGAATTAAAATCATCAGGGCAATCAGGGTTAAAAGAGCAATACAGCTGGATATCATCCGCATAAAGGTGGTAAGAGATGCCTAAGCATTAATAATGTGTCCTAATGGGAGCAAATATAGTGAAAATAAAATCGGACCAAGTACCGAGCCCTGGGGGACCCCACAGGAAAGGGTAACAGACTCAGACACATGGGGGCCTACTCCGACTGAGAAACATCTACCTGAGAGATAGGACTCAAACCACTCATGTGCACTCCCTGTGACACCCACCCAATCTCTGAGCCTATTTAGCAGAATGTTGTGATCCACAGTGTCAAATGCAACACTGAGATCCAGTAGCACTAAAATGGAGCATCTACCTGAGTCGGCGGACATCATTAGATCATTGGATACTTTTAAAAGTGCAGTCTCCGTGGAGTGTTGCTTACGAAAACACGACTGGAATTTGTCGAGAATGTGGTGTTCATTTAAAATGGATATAAGCTGGTTGGCAACAATTTTTTCTAAAATCTTGGACATAAATGATAATTTGGAGATGGGCCGATAGTTACTTGGTAACGAGGCGTCCAGACTTGGCTTTTTTAAAAGCGGCTGAACGATTGCCTGTTTGAAGTAGGCGGGGACCTGACCAGAGACCAAAGAGAGATTTATGATGGAAAGCAGACTGGGACCAATAGTGCTGAAAACGTCCTTTAATAGAGAGGTTGGGATGGTGTCTAATGGGCTAGAGGAGGTTTTTGTGCTTCTCACTAGCTCTGTTAGGTCGTGGAGGGAAATGGGTGAGAAGGAATTCAGAGTAGACTGACTGTTAGGAGATAACGGTTGGATTGAGGTGGAGGGTGTAATACCTGCCCTGACATTTGCAACCTTATTTACAAAAAATAGGAGAAAATCATGACAGTCCTCAGCAGATAAAACAGGTGTGACAGGGGTTTGTGGACTGACAATGATATTAATGGTGTCGAATAGGACTCTGGGGTTTAGTTTGCTAGATGAGATTAAGTTTGTGAAATAGGCAGCTCTCGCATCCTTAACCATACTGTTAAAATCAATTAAAAGTTGCTTAAAATGAAGACGGTGTACATTAAGCTGAGTGGACTTCCACTTTCGCTCAATACACCGGCAATTTTGTCTAAAACGACGAATATCCTCATTTAGCCAGGGAGAGGAATTTAAAGTGCGAACAGTGCGGGATTTCAGAGGAGCAACTACATCTAAAATGTCTGAGCAGTGCCGGTTAAAAGCATGCACTAAAGTATCAATGTCGCCATTAACGTTCAGAGATGGCACCGCACTGCTCTCAAAGGCTGTGGAAATTTTTGCTGCCGAGAGGTCATTTAGCATGCGCTAGCGTTTAACTCGCTTAGTGGAAATAGTGTCAGTTTTAAAAACTAAATTAAAAAGTATGCATTTGTGATCACTTAAAATCATTTCCTCATAAACAATGTTATCTATGTCTAATCCAAGAGTAAAAACAAGATCAAGTGTGTTACCTTTGTTGTGTGTGGGGCCTGAGATATGTTGGACAAAATTGAAGGATTCAGTGATACAAATAAAATTGGTGGCAAAATTGTCATTACAGTTATTAATATGGAAATTAAAATCCCCTAATAAAACGATTTTTTCCAGTTTGATGATGGAGGTTAGAAAATCGCAAAAATCTGTCAAAAAAGAACTATTAAAACCAGGGGGTCGATAAATTAAAATACAATAAAATGGGTCGGTGTACCCAACTTTGGTGATTAAAAGTTCAAAGGAGCTGTGTGTATTAATAGAGTGCACAGCCCTGGAGGAAAAACAGTTCTTGTTCACCAGCGCTAAGCCGCCTCCTACGCGACTGGTGGTGGCATTTGACCGGGGGGGTCTGGGGGCACAGGTAAAAGAGAAGTTTGGCGGACACAGTTCATTTAAAAATACATATTCCTCTGACCTTTGCCATGTTTCTGAGAGACAGAAAAAGTCCAAATCTTTGGCCTTAATGAAATCATTTAGGATGAAAGATTTGTTAGCTATAGAACGGGCATTTAACAAGGCCATTTTGATAGCCTTAGGTCCTAGTTTACTGGGTGGTTGTGACAGTGGGCACAGATGACAGGCATTCGCGCCCCCGGCAAAACCTGCCACCAGACTCCCGTGGACTACGCTCACGAACAAACCTCAACGTTATTGCCATAAAATACAATGTGTTTCTTTACCTTTTTGTGAACGTCTAGGAAAAAACCCTGACTTATTCCAGTAAAAAATTGCGGAACTGTCGGTATTATCCGGAAGTAACTGTACTTACAGTAGATTTTCTTTGCTGCCCTCTACTGGGTGCCTAGTGGCACTACATCCAGATTTAACTCTGGCATTCGAGAGAGGAGATCTGTGCCTTTAGATAGAGGTATTACACGATCATAATATAGCCATTTATAGGCCTATATTCTATATTCATATTTCATATTGCATGTGTCTGGATGGTAAAATGCAGTACTGTATCTACAAAACTCCTGTAAATGATCTGCCTTTTGTTAATTTGCTTAGCTTTTTACTACTGTATACTTGTTCTCAAGAAGTTGCTGAATGAGCTCAGTGGCATCATTTTGCTTTTGATAGTTGTTAGCATGGTGTTATTCACCATCAAAGATGAAACAAATACATCTTCATTTAGGAGGAATAGCAGCCAATTTGTGTGCAGTGATATTGACCTGGGAACATTTTCATCATTTGAATACCTTGCTATTGTATTGAAAACAGAACTGCCAGTAGTGTGTGTGACATTGTATCGACCACCAAAGTACTCGCCACTCTTCATACAGGAATTTTCAGAACTCATATCGATCTGCATTACCAGGTATGATCGAATCATTCTTAATGGAGATCTAAACATTCATATCAACAAAAAGGATGACCCCAGGGGTTGCAAGTTTCTGAACCTACTGGACAGTTTTGGACTGATGCAACATGTTCACGAGGCCACCCACCAACATGGCAACACTCTGGACCTACTAATAACAACAGGGCTAAACATTGAGAATGTATCAGTAAAACAAATTCCAATTTCTGACCATTATTGTGTGTTCTATGGGTACAAGTCTAATATTACATAGGACCAGAAGTGAATTCCTAGTTCACAGAAGGCTTCTGGACGCTAGAGCTGAAGCAAAATTCTCTAGTATGATGAAATCATATGACCAATGCAGTGAATCCTCCTTAAATCAGATCAAACTTCCACAGCACCTTGTCAACAGTGTTAGATACTGTCGCCCCTCTGAAGGTTAAGAAGGTAAAAACTGATAGAATCTCTCCATGGCTAAATAAAACCAATGTTAAAGATAACAAGCAAAAATGGAGGAAATTCAAACTCGCAGCTCACTTTAATTTATACAAAGACGCCATGGGCACATACAATAAGGCAATATTGTGAGAAAGGAATATTTCAGGCACTTTTCCAGATGCATTCAAAACGGCTGTAGTAAAACCACTACTAAAGAAAACAAACTTAGATGTAAACGAACTAAAAAGCTATAGGCCAATATCGAACCTTCCATTTATCAGCACGATATTAGAAAAGTTAGTCTCAGTACAAATAAACTCCTTTCTCAAAGATAATAACATCATGGAGGAATTACAATCAGGTTTCAGAACAAATCACAGCACTGAAACTACCCTTACTAAAATAGTTAGCGACCTCAGGCTAAACTCCGATGCTGGCAAAGTCTCAATTCTTGTCCTATTGGACCTTAGTTCAGCGTTCGATACGATTGACCATAATATCCTGATCATTCGTCTTGAAAGACTGGTTGGTTTTTCCGGCCATGTACTAAATTGGCTCATAACATACATTAAGGGGAGAAAGTTCTATGTTAAGCTTGGAGACAATGTATCCGAGAAACATGACAGCAACTTTGGAGTTGCACAAGGAAGCTGCCTTGGTCCATTACTCTTCTCGCTATATATGCTGCCCCTCTGGGACATTCAAGACCACAATGTATGCTTCCATAGTTATGCTGATGATACACAACTATATCTCCGCAGAACCAAATAACACTACAGCCATACAGTCCATTACAAACTGTCTTTTAGCAATAAATAAGTGGATGGACAATAACTTCCTAAAATTAAACGAAAGCAAGACCGAAATCCTATTGATCGGCCCAAAAGCGAAAAGGGAAGTGCTGTGTGAAAACCTGGGGAGTCTGTCACCCTATGTAAAGACTGAGGTTACAAGCCTAGGTGTCATCTTGGACTCAGACCTGACCTTCAAGTCTCATATTAATAAGGCCATTAAAACGTCATTCTTCCACCTAAGAAACATAGCGAAAGTAAGACCTTTCGTAAATAAAAAGGATGCAGAGACACTGATTTATGCTTTTATCTCAAGCCGGCTTGACTATTGTAATGCATGTTCACTGGTCTTCCCAAAGCAACCATTGGGAAGCTTCAGCTTATCCAAAACTCTGCAGCTCGATTACTAACTCGTACAAAGAGAAGAGAACATATCACTCCAGTCCTAGCCACTCTGCACTGGCTTCCAATAACTCATAGAATTGATTTTAAGGTCCTTTTCCTGACATATAAAGCTCTTAATGAGCAAGGCCCAAAATACATAGCAAATTCCCTAGTTAGTTATCTGCCCTCAAGAACGCTACGGTCATCCACTACAGGTTTATTAGACACCCAGAAACCAAAAGAGGATCGGAAGTATGGCATTTGCCAACTATGCCCCAAAACTATGGAACACACTACCAACACACATCAGGAACGCCAGCTCCATACAAATTTTTTAAGGAAAATTAAAAACGTACCTATACAGTCTAGCTTACAAATAGTGTACCATGCCTTAGGGAAAGCGAGTATCTTATTGAAATGTTTTTATTATTATGTTTTTATTTTTTATGTATTGATCTTTTACTGAAATGTTATTTTACTGTACTTTGCCTATTGCCGTACTTTTATTACTGTTGTCTTATTAATGTGATGCTTTATTTTTAGTACCCGGAGCTGCTAACTGGCTAACGTTATGAGAGCTAACGTTGCTACCTACTGTACCCGGAGCTGCTAACTGGCTAACGTTATGAGAGCTAACGTTGCTACCTACTGTACAAGTGCATTGGTTTAGTGCACTTCCTACTTCCTACTTCCGGTTGCTGCTGAACAAGTACAAGTGCATTGGTTTAGTGTACTTCCTACTTCCTAACTGGCTAACGCTATGAGAGCTAACGTTGCTACCTACTGTACAAGTGCATTGGTTTAGTGCACTTCCTACTTCCGGTTGCTGCTGAAGAAGTACAAGTGCATTGGTTTAGTGCACTTCCTACTTCCGGTTGCTACTGAACGGACGTGTTTGTGCGGACCTGTTCTCCCAAACTTTCTTGACTGTTTTCCTTTTTACGTTATTTTTTCTTTAAATTTTTTTTTTTTTAACCATTGATCTTAACACTTTCTCCGCCCGGAAACGGCTTACGACGTGTTTCAAGTTCATGCGAATTCTGCCAGATCACGGCGTACGACGTTATTCTGATCATATTTTCGCCATGATATTCATATTTCCCTCACGGAGGCTGGTCTGATGCTGTCTGAGCCAGCACAACTCTGCAACGCTTCAATACTGCAACCTGGTGGCTGATTGGCGAGTTTCCAAACCGGATATGCTTGTTGGAGCTCGGTCCGTCCCCTAAATCCGTCCGGCCACTCGTTTATCGTCGCAGGACTCAAGACACACACCGTGGATATGGATCGTTGCCATAACTCAATAGTCGACATGATTTGGGCGTATATTAGTATTATACAAACCGGAAATGGATCGCCTCGATCCCCATCACATAACTGGGATCTGTTTGCTCCAGTATCATCCCCCATCGCTAAGAGGAAGCTGCCGTGAGTTTCAGCGTTTCTGATTATTATTATCCATACAAACTGCTCTGATCTATATATCACCCATACTACATGAAGCATTTAACGACGATCACGGAATTATAAACCCCCCCCTATATATATATATGTTAGCTTATGTTATTTTAACAAATAATTTTAGTTTATCAGAACCCCATATTACTCCATCAATCAATGATCAAACCATTCAAGTAAATAACAAAGAAGAATATCATCAAATAATATTGCTATGACATTAATTTTGTTCAAAACCTTTTTGTCACAGTCAAGAGGGGCAGAACTAACACCTGTGAGCTGCAAAGAACACGTGGGACAGATGTAGCAGATGTTACAAAAACAAATGGCTGCACACAACCTTGCAGAGGCCATACATCCAACTAATGGAAGATAGTTTAATTAACTTTAATTAACAGATTGCAGAATCGGTACAGTACAGTACAGCTCAATACACACAATTGTTAAGGGGATGCAGACCAGAGAAAGACTTTCGACTTGTTTACATCAGGGTCCCCCATTTTCAATTCGTAATGAAATTGCTATTATGTGTCTGCATGAACACACAACTGTAACTGTACTAAAAAATAACAAAATAAGGGTTGTCTCAGTTCACAACTATATTGGTCAAGTTTTGGGTGGGACTTGTTTGCGTCCCTACAGCTTCTTATTCAATTGAGCGAGATGCTCGGTTATGTCACACAGCCAGCTTGCATCTGACAGTTCAGACAATATTTCTTCAACCCTTTGTTACCTATTCCGCCTGGATCTTTTTTGTATTTTGGGCTGTAAAATTGTCAAAGAATGTCTGAGGAGTAAGTGCTTTTGGCTTTTTTCCTTTGTTACTTCATCAATACCTCAGATGTTCAACACACATGTATGTGTAAGAATGTGTAATAACTAAGGCTGTCAAAGCTTTATTAACGCATTAACCCACAATTATTTTAACACCGCTATTTTTTAACCCAAGATTAATGTAAAAAAAATTATATTTTTTTTTACCAGAGCTCTTGGGGGGCCACATCAAATGACGTGGCGGGCCGCATTTGGCCCGCGGGCCGTGAGTTTGACACCTATGCTCTAGACGGTATTTTCGTATGAATGTGTGAATGAAAAAGTAAAACGTTCTTACATCCTGAACGATAGATAATCGATGTTGAATGGGCCATAGTAATGTTAATTTAGCAATACAATTTAAAAAGTTATAGCCCTGCAAAGAAGGTGAACATCTCCATAGACTTACAGTGCTGGCAGTGATCAAACATCGATGGATATAAGCGTGGCAGGGAATGTGTTAACACATTGGCGACCGCTGGGATGCGTCTAATATAGTGGTTGAGGACCAGCTTTTGTAAACAGACCGGTGTCTTTTTGTACAGCTAAATCTATACTTTATAGTATTGCTATCTGTCCATTCTCATTGTCAATTGAGTTCATAAACCGTCCCTTCAAAATGGCTTAAAGAAAAAAAAAATGCATCAATAGGTTGTCATTTTATAGCGCCGTGAATATAAGCATTATAGCGGATTTTGTCTCGTATATTTTCTGGAAGGCTAGTTATAGGGCTAATAGCTGCTAACGTTATATTCAACGGCATTTCCGTTTTACATATGCTAAAGAAATAACTCAAACTGCATATCATCGGGAATGTCCCAAAGCATGTATGCATCAAAGGGGGGGGGGGGGCGGGGGACGTTGTTTATTATTATTGATTACCAATAACAGTGGTCGTGTAACTAGCCACATACGCTGATCGGCTGGTTGCGTATCATAGCAAGCTCTGATCCGGCTGTAATTTATGTGAAAAAGATCTTACCATAAGCCGGTGGGATACCCCCGAGCATTTCCCCGTTATCGATCGGCATCTGGTAGATCGATATGTCCATTGGCTGATGATAAATCCCCTTATTCCATGGTGAAATCTGCGATTCAAAACGTAATCCACAGTACATGATGCTGGTTCAGGATCCGGGTACTAAAATACTCCATTGAAAGAAAAATGCCCATACGCCCACAGGGCATACTGCAGTGGAGCGATGGCGCCCCTAAGAGGATCTGGCCGGTATTGCACGTTCTCGATTTCACAGACTAGGGAATATATGCAGTGCCGATCCGCGACCTTGACCCGGTTATTAAAATGGAATAAAAGTAATAACAACTTGCCACAGCTTTATATGTGATTCTGTCCACAATGCATGGATTCGAAACCCGTATTTATACGTGGTTGGGCGGCAAAGTGTTAACTGATCACTGTGACTTTATTGCTTTTATTGTTATATATGCCTATGTTTGTGTACAGCACTTTGAGCTACATGACATACTTATTTACTTACTTACTTACTTACTTACTCACTTACTTACTTACTTACTTACTTACTTACTTACTTACTTACTTACTTACTTACTTACTTACTTACTTACTTACTTACTTACTTACTTACTTACTTACTTACTTACTTACTTACTTACTTACTTACTTACTTACTTACTTGGGTATGTACTTTTAGGCAGATTTTCTGAAAATATGGCTAGGGTTTAACCTCTTAAGCATCAGGCAAAATGGGGCTGTTTTATAAAAAAAAAATACGATTGTATACCCAAAGGAATTAGCTATTTATTATACGTTATACTTATAGCACATGCATGAGTCTGGTCTCTTTTGAAAGGTAACATTCTGAAGTTTCTTACACAATAAACATTTTCTGGGGAGCCATTTTAACTGTACTAAAGGAGATCATACATCTCAACACAGTGAAACTGTGTTTTCGTCTAGCTAGATGCTTGCAGGATAGAACACAAAATACAGAAGGGATTAATGAATTTGTATAATAACAGACACAATGTAGGGATGATATCCTGCACACATTAGTAGCAGATTGTTGTCTCACCATTTTGCCCCCCCCCCCCTAGCATTAGCTAGCAACTGTAACCGCCTACTCCCACATTAATAATTCGATATATACTGTATTTCAAAACACAGGTATTCAGGTATTCATGAGTCTAGTAGTTGGGACCATGTGTTCTGCCTCTTGTTATTATTATCAGTTTGGTTCTTGCAGTGGTATTCTTTTTATTTCACCCTTAACACATTCCCTGCCACACCATTTGAGCATCTTATACCATTCTCTGCCAGCACTGTAAGAAAATACCGTCTAGAATATAAATATGTTTTTATCGTTTTCTGCAGTAATTCCTAGAACGTGAGATATAGGCATAAACGCATATATAGATTATCAAATGCCGCTTGTTGCCGATCCACGCTATATTAAAAATTTCAACTGTACATGATCCTAAACGTTATGACTGATCATGCTCGGATGACGAGGGGGGGGGGGGGGGGGGTCGTTTATAATTCCGTGATCGTCGTTAAATGCTTTATGTAGTATGGGTGATATATTGATCAGAGCAGTTTGCATGGATAATAATAAACAAACCAACAAACGCCAGCGTCCTCTTACCGTTCGACGATGAGACTGGAGGAAAAAGATCCCACTTATTTGACGGCGATCGCCTAAATCCATTTCCGGTTTGTATAATCATAATACACGGCCAAATCGTATCGATTATTGCGTTATGGCAGCGATCGCTACACACGGACGTGTGTCTACAGTCCCGCAACAATATGCGAGTGGCCGGACGCATTTCGGAGACGCACCGAGATCGACTCGTCTATTTCCGGTTTGGCAACTTGCCGATCATCCACCAGGGGGCAGTATTGAAGCGTTGCAGAGTTGTGCCAGCTCACACTGCATCAGACCAGGCTCCGTGAGGGAAATATGAATAACATGGCGAAAAAATGAAATATGATCTCAATAACGTTGTACGCCGTGGATTGGCAGAATTAGCATGAACTTGAAACACGTCGTACAACGTTTATGGCGCAGGATGTGTTAATTGTTGTTTTGTTTTTATTTTTCTCTCCCCAGGCTGTATCTGGTCTAGACCCTTTGGCCCAGGCTGTATCTGGTCTAGACCCTCTGGCCCAGGCTGTATCTGGTCTAGACCCGCTGACCCAGGCTGTATCTGGTCTAGACCCTCTGACTCAGGACCTGTTGTCTCTGGAGGCATCTGATCTGAGCATGTGCCTCCACAGTCAAGCAGCGATGGCCATTGGAACCAATCAGAAATACTATAAGCTGGTGACCTGTGACCTTTCCTCCCAGTCACCAAGCCCCGCCTCCCCCAGCCTCACCAGCTCTCCAAGCCCTGTGCCTTCCTCTGACCCCTTCCTCTTCAGTAAAGGGAAGGAGGGCCAACAGAAAGGGGAAAGAAAGGTAGGAGTCTCCTCTATTATATTATAATATAGTATAGTAATATAGTATAATATAACTTCACAACCACTCCTCAATCACATCTGCAGTGACACAAGCTGTCCGGAGCCATAGCCTGAAGCCTTATGTAGTACATATCCAAATTTCATAAAGATCCATTCAGAAAGGAGTGATTAGGAGTGATTTTGGTAAACTGTGTACAAAGAAAAACGCAGTTTTCTCATAGACTTCAATTCATTCGGCTGTTTTGCTCTTCCTGTTTTCGTGTTTTAGTTTTGTTTTAGTTTTTTGATTTAGATCCCCATGTGGGGTATCTTTGGAAAGCCACACTCATTGGCTACAACGATCCACAATCATTTTCGAGATCGGATCTAGATTGACAGAACTACTGCAGCCTGAGTCGGGAGTGGTATTTGCGCAAAACCGTGTACTTTGCACAAGCCTCAAATACCGGCATGTAACTCGAGAACCGCTGAACGGATTTTGTCGGATTTTGTCGCTATCGACAGGCAACAAATAAGCCTTCAATTCGATATATATATATATTGTATTACAAAATATGCACACCCGAGCCTCTAGGGGTTGCCATAGTGCCGGTAGCAAAAAGTCAGAAAAACGTTCCATATGTGGGACGTTGCATGCTAAGAGGATTTAACAAACTGTACCGCAAACAATTACCACCAACCATCGTTGTGTGACATTACAGTATCTTGTACCTGTATCTTGTATTTAAGTTCTAGGAAAGCGTTATATGAATCCCATTTATTATTATTATTATTATTATTATTAATAGTAGTAGTAGTAGTAGTGGTAGTAGTAGTAACATAATATAGTATAGTATAGTATAATATAGTATAGTGTAATATAGCATAGTATAGTAGTATAGTAATATAGTATAATGTATTATAATGTAATATAGCATAGTATAGTAATATAGTATAATATATTATAGTGTAATATATCATAGTATAGTAATATAGTATAATATAGTCAATCAATCAATCAAATTTATTTGTATAGCACGTTTAAACATGACGCTTGTCAACCAAAGTGCTTCACATAGCTAAGCTAAGTACAAAGAAAAGTATAAAATAAACAGAAAAATTAAATAAAATCAACGGATAGACAAAGGAAAAACAGAACAACACGTCAACAAGTACGGCAAGAGTCAAAGTGAGTCAGGGAAGGCCAGGCGATATAGGTGGGTTTTGAGTTTTGATTTAAAAGACTCGATGGAGGGGGCAGATTTAATGGACATGGGGATGCTGTTCCAGAGGTCAGGGGCTGCGACCGCAAAAGCACGTCCCCCCCTAGACTTGAAGTTAGACCTACGAGTGGTTAGGAGACCCTTATCAGCCGATCTGAAGGCCCTGGCGTTGGTATAGGGGGTGAGGAGGTCTGCTAGGTAAGCAGGGGCTTTACCATTTAGGGCTTTATAAACCAATAAGAGGACCTTGAAGTCTATTCTAAAGCGCACTGGGAGCCAGTGGAGGGAGGCAAGTACAGGGGTGATGTGAGCTCTCTTCCGGGTACCTGTGAGCAGTCTAGCGGCAGCGTTGGGGGAGTTGTAGACGGGCTGTAACTGAGGGGTTACAAAACCCTGACTGTATTAAAGATTGTGATAGATTAAACCACTGCTAATTATCATTATTATTACTTGCCAGAAAGTACAGTTAATTATGGCAGACACTCAGAATAATACGGCACGGTGACAAAGAAATATCATTTAGAATATTTATTATTATGCAGCAATTGTACAGAATGGGAATTAAGGTCGCGCTTGTATGGCGAAGAATATGAATAAAGTCAGTCAGTAGCAAACGTCAGTTGGAATGAGTAATTCCTACGATGGGGTACTAGACTAAACGCCGCCTGGCGTAGGATGGCACTATAGGGGAAAACGATGGTACCGCTGGAGACAGGGGGTGTCCTCCCAGAGATGTAAGCTCTGGAGGAAAGAAGAATGTTCGGATACTCAGTCTGTTCAATTTAAGAAGAAGGGGTTCTTGTATAGATCCAGTCCTTGTAATCCAAAGGCTCAGCAACAAAGCAATAGCTGTAATCCAATTGCCCGATAGCAATGACGATAGCCAGCCAGCTTCGGTCCTCGAAGCTAGCCCGAAGTAAATCTTCAAGGTGGTTAAATCCAAACGACAGTGGGTATTAACGAGGCTCTTCTCCAAGGGTAGTACGTTCCACAATCACTATAATCCAACCAATACTGGTTCTGCAATCGCCGCCATAGGTTCCAATATGCACATGTCCAGTAGTTCTGGCGACTAGGCCCTCCTCGTGTACTGGCACTAACTACTAAGTCCATGCACACTTGCTAAGGTTCCACTAGTTACCAAACGAATGAACTACTTGGTAATGCCGCACACGAACGAACTGCTGTTGGCACGATTCACACTAAATGACGACTCTTTACTTCACATTAAGCTAAGTCGAACTTGACGTTACTGCATTAACACTCTGTTTAGACGAACTGCTTGCACTTCACTGTTTTACCGAACTGCTGCTGTTCGCACCTGCCACGATATATATACTTAAGTGGCTTTCTAGTGCCAAACCTCAGCTCTCGTCTCGAATCAATGCGCCGGCTCCAGGCATGTTCCAACATGTCCAGGCTTGCCTTTGAACCTGACTTTAGGGGCGCGCCGTCTGGCGCCGAGAACGTCAAGGACATTATCCAATGAGGAAAGTGAATATTACTAGGATTCAAACGCAGGCTTAAAGGGATATAACTTGTATATATAAATAATATACAAGGTATATAAAACAATAAACGTAGATTCTCAGCTTTAATCTGGCCCTTCACAACAGCCGCCTCCTAATTAGTCCGCACCTAATTAGTTAAAGGAGACAGATTAATAGTCCAGTCAACTGCTCAATACTTGTTGTGAGGAGTATGGCAATCTACAAAGTCAGTGGGTCATGGTCGTCATCAGGGGAGTCAGGGAGCTCCGGCAACTCTATCAGCTTCGCCACGGGTCGGGTGTAAGTCCGCCCTTGGACTATGACTTCTGCCGCTCTGACCTTCCCATCGGCGCCAGTAATCACTCTGCTCACGCGGCCGGCCGGCCACGTAGCTCGGGGTAGTGACTGGTCTATGATCATAACGACTGTGTCCACCTTCAGGTTGTCCCTGTCCTTTACCCACTTCTGACGGGCTTGGAGGGATGGTAGATAGTGGAGGAGGAAACTGGTCCAAAACTGGTCAGCTAATACTTGACTGTATCTCCACATTCTTCGGCCGTTCATCTCATCAGGCCTGTACACCGCCTGTGGAAGGGCAGGGTCCAGCCGCCCCATCAAGAGATCGTTTGGGGTGACTGGGTCGAAGTCTGCTACATCACTTGAGACGTAACCGAGGGGCTTAGAGTTCAAGACGCCCTCGATCTCCGTGAGGACTGTCGTAAGGACTTCTTCCGCCACGGTCTGGGCCCCAAGCACGGTGTACATAGCATAGCAGTCTTTATAGAACGGACTTCTCTTTCCCAGGCTCCCCCGAAATGAGGGGCGTTCGGGGGGTTGAACTGGAATTTGATCTGAGAGGGAGCGAGGCGGGTCTTAAGTCCTTCACTCATAGCCTGGAAGCTCTCTCTCAATTCTCTGTCTCCGCCTTTGAAGTTTGTCCCTTGGTCGGACAACAACACAGACGGGGTTCCTCTTCGTGCTTGAAATCTCCGGAAGGACATGAGGAATGAGTCCGTACTCATGGTCTGGAGGATTTCTATATGAACAGCTCGGGTGGTCATACACTTGTATACAATGCCCCACCTTTTCTCTGTCCCTCTTCCTTTCTTGACGTTGAATGGGCCGAAGCAGTCCACGCCCGTGGAGTGGAAGGCCTTCTCGCCGAGTCGGAGGCGGCAGGGAGGCAGGTCGGCCATCATAGGTATACTGGGCTGTGCTCGCCACTTGCGACAGGTTAGGCAAGTCCGTTGGAAGCGACGTACTGCTTCTCTCCCTTGGAGTATCCAGAAGCGTCGTCGGATCTCAGCGAAGACTCTCTCCGCCCCCGCGTGGTACACCTCCTTGTCGTACTTCTGTATGATCAGCTCGGTTATCTTGTGTCGGCTGTTGAGGACGATAGGATGCTTGACATCATCAGTCAAGTCCGGGGCCCGTCTCAAACGACCACCCACCCTGATGAGGTGCTGGGTGTCGAGCTCTGGGGCCAAAGTGAGAAGTCGGCTGTCTGAGGGGATTGGCTTTCCCCCTTTCAGGCAGTCTAGTTCGTCTGGAAATGAGTCTCTTTGGGCTCTCTTTAGCAGAAGGAGTGCGGCCTCTTCGTAGTTTGATGCGTCAAGGTCTCTGGTGGGGGGAACCTCAGGGTGGTGCCACAAGAATGTCCTTTTCTGAGCACTCTCAAGGGTTAAGCAGTCGTCTAAGTTCAGGTCCGTTGGAGCCGGGGCGTGCGTCAGCCCGCAGAACATAGACTTCTCGATCTCTGCCTCCTCTTGACTCGCCTCCCGTGGTGTGGGGGTAGGCCACTCCTCCTCCGGGAGCTTGAGGAACTCAGGACCGTCACTGTAAATGTTAGGACGTGTGAGGTCGTCTAGGGACATCCCCCGTGTGATGACATCTGCTGGGTTCTGCTTGGTGTCAACGTATCTCCAGCACGCTGATCCTACCAAGTCTTGAATCTCGGTGACTCGGACTCCGACGAAGACTTTGTATCGACAAGAATCGGACTGGATCCATGTGAGCACAGTCATGGAGTCTGACCACAGGATTGTCTTTCGCACCGTTATGGTGAGTTCACGTTGTATCAGTGTGGCGAGTTGCGCGCCTACCAGAGCTGCGCAGAGCTCTAGACGCGGGATAGATTGTTGCTTGCGGGGGGCTATTCTTGAGCGAGCCAGGACGAAGGCTGTGTGTACTTCTCCTCCCTCCTCTCGGGCTCTCAAGTACGCCACCGAACCGTAAGCTACTTCTGAGGCGTCACTGAAGACGTGCAGGTCCATCTGACACGTCTCCAGCCGCACTGTGGGTGGGAAGTAGCTCCGGCGAATGTTCACATTTTGGAGCGAGTTGAGTTCTCCCTCCCACTCTCTCCAGGTGGAAGCCAGGTGCTCGGGTATGGGGTCGTCCCAGCCCTGCTCCTTGTCCCACAGTTCTCGCACCAGCATCTTCGCCCGAGTGGTGTAAGGTAGGATACACCCCAGCGGGTCGTATTGGCTTGCGAGTGTTCTGTATACGCTCCGTCGAGTGGTCGGTAGAGGGGTCGACCTTCCCTGCTCCTTGGTCAGGGGTGTGTGCTTATAATGGAGCGAGTCTGTTTTGAAGCGCCAGACGAGGCCCAATGTCATTTCCTGTGCTTCACCTGGGGTGGTCGCCATCCAGGTCTCGCTGCTTGCTGCCTTTGTCTCTGGGGAGAGGCTGCGAAGTACTTGAGGGTCACTGCTGGCCCATTGCCTAAGGTCGAAGCCGCCTTTGACCAGGGAGGCTCGGAGCTTAAGCAGGATGGCTTCGGCTTCTTCTGGCGTTGATACGCTCTGTAGGCAGTTGTCCACGTAGAAACTCCTCTCTACGCTTTGTCTGACCTCCTCGTCGGCTCCAGGGTCTTCGGTCACGTGCTTTTGTAGTGCGAATGTGGCGCAGCATGGGCTGCATGTGGTGCCGAAGGGGAGGACCTCCCATTGATAGATGGAGGGTTGTTCATCGTCGATCCTCTCTCTCCACAGGAACCGCAGCAGGGGCTTGTCTTCCTCCATCAGTCGCACTTGTAGGAACATCCCTTTGATGTCGCCGCTGATGGCTACTTTGTCCTGGCGGAAACGTAGTAGTACGCCGAGGAGGGAGGGGCCGAGTGTCGGGCCGGGTAGGAGCAAGTTATTCAGGTTCTGTAGTCCGATCTGATAACTGCAGTTGAATACAATGCGGTTCTTGCCGTTGTGGTGGACCTTGTGATGGGGCACGTACCAGGATTCAGTCGTCTGGTCTGCCTCTTGATCGTCGATTTTCTTTATATGTCCCGCTGTGATCAGTTTGTCGATCTCAGCGCGGTATATCGTTGCTTGAGGGGGGTCTTTAGCTAGACGCCGCTCGGTGTTCAGTAGATAGCGTTGTGTCGCTTCTTTTGATGCGTGGAGGGTGGGCATCCCCTCTCGCCTCAAGAGTGGAGTTGCGTATCTCATCACTCCGTCGACCTCGACCCTCTTTGTCTTCTGCTCGAGGAGAGCTATGGCATACTTGTCTTCCTTGGAGTGAACTAGTTTCCGTTTGTTCTTGAAGGGCATCGAGTCTAAGGTCCATAGTCTCTCGACGTGCTGCAAGAGGGTGGTGTCGTTGTCGCTTACCCTCGTGTAGAGGCAGCGTGTGGCCGTCGGTCGGTTGGAAGACCCGGAGAGGGGGCCTGGGAGCGTCCAGCCCAGGCGGGTCTTGACCGCGGCTGGGCAGCCTCTGGGTCCGATGTGGACCGCGTCCGTTGGGACGATGAGGTCTGCGTGGTCGGAGCCTATGAGCAGGGTCGGGGTGGCGCTGTCGATGAGCGGTATCGGCAGTCGGCGTAGGTGCACGTATTTCTCCATCAGCTGTGGGATGGGGTAGTTATAACGTGACAGACCTATGTCATGGCTTGTGAAGGCATTAGTGATGCTGTACCGCTTCTCGGGCTGCTCGACCGCTGCTATTGTGAATGAGACGTTTTCGCCCTTTATGGTCTTTAAATCTCGCTGAATAGTATGTGTAACTGAGGGGTACAATTCCCTGACTGTATTAAAGAGTATGGTATATTAAACCACTACTTAGTTATGTACTTTAATTACTGGCCATACAGTACATGAATATATATGGTGAACACCCACACAAGAATACGGCAATGACACCTAAAGTTCTATTTGGAGGGTATTTATTATTATCAGAGCAAGCAACGTTAGGTTACAGATTGAGAATTATACTCGCGCTTGTAAGGCGAAGAACACACGTAAAGTAAGTCAAGAGCGTAAGTCAATGAAAATACTAAGATGGGTCTAGACTGACGCCACCTGTGGCATAGCAATTACATAGGGCACACTAGTACCAGCTGGAGACACTGGGGGGTTCCCTCCGGGTGTAAGGCCGGCAGGGGTAGAGGAATGTTCGGGTGCAAAGTCTGGGTCAACGAGGAATAAAGAGGCTCCAGCTACGGGAGTCGGTACATGTACTCCCTTGATCGGCGGACAAAGCAGCAGTTGTAATCCAAGTATGCTCGACAGCATGGAAGACAGCTAGCCAGCCTCTTCCTAGAGGCGGGCCCGAGTGATGCTCCTCACGGGGGTAAATCCCAAACGATAGTGGGGTAGACGGTTCTCTGCTCCAGCAGTCACGGTACCAAAGCAATATAATCCAACCAGAAAAGGTTCTGCAGTCGCCGGTGTAGGTTCTCCTGTGCACTATACTTCACATTAAACTAGGTTGAACTTGACGTTACTTCACTAAACTCTGACACTTTTACTATTCCATTCGCACATGTTCTAAGTGCTCTATTTAGACGCAAGGTTGCTCACTTCACTTGCACGTTGACTCGTGGTGAAGGCTGTAGGTTACTAGTAATGAACGAATTGCTGCTGTTTACACCTGCGCCGTATTTATACGTAAGGTGAATTATCTAGTGCCAACCTCAGTTCTGTCTCGTATTACTGCGCAGACCTGGACATGTTGAGACATGCCTTGGCGTTGCCTTTGAACTTGCCGTTGGGGGTATGGTCGTTGGCGCCTAGGGGTCGCTGTCCAATAGGAGAGCAAGTATTATGGTCTGGTTTGTACCCAGGTAAAGGGATATTCCGTGTATATATACAAAGAATATACAAGGGATATCGAACGATATACAAATATTATACAAGGGATCTCAAGCAATAAATATATATATTCGGTTTAATCTGTAACAGTACGGATTGTCATTGTTTCTTCGGTACCCCGCAGGCCCAACTGGGCTGCGGCGGACGCGAGGAGGAGAGTCTTTTCAGACCCATCGTCGAGGACGGCGTAAGTGTCCAGGACCTTGTCCTCGTAGCTTAGGAGCACTCGGACCACCTTCAAGAGCACTCGGGAGCTCCCGCTCTTCGCAGGGTCTATATACAGGACATCCACTCTTGAGCTGCTTTGTGGTACGGGTCTCCTCTTGTTGCTGTCGTGTAGGACATCCAGGTGGGCGCCGTCGCACTTGCTGCATCTTTTCTTCAGGCGGCACTCAGCTGCCATGTGGCTGCGCGCGCAGCGGAAGCAGCGGCGGTTCGCTTTGATCCACTGACTCACTTCGTCAGCAGTCAACTTCTTAAAGGAGTCACATTGAGACAGCCAATGTTCATGCTCACAATACTGGCAGGCAATCTTCCACTTTCCCTTCGTGGGGGGGGTGTTATGGCTCTTGTGCCGCGGCACTGACTCGGCCTGGTGCATAACGGTCATGGACCTGCGGTTGTCATTGAACCTCCTCGGTCCATCTTTAGGGTTAGAGCCACCCCACACGAACGTGTCTAAACGTAGACTGCTGACCTCCCTGGCGAGGAAATCAGCCAGGTCTAGGAGGGATGGTTCTGGGCCGTGGGGGTCACGGTGGTCTCTCTGCCGCCGAAAACGCTCTTGACGGGCTGGAGGGAGCTTCTCCAGTATCCGCTCCACGTTGGAATTTGCATATAGTTCATATCTCCCCTTCTCCTTTTGTGACCCCAGCATCCCCACAAGGGATTGCACCTTAATAGAGAGGTCATCTAGTGCTCTATTGTCTTTGGCTGGGGGGAGGCGGTCGATATCTCATATTTCTTGGATCACGTAATCCCATATGCGTCCATAGCGTGCGTCGAGGGCCACCAGAGCATCAGAGTAGGGGGTTCTTGAGTTCGAATATGCCAGCGCTATGTTATGCGCTCTGGGTACTTTAAGGTGCTTGAGGAGGATGGCATATTTATAAGACTCGTCGTGTACCTCGGACATGATAGTCTCTAAACACATGCGTAGTTCAGTATACTGTGCTCTGTCCTCACGCGTAAAGTCTGGGAACGTGGGTGTTCCAAGGTAAGATGCCATGGATGGCTGGGACACAGATGCGCGTAGGGGGAGAGGCCTCCTGGGCGAGTCTCCCCGTACGGGTGGTCGTGGGTTAGTGCTGGGTGGGTACCAGAGGCCGGGCCCCCAGGTACTGCTCCTCGGTGCTGACTGTGTATTAAACTCACCCATGGGTTGGGTCGGGGGTTCGTAACGCAGCGGCTCGGGGCTGAGGTCAGGGCTGTACTGGGCCTCCTGGTCCAAAATAGGTTCGTGCTGGTGGGCTTGATGTCCTCCCTCGTCCTCCGCTAGGTCTTGGAGTCTCTTAGTTAGTTTCTCGGCGACGTAGGCGGGATCTTCCCGTTGGCTGGGTCCCGTATAGACCGGTCGGGGAGGGGGCTCGGCGACGTAAGCAGGTTCTTCCTGTTGGCTGGGTCCCGTGTAGATTTGTCGGGGAGGGGAAGGTGCCCTCGACCCGTGTCGTGATGATCTCCGGGAGCTCCGGGTGGAGGAGTGGGGGGTCGCCCTCTGGATCAATTGCTCTATCATCTGCGCCTGCAGACGGTCTCGCTCCGCTTCGCGCTGTGCATTGGCGGCGTCGCGCTGTGCATCGCGTTGCGCGTTGGTGCGATCTCGCTGAATGTTTTCTTCAACCTGGAGGCGCCTCTCTTCCAGTCGGATGTGTTTGCGCTCGTTCTGCTGTTGCACTTGGAGACGGTCGCGCTCACCCTGGATACGGTCTCTTTCGGTTGAAGCTGTCAGCGTGGCGATTAAGGCTTGCGCTAGTCTCTGGTCAGCCTCGCTGGGGGATGACGCTGATGAGGGTGATCTGGCGTTGACAGGACTTGGTGGTGACCTGTTCTCTTGGCGCGCTCCGAGGTCCATCTCTGGAGCGCTGCTTCTTACTTTCTCCCGCGCCCCGAGGTCCATCTCTAAGACGCGGTACTCTTCTCTTGGGTGCGCGCCGAGGTCTATCTCGGGTGCGCGCTCTTGGGTCTCTTGCGTTCCGAGGTCCATCTCGGTGGCGCTTTCTTTATCCTTTGGCGCTCCGGGGTCTATCCCGGTGGCGCTGTCTTTGGGTATAGTCACGTCATGTCCCGCTTGTTCCCCCCCGTGAGCTAAGTCAGTTTCGTTTGAACCCACTGGGGTCTCTACTGGTGGGGCCGACAAGTCGATAGGATTGGGCATGATTAAACTATTAGTTTTATCCGTGCTTAGCGTCTTTTTAGATAAGCTAGGTAAAACGAAAGCGTAGTCCTCCAGGTGTGGAGGGGGCTGACGTTTGCGCCTAGGGCGCTCTAGTTTGGGAGAGCCGTTTGGAGAGTGTCCGCCGCTGGCCATATCACTATTAATATGATATTAAGATTACTGATACCCTCCGGCTCGAAGGACCAATTGTAACTGAGGGGTTACAAAACCCTGACTGTATTAAAGATTGTGATAGATTAAACCACTGCTAATTATCATTATTATTACTTGCCAGAAAGTACAGTTAATTATGGCAGACACTCAGAATAATACGGCACGGTGACAAAGAAATATCATTTAGAATATTTATTATTATGCAGCAATTGTACAGAATGGGAATTAAGGTTGCGTTTGTATGGCGAAGAATATGAATAAAGTCAGTCAGTAGCAAACGTCAGTTGGAATGAGTAATTCCTACGATGGGGTACTAGACTAAACGCCGCCTGGCGTAGGATGGCACTATAGGGGAAAACGATGGTACCGCTGGAGACAGGGGGTGTCCTCCCAGAGATGTAAGCTCTGGAGGAAAGAAGAATGTTCGGATACTCAGTCTGTTCAATTGAAGAAGAAGGGGTTCTTGTATAGATCCAGTCCTTGTAATCCAAAGGCTCAGCAACAAAGCAATAGCTGTAATCCAATTGCCCGATAGCAATGACGATAGCCAGCCAGCTTCGGTCCTCGAAGCTAGCCCGAAGTAAATCTTCAAGGTGGTTAAATCCAAACGACAGTGGGTATTAACGAGGCTCTTCTCCAAGGGTAGTACGTTCCACAATCACTATAATCCAACCAATACTGGTTCTGCAATCGCCGCCGTAGGTTCCAATATGCACATGTCCAGTAGTTCTGGCGACTAGGCCCTCCTCGTGTACTGGCACTAACTACTAAGTCCACGCACACTTGCTAAGGTTCCACTAGTTACCAAACGAATGAACTACTTGGTAATGCCGCACACGAACGAATTGCTGTTGGCACGATTCACACTAAATGACGACTCTTTACTTCACATTAAGCTAAGTCGAACTTCACTGTTTTACCGAACTGCTGCTGTTCGCACCTGCCACGATATATATACTTAAGTGGCTTTCTAGTGCCAAACCTCAGCTCTCGTCTCGAATCAATGCGCCGGCTCCAGGCATGTTCCAACATGTCCAGGCTCGCCTTTGAACCTGACTTTAGGGGCGCGCCGTCTGGCGCCGAGAACGTCAAGGACATTATCCAATGAGGAAAGTGAATATTACTAGGATTCAAACGCAGGCTTAAAGGGATATAACTTGTATATATAAATAATATACAAGGTATATAAAACAATAAACGTAGATTCTCAGCTTTAATCTGGCCCTTCACAACACAGGCTATGGTGGATTTATTTAGCCCCAGGTACAGGGAGTTACAGTAGTCTAAGCGTGAGGATATGAAGGCGTGAATTACTCTCTCCAGGTCTGAGGGGGAGAGAATGGCCTTGATCTTGGCTATGGACGGGAGCTGGAAAAAGCACCCCTTCACCACCGAGTTTACCTGCCTATTGAAGGAAAACTTGGGGTCAAAGAGCACGCCCAGGTTTTTAACAAAGGGCTTGACTAGGGGAGACAGATTACCCAGGCTGCTGGCAATGACACTGGTTTGGTTCGGAGAGCCGAAAAGGAGGATTTCACATTTTGACTGATTGAGCTGTAGAAAATTGTGTGCCATCCAGCATTTGATGTCGTCTAGGCAGGAACGAAGACTGTCAAGATTGTTTATATTGTTGGGTTTCATGGGGAGATAGACCTGAGTGTCGTCAGCATAAAAATGGAAAGAGATGTTGTGTTTTTTAATTATCAGACCAAGGGGCAGCATGTATAGGGAGAATAGGATAGGGCCAAGGATGGAGCCTTGTGGAACCCCGCAAGAGAGAGAGGCAGAGGGGGAGGAGCAGTTTCCGATGTTAACGGAGAAGCTTCTATCACTGAGGTAGGAGGTGAACCATGATAGGGCTGTGCCACTGACACCAACTGCCTGGTGAAGACGGTCAATGAGGATAACATGGTCTATTGTATCGAAAGCTGCACTGAGGTCTAAGAGCATAAGGACAGCACAGTCCCGGTTGTCGGTAGTGAGGAGCAGGTCATTGGTGACCTTAAGCAGGGCAGATTCTGTGCTGTGGTTGGCTCTGAAACCTGACTAAAATGTGTCCAGGATGTTATTCAAGTGCAGGTAGGGAGACAGCTGAGAGAGAATAGCCTTTTCAAGGACCTTTGATAGGAATGGGAGCTTGGAGATTGGCCTGTAATTATTGAGCTGGGTGGAGTCTAGGTTGGGTTTTTTCAGAAGGGGCTGGACCACTGCATGTTTGAAGCAGGTTGGAACGGTACCAGTGACTAGGGAGGTGTTTATGATAGAGAGGACGCTGGGGCCAGTTGTGGGAAATACTTCTTTGAGAAGAACAGAGGGAACTATGTCAAGGGGGGAGGTGGTTGGTTTCATGGCTGAGACTATATCTGTGAGAGTAGAGAGGGTGATGGGTTGAAAACAGGCCAGGGTGGATGAACAGGGCGGCGAGACATCTAAGCTACGTGTAGGTGGTGTGATGTTGTTTCTGATTACCTCAACTTTGTTTATGAAGAATTTTAAGAATTCCTCACATTTGGTTGGAGACACATCCAGGCTAGTTCTAGGGGGGGCTAATGAAAGAGTTAATGGTGGCAAAGAGGGTCCTGGGGTTTTGAGAGTTACGGATGAGGTCTGAGAAGTATGCGGCTCTCGCTGCTTTAACTGCTAACTGATATCTGATACGAGTGTCTCTAAGCATCTCGAGAGAGACATGGGCCCTCATTCATCAACTTGACGTAGAAAATGTTCTATTTCCACACGTAAGCACAGAATTTAGAATGAGTGCACGCACAAAATAAACGGGATTTACCACACGTGCGTATGCAGGTTCTATACGCACACCTGTCATGATAAATATCACCTTGGCCCTGCGCCGAGGCTCGTGCACACTTTCACGTATTTGCATACCAAAACCGCCCCGATTAACCATATACGGTAATGGACACCCCCATGAAATGTGGAAGAATGGACTAAACCGAGGGAAGCGTGTTATGAGACAGGCTGACAGACGTGTACACGTACGGTGATGTCGGATATGATATCTATTAACCATTGCTGCCTGGGCAGCGCAAACACTAATAAAGACCGTGCTGGAATATGACTGCCTTTTTCCGTTTTGTTTGATTAATACCCAGGGATTAAAGTTCTCCTCAATTTTATTCCAAATCGCGACGGATTTTCCGTCAATTTTCTACCTGCTGCATATGATTTCTAGAGGCATACAATCTATTTTGATGTCAGTATTGGGTAGCCTATATAAACAATAATACGAGAGCATATACAAGAACAATGAATCTCACTGCCAATGATGTAGCCTATACGCCATGTGTAGCCTGCCTATATGTGATCAATACAAACATGAACTTGAATTCCATCATGTCTGTGTGCGGGTCACTGCGGGAACTGTTGTCGCAATGTAAATAAGAACGTGCACTGAAAAGTTACAGTATGTAGTTGGTTGATTATTTGTATGACAGTCAGTAAACCCTTGCAAAAAGTATCCGTTTTATTTAATGAATTGAAAACATTCAGCATCGCCTTCCTCCCGGCATGCAGCAACAACATGTATCAGGCAAATGCGCATCGCAACATTGACTGAGTGGAATCCCTTTCTATTCACATAACTGCATTTGTGATGGAGCTTTGACAGCTACAGTAACAGTCTATTGCTCGATCCATCTCCAATATCACGATGGACCGTGCCGGTGGCAAAGACCCGAGGGTGGAGAGGATCTTGAATGAATTCCATCATCATATTTATATGTTGTGTGTCTGTCCACTATGTTTGTTACTTTGTTATTCCCCCCCCCCCTATCTATGTAAAGCGACCTTGGGTCTCTTGAAAGGCGCTATATAAAATGAAGCTATTATTATTATTGTTATTATTATTATCATCACATCTGTGCGGGAGCTCACAAATAGACTGTTAGTCTCAGTGAAGTTTCAACGGAGGTCATCTATTCGAACCAACAAATTGAAGTAGAAAGCATTTCGTGACCAATCTTATTTGGAAACATGACACACAAAATAATTAGCTTTTTATTTGAAACAATATTTAATCGCGTTTGGAGGTTGGTGTTTTGCGTCTGCCCCCCCGTGCCAAACAAGCAGGCCAACCTCTTGTTCGCGTGTGAGCCCGTTATAATTACACTACTGTCGCTATTTTACAATGAACTATAATGAATTACGGGTCATACAGAAGTTGAACACTAATGCACGGAAGCTTATTTCCGCCTTGAAACTAATGCAGAACTGAGGAGCGCTTATGCCGTAGTAACGATGTTCTACCACTGGGCGTCAGCTACGCATGCTCCGAGCTGTGCGTAAATATAAGCACGAAGTCAAGTTCAAGTTGAAATTGATGAATCCCACTCTTTGCTTAGAAATGGTCGTACGCACAGCTTAAGCACATATCTGTGCGTAAGTCACGTTGGTGAATGAGGGCCATGGAGTCTATAATTTTTCCACTTACGCTCTGCTCTCCTGTACTCTCTCCTCTGGGCTCTGGTGGTGTAGTATAGTATAGTGTAATATATCATAGTATAGTAATATAGTATAGTGTAATATATCATAGTATAGTAATATAGTATAATATAGTATAGTGTAATATAGCATAGTATAGTAATATAGTATAATATATTATAGTGTAATATAGCATAGTAATAGTCTAGTATAGTATAGTGTATGGTGTAGATAGCTATAGATACTATATACCAGGGGTCAGAACCTTTTTGACATGGAGTGCCTGTTTGAAATATAGTTGTAACTAGTGTGCCTCAACAATATTCCATGCATCGTAATTATTTTTCTCATAATCAGGTCTTTTTAATGATAATTTTTACATTATTACATCATTATTGTTATTGTTATTATTAACAATATTATTATGATGGTTGTATCAACCCTAAATCTGAGTTGGGGGGGGGGGGAATGCAATGCAGACAAACAGCTGCATACAGTGCGACCATTTCACTCACATTTGCCCATTCATTTTTGGACACATCACACACCATCGGTGTGTGTACTGTATGTGTGCTGTCATAGCTCCACCTACAGGCCTAATGGAGAACACCAGGAGAACACCAGGATGTAAATGGAGGGTGAATGTGAGGTATATCGTGTAAATAAGTTTTGATTGATCGCAAGACTACCCTGTAAAAAAATTTATAATAATAAGTTACCAGAACTTAAAAATATTGAGTTCAGTTACTGTGCATTAAGGTTTTCAGTTTTCAATCAATAATAAGTTAACAGAAAAATAAGTACACAACCACATTATTTCAACCTAATAAAACTATGTTTATTGTCATTGTTTTAAGAACACAAGTTGACTTGGTAATACTCACATTTTGAGTAAAAAAAATGGCTTTTAACATGTGCAATGTTCAATGAAATAGAAAAATTAATAATACAATTTGTTGATTAATCCCACTGGTCACAATGGTGACTGTAATAATGTTTTTGTTATAAGGCTCTGCAAATGTTACTGAATGATGTAGCAATGTATTTCCAGCTAAATTAAAATAATAAACAAATAAAGGGTCTCAATTAAATATGTGGTAGTAAAAATAACCTGTGGGAGGATTTCAACAAGATAAATGCGACAACAGTGCAAAATATTTCACTATAATATTTCAAAGCAAAAATAAAAAATATATATATATATATATATATATTTTTTTTTTACTGCTGCCCCCTGTGCCTATGAAAATGCCCCCGCGTGCCTAGGGTTGCCTACCCCTGCTATATACAGTAGTCTAAAACTGTTTCAGAGGTTGTCCACCTTGCTGAGAGACTGTGGTGTTGTTCTTGTCCCACAGGAGGATAAGGAGGAGCATCAGAAGGAGGCGAGGAGGAGGAGGAGGAGGTGCTGGAGCTACGACACCCAGCATGACAGCACCGTCTCCAGGAGGCCAGACACAAACAGTGTTCAACCGCAGTCCAAGGAGGGTGATCCTGTCGGCAGGAGACCCAGGCCAGCAGGCAGCACTGCCTCCTCCTCCTCTTCCTCCTCCTCCTCCTGGCCGTCTGTGTGTCTGGAGGAGCGGGAGCCGGGGAGAGGAGCTGAGGAGGATGACCAGCCAGCAGGTCAGTTCTGTGTCAGCTGGACAGAGAAGAGACAATAATATAGAAAGAATTGTTAAAAGGGAAAACAGGTTATGTAAATAAGTTCTGTTATGGTTATTTTGGTTAATGTGGTTATTTTGGTTTATATGGTTATTTTGGTTAATACAGTATAGTTAATTTGGTTAATATGGTTAATGTGTTTATTTGGGTTATTTTGGTTAATATGGTTATTTGGGTTATTTTGGTTAATATGGTTATTTGGTTATTTTGATTTATATGGTTATTTTGTTTTTCACTGAATGTATATGGTATATTCTGTATATTTAATGTTTTTATTTTTGTATTATGGATGGGTTGATGGATTTAGATATCTAGGGGTTAACATCACCAACTCAATCCAAACAATGTTCTCGAAAAACTTCTCACCTCTTCTTGAAAAGTGCAAACTTGACTTCAACAGGTAGTTAATTTAATCAAAATGGTAGTGCTACCAAAGTTTTATATCTCTTCACCCTATCCCAGTCCTCGGTAAACGGTAAACAAAGGTTGCTGTTTGACGACTTTACAGATTCTACCTTTAAACCTTTAAACATTAGAAGATGATGCTGACTCCCCCCCCTCTCTCTCTCTCTCTCTCTCTCTCTCTCTCTCTCTCTCTCTCTCTCTCTCTCTCTCTCTCTCTCTCTCTCTCTCTCTCTCTCTCTCTCTCTCGTCTGTCTGTCTGTCTGTCTCTCTCTCTCTCTCCCTCCCCTCCCCCCTCTGTCTCTGTCTCTCTCTCTCTCTCTCTTTCTCTCCCTCTCTCCCCCCCCCCCTCTGTCTCTCTGTCTCTTGGGTGAGGATGCTGACTCCCCCCTCTCTCTCTCTCTCTCTCTCTCTCTCTCTCTCTCTCTCTCTCTCTCTCTCTCTCTCTCTCTCTCTCTCTCTCTCTCTCTCTCTCCGCTGGGTGAGGATGCTGACTTCTCTCTATCTCTCTCCTGGGTGCCAGCTGGGTGCTCAAGCTCAGGTCCGGTGGTCCGCTACAGCAAGGCTCAGAGGCCCACCTCGCTGCCCGTCCAGCCCTTCATCCTGCCGCCCCCAGCAGACAAGCCTCCAGGCCAGCCCCTGGTCTCCCTGCTGGACCGGTACCTCAGCCAGAGGAGCCACAGGGCCGGCGGCTCCCAGGATCAGACCTCTCTGCTGGGTGGCCAGGGGCCCATCCTCCTGGAGGCCCCCTCCAGCTCTGACTCGTGCTCCACCTGCACCCCCAGCCCCGAGCGCTTCTCCCACAGACGGACCTGGAGTCACTCTGGCGCTGCCCACGGACACGACCGTCTGGAGCAGAACTGCGTGGGCCTCCGCAGGACCTGGACCAGCCCGGGACTGACCCGCCTCAGCCCAAAACCTAGACCGTCTCAGACTCCGGCTGCCAGCGGTCCACACTGGAGCCACACTGAGACCGGCACTGTTCCTAACCTGATCAGGACCAGGCCCAGTCCAACCAGTCAGCCTCAGTCCAGCCTCAGCACAGACCCAGGACCCCCCAGTCTTACCGAGCACCACGTAGCCTCCTCCCCCACCCCATCCTCTCTACCCCCCACCAGCTACCCATTGGTGTCTCTCGGCTTCCCGACACCCATCCAGCCTCAGGGCTGCCCACCTACCCACCATCCCCTCAGGGCAGCCTGCTAACCTACCCACCAGCCCCTCAGGACAGCCTGCTAACCTACCCACCAGCCCCTCAGGGCAGCCTGCTAACCTACCCACCAGCCCCTCAGGACAGCCTGCTAACCTACCCACCAGCCCCTCAGGACAGCCTGCTAACCTACCCACCAGCCCCTCAGGACAGCCTGCTAACCTACCCACCAGCCCCTCAGGACAGCCTGCTAACCTACCCACCAGCCCCTCAGGACAGCCTGCTAACCTACCCATCATCTCCTCAGGACAGCCTGCTAACCTACCCACCAGCCCCTCAGGACAGCCTGCTAACCTACCCACCAGCCCCTCAGGACAGCCTGCTAACCTACCCATCATCTCCTCAGGACAGCCTGCTAACCTACCCACCAGCCCCTCAGGACAGCCTGCTAACCTACCCACCAGCCCCTCAGGACAGCCTGCTAACCTACCCATCATCTCCTCAGGACAGCCTGCTAACCTACCCACCAGCCCCTCAGGACAGCCTGCTAACCTACCCACCAGCCCCTCAGGACAACCTACTAACCTACCCATCAGCCCCGGCAGCTGATTCAGGTTTCGTTGCCAGCGATCGGACAGCGGCCTCCTCCTCCTCTGTAGCTCCTCTCTGCTCTCTCAGCTTGCTCCTCTCCTCGGCCGGTTCGGCGGCGACACTGCGGGTCCGAGACCCAGCCGGGCCGGGCAGGAAGCTGAACCGGCAGAACCCTCCTCCTCCTGACCCCCTGTCAGTGCTGAGTGAGCGGCTCCCCCCTGCGGAGTTCTGTCTGTCCCCCGGGACCTCCTACTACAGCTCCATGTCTCTGAGCCACCTGCAGAGGAGAGGTGAGACATAAGATACTGTAAGATAACCTTTCACTACCACACTACAGAAGGTTAACCCTTTCAATACCACACTACAGAAGGTTAACCCTTTCACTACCACACTACAGAAGGTTAACCCTTTCACTACCACACTACGAAGGTTAACCTTTCACTACCAAACTACAGAAGGTCAACCTTTCACTACCACACTACAGAAGGTTAACCTTTCACTACCACACTACAGAAGGTTAACCTTTCGCTGCCACACTACAGAAGGTCAACCTTTCACTATCATACTACAGGAGGTTAACCTTTCACTACCACACTACAGAAGGTCAACCTTTCACTACCACACTACAGAAGGTCAACCTTTCACTACCACACTACAGAAGGTTAACTTTTCACTGCCACACTACATACGGTTAGCCCTTTCATTACTACACTACATAAGGTTAACCTGTCACTACCACACTACAGAAGGTTAGCCCTTTCACTACCACACTACAGACAGTTAACCTTTCACTATCACAATACAGAAGGTTAACCTGTCACTACCACACTACAGAAGGTTAACCTTTCACTACCACACTACAGAAGGTTAACCTTTCACTACCACACTACAGAAGGTTAACCCTTTCACTACCACACTACAGAAGGTTAACCTGTCACTACCACACTACAGAAGGTTAACCCTTTCACTACCACACTACATAAGGTTAACCCTTTCACTACCACACTACAAACGGTTAACCCTTTCACTACCACACTACAGAAGGTTAACCATTTCATTACCACACTACATAAGCATAAGGTTAACCCTTTCACTACCACACTACAGAAGGTTAACCCTTTCATTACTACACTACATAAGGTTAACCATTTCACTACCACACTACAGAAGGTTAACCCTTTCACTACCACACTACAGAAGGTTAACCCTTTCACTACCACACTACAGACGGTTAACCAAGATACTTGATAGTGTGGCATTATGGTAGTGTGGTAGTATGGTAGTGGTAGCGTGGTAGTATGGTAGTGTAGTAGTATGGTAGTGTAGTAGTATGAGGGTATAGTAGTATAGCTATAGTAGTATGGTAGCATAGTAGTAGTTTGGTAGTGTGGTAGTGATAGTATAGTAGTATGGTAGTGTAGTAGTCAGGTAGTATGGCGTGGTACTGTCACTGTGGTGACACTGCTGTCTTTCTGTAGCTCAGTTCCTCCTGCAGCCTGAAGGTTCTTCCTCCTAACATGACCTATTTTTAACTCACCCTCCTCTGGATTGGCTGAGCACAACTCTCTCTAGCCTATGTGAGTGTGCCTGCAAGAGAGAGAGAGAGAGAGAGAGAGAGAGAGAGAGAGAGAGAGAGAGAGAGAGAGAGAGAGAGAGAGAGAGAGAGAGAGAGAGAGAGAGAGAGAGAGAGAGAGAGAGAGAGAGAGAGAGAGAGAGAGAGAGAGAGAGAGAGAGAGAGAACAAGAGAGAGAGAGAGAGAGAGAGAGAGAGAGAGAACAAGAGAGAGAGAGAACAAGAGAGAGAGAGAGAGAGGGAGCAAGAGAGAGAGAGAACAAGAGAGAGAGAGATCCGATGGGAGTTAGAGAGAGGGAAAGATATGTGCAAGCATATATGTGTGTGTGTGTGTGTGTGTGTGTGTGTGTGTGTGTGTGTGTGTGTGTGTGTGTGGTTTATATACATAATTGTTTCAGTTAAAGGGGAACTCCACTTTTTTTGGAAATTAGCTCATTTAACATCTTCCTGGAGTTAGACAAGAAGATACATACCTTTTTTGTCTCTGTGCGTGCATTTTAGCTTTGGGAATAGACGCTCCGTTAGCATAGCTTAGCTTCATCACTGGAAGTGAGGCAGGACAGTAGCCTTACAGTGCCTTACAGTGTATTGCAAGGTCTGACATTGACCAAACTTGATATGCATGACCTTGGTGGGCTCTAGGTCAACTCCTGAAAAGGGGGTCAATGTCAGACCTTGCAATCAAAAGTTAGGGGGCGCACTGAAATTATGGCAAGGGTTATTAGCCCCCTAACTTTGATTGCAAAGTCTGACATTGACCCCCTTTTCAGGAGTTGACCTAGAGCCCACCAAGGTCATGCATATCAAGTTTGGTCAATGTCAGACCTTGCAATACACTGTAAGGCACTGTAAGGCTACTGTCCTGCCTCACTTCCAGTGATGAAGCTAAGCTATGCTAACGGAGCGTCTATTCCCAAAGCTAAAATGCACGCACAGAGACAAAAAAGGTATGCATCTTCTTGTCTAACTCCAGGGAAGATGTTAAATAAGCTAATTTCCAAAAAAAGTGGAGTTCCCCTTTAACAACAACCACATCATGGTTGGTTAAAGGCCCAGTCCTCAATCCAAACAGAAACAGAAGCATCACCCTATGGCTGAAGTATCAATATGGTGTTGGAGGATTCTTTTTTAATTAGGATGACCTAGCACTTGATTAAATAATTAAGCAATAGCTCACGACAGGCCATGTGTGGTGTAGGGGGGCGTAGTTCAGTAGCGCCTTAGCTATGATATAATAACCATATACCATGGACTGAGCTATTGCTTTTATAAAACGGTTACCAAGTAGGCTATGGCAATATGAAAGTAAGGGCGTTTTCACACCTAGCTCGTTTGGAGCTGTTATTCCGGAACCTGGAGCGTTTACCCCTTATTTCGGTTCAGTTGGGCATATGTGAACACAGCAATTACATTCTGTTGCGGAACAAAATAAGCAGGCCGAGACCGCGCAGTTCCAACCGAACCCGAAGCGGACTCGTACGCTGTGAGAATGCAATCGATTTAACAAACCGACACAATTAATAATAATAATACGTCGTGGGTCAACGTGGAGCAGCGATGAGGTACACTGCATCGTTGATATTTGGGCAGACGATCACATTCGTCAGATGCTTGCCGGGTGTCAGTCAGTCAGTCAGCCGCGCGCAGGAGAGAGGAGCCGGGGTGCGTCTCTGTAGTGACAGCAGCAGCACCGTGCGGGACAACCTCTCTCTCTCTCTCTCTCTCTCTCTCTCTCTCTCTCTCTCTCTCTCTCTCTCTCTCTCTCTCTCTCTCTCTCTCTCTCTCTCTCTCTCTCGGCTCGATTCAGGGTTGGGGGGGGGGGACCCCCCCCCAAAATCTGACCAATGAGTGACAGTTTGCTCGCGCGTGCGTTTGTTTTGGTGCGCTGTTAACACAGCCGTGTGAACACAAACGAACTAAAGGACAAGTGCAACAATTGTATCATTATAGTCCCTGTGTCTCCCTGAATCGGAACAAAGCAAACGAACTACAGGTGTGAAAACGCCCTAAGTAAGACATACTTCAATTTAAAATGTTATGTATGTGTTATTAGTACATTTGTATTAGTAAATAATAATGTTAAAAATAAAAGAGACCCTCCTGTCTGCCTGCACTGCAAGGGGGTTGCTATGCAACATACAGCCTAACAACTAGCTGGCTTTTCTTTTTAAATCGTTGTTCAGATGAATCAAACACTCTCAAAGAACACCTACGGGAGACTGCAATTCGAAACTGGCCCCTACAAATGTCCTAACCCAGTTGTACAGTAAATTACCAAGTATGGCTTTGTCAGTATTCCAATGTACAGTGTACAGCAGGGCTATTCAACTAAATTGTTCAGGGGGCCACATTGTCAGAAACCCAAGGGGCCAGGGGCCAGACTGCCACGGCGCCTCCCCGTGCTATGAATATATGTACACTTGACACAACACAAAACCACATTTTCACAACTTTTATTTAACTACATTGCAAAAGTAGTATACTTTAAAAAAAAAGTGCTTCATTTATGTGCCACATCTGTAACATCTCCTGCAGAAAGTGCTTCATTTATGACTGTGCAACAACTGCAACATCTCCTCTTCAACATTTCAATATAAAAATAAAATAAAAAACAAACAAGTGCATGATGTGCATCTGAACATTCTAACATCAACACTTGAACAAAAAAACACATTTATAGTGCAGCTGAGCTTATGAAAAAGTGCTTCATGTCTGTGCAACAACAGCAAATCACAGCATCTTATTAGCACTTATTGTCCACTCTTAACTCTCAAACATCAGGGGGGTGGGGGGCAGACAGGCCTAGCCTACATACACACATCGAATGAGAGCGATTGCACTTCTTTGACTGGGCAATGGCAGAGAAAGAGGGTTCATAGGAAGTGAGGGCTACCCGCAAACAGTGATGCAAATGCTCATTTGTCAAGGAGGCACGTTGCTTGTTTTAATGGCATTCATGTGAGAGAAACTGGATTCACAGGTGTATGTTGAGCCAAACATTGTTAGCACAGTTTTTATTTTGGGGAATGTCTTGACATGAATACACTTTATCCAAAATGTTGTGGTGGATTCATTCTCAAGTGCCTGCTTCAGAGCAGATGATGCTTGCATGTCAATTATTTCAAGTTGCAGGAGACCTTCATCAATGTGAAGTGATGCAAGGAACTCTTGTCCTTTTGTGGAAATAGCAGCTACATTGGCAAATGGGTTGCTCACAAAATGCATCAATTCTCTGGACATGTCAAATTCATCAAATCGACTTGCAAAGTTTTCCCTCAATTTATCAATGAAATCTGTCATTAATTGAGTGACTTTTGGCTCAATTGTGCGTGTTAACGTTGACATGAAAAGAAAAAAGTAAAAAAAAATATATAAAAAAAATATTAAATTTTTTTAATTTTTTTTTAATTTTTTTTTATTATCATGTAATCTTTGGCGGGCCGGTCAGAATCATCCCGCGGGCATGTGTGTGTGTGTGTATGTATGTATATATATGTGTGTGTGTGTATGTGTGTATATGTGTGTATGTGTGTGTGTATGTGTGTATATGTGTGTATGTGTGTGTGTAGGTCTGCTGCGAGCGGTGAGCATGGCGGTGGAGTTGATCATGGCTCATTTCAGCTGCAGCAAAAACGCAGAGGAGAAGGTAGGAGTTACTGCGCACACACACACACGCACACACACACACGCACACACACGCACGCACGCACGCACGCACACACACACACACACACACACACACACACACACACACACACACATACACACATATACATACATACACACACATGCACATACACACACATGGTGTCATGGTGACTGGAAACAAGATGGCGCCGCCCACGGCTGCCTTGGCGCTACAGTGTGTTGCGTTTTGTTTGTTCAGTGTTGTATCTGTGTCCTGTCTAACGTCCTACACCAAAGAAGAACTTCTGCACATCGGGTGTTCAAACCCATCGGACACTTTCCCAACACTACTGGTCAGGGGGACCGCGTTCTTCGCCAGTGCTGTGCGCTGGATCAGACGGCAACGGGGAAGGAGAGGTGGCTGTCTGGTTCGCCTTCGGCGGCGGGGCTCGCGTCCACCACTCCCCGGTATATTCCTCGGAAACGTGAACTCTATACTGAAGGAATATCTCAACCATCAAATTCCTGTCATACCCTTTTGATAAGGTGATAGAATTAAGATCCTACATTGTGTTCTATGTCTGTTCTCTCCTCTCCCCACCTACTTACTTGTGGTGCAGGCTGAGGCCCCAGTCTGTTTTTACACACAGCTTGGTTTGACCTGCCGACCTTTTGACCCCGGACCCCTCTCCCCACACAGACCCATGCATCCCGGACGAGATCTCCTATTGATGCTTGCGTCTGACGACTGGCCGGCGCACAAGCATGCACACATGTACATAGACACTGATAGAAACTAGTTTCACACACACTTACACACAAACATACACACAGATAAACATAAATAGGATTAATGGACAGCATAAATTCATGGACTGCCTTGGTTAAGTATCACAAAGAGTCATAGTTAAAGACAAATTACTAAAGTGAGGACACGACCCCAAGTCTAGTCTCACAAACACTGATTCAAACGCATACACAATTATCTACACACGGACACACAACCGGTCAAATGCGGGGGACTCAAGGGAACACTTATCGTTCAGCCCCCACCCTTACTGGAAAGCCCTTACTGAAAACAGCCCCTCCTTCTACTCCGCTTCCCGCGTAAAGTCCTTTGTCCTCAAGTGATGACGCGACGACTATCAATCATCGAGTCAGAAAAGAGGTGTGTTTAGCTAGTACTGTATAAAAGTGTGTCAATGTATTCTCGAGGCCACCACTTAGCACTTGCTCGCTCCGTGTGTGGAGGTCAGTGGTCCGGATTATGGTCTATTTGTGCTGTGAGAGTTCAGTAAAACTTTACAGACTGCCATCTGACTCTTTGTCTCATCTCTCTGTTCACCTCGCCGACATTCAATTAAAAGAACCCAGGGTTAATTTACAGTATATCTTGATCCTTTTTCAAGTGGAGGCACCGTAGTTAAATTTAAAGGGCTCGTCCGGTGGAATAACCTTTCAATACCAAATAAAATGGACGAACTCCGGTGGCTGGTTGCGGGAAACAAGGACTTCCACTCCACAGCTGTCTTTGCGTTCGTGGAGACCCATCTGAAGCCATCAGTCCCAGACGGGGCCGTACAGCTTGAGGGCTTTTCCGCGCTTCGTGCCGACAGGGACTTTGAGGCGGTGGGTAAGTCGTGTGGAGGGGGTCTTATGTTTTTTGTAAACAATCGCTGCTGTTCTGATGTGACAGTGATTCACCAACACTGTTCCTCTGCTATCGAATCCCTCTTCATCCGCTGTCGTCCATTCTATTCCCCCCGTGAGTTCAACTCTTACATCCTCGTCTGTGTTTACATTCCTCCTGACGCTGACGCTGGCCGAACAGCTGACGAACGTTGAACGTAACCACCCGACAGTTTTGTTGTTGTACTGGGGGATTTTAACCAGGTTCATCTGAGCCGGTCTCTCCCCAAATACAGGCAGCAAGTCACTTGCCCAACTCGGGGAGAAAACACTCTTGACCATTGTTATTGTACAATTCGGCAGGCCTACCATTCTGTCCCCCATGCTGCACTGGGTAACAGTGATCACCATCTTATCCACCTGATCCCTCGCTACAGGCAGAGATTAAAACTATCAAAACCTGTTGTGTGGAGCTTCAGAGTGTGGGCCAGTGAGGCATGCGAGTGTCTCCGCGCCTGGCTGGAGAGGGCAAGGTGTGACCAGGACTTTGTTGAGTGGGCGGGGCCTGAGGCTGGAAACAACCTGGATGACTACACGGACACTGTGACATCCTTCATCAGCCTCGGTGAGGAGGTGTGTGTCCCCCTCCGCACTAGGAAGATCTTCAACAACAACAAGCCCTGGTTTTCAGCCCAACTCAGGCGGCTGAGGTCGGAGAAGGAGGTGGCCAGGCTCAGTGGTGATGCTCATCGGTTCAGGCAGGCCAAGTACAAGTTCGCCAAAGAGGTGAGGGAGGCGAAACTTCGCTTCTCTGAGAAACTGCGGCAGCAGCTCTCTGAGGGGAATTCCTCCTCCGTATGGAAAGGCCTCAAGACCATTACCAACTATAAACCGAAGTCACCACAGGCGCCTGATAGCCTCCCCCTGGCGAACGAGCTAAATACATTTTACTGTAGGTTTGAGAAAGAGGTTCCCCCCCGCCCTCTTCCTTCACCCACTCAGCCACAACCTCCATCCCCCCACCCCAGTGCCCCCCCCCTCCCCTCTCTCTGTCAGTGTGAGAGAGGTGAAACGGCTGTTTTCTAGTCAGAATCCCCGGAAGGCGGCCGGCCCGGACTCTGTCTCCCCCTCTGCCCTGAAGCACTGCGCTGACCAGCTCGCACTGGTGTTTACCACCATTTTGAATGCCTCACTGGAGCTGTGTCACGTCCCAGCATGCTTCAAGGCCTCAACCATCATCCCCGTCCCCAAGAAGGCCAAGGTCACGGGCCTTAATGACTACAGACCTGTCGCCCTGACCTCTGTGGTCATGAAGGTCCTGGAGCGCTTTGTCCTGGCCCACCTGAAGCTCATTACTGATCCTGTGCTGGACCCGCTGCAGTTCGCATACAGAGCCAATAGATCCACAGAGGATGTGAACATGGCTCTGCACTATACACTGGAACATCTGGACTGCGCGGGCAACTATGTCAGGATCTTGTATGTGGACTTCAGCTCGGCCTTCAACACCATCCTTCCACCCATCCTGGAGCACCAGCTATCCCTGCTGCAGGTGCCGGCCTCCACTCGCAGGTGGATTACGGACTTCCTGTCCAACAGGTCTCAGCGGGTGAAGCTGGGGAAGAGCATTTCCAGCTCTAGGTCCACCAGCACCGGTTCCCCGCAGGGCTGCGTCCTGTCCCCACTACTGTTCTCCCTGTACACCAACAGCTGTGCCTCTCTCCACCCCTCGGTCAAACTCCTGAAATTCGCTGACGACACCACCCTGGTGGGTCTCATCTCCAGGGGGGATGAGTCGGCCTATAGGAGGGAGATCGAGAGGCTGCAGAGCTGGTGCAGCTGCAACAACCTGGAGCTCAATGCTCAAAAGACAGTGGAGATGGTAGTGGACTTCAGGAGGAAAGCAGCCCTGCCCCCTCCCATCATACTGGGAGGCACCCAGGTGGCCTCCGTGGAGTCATGCCGATTCCTTGGCATGACCATCTCCCGGGACTTGAAATGGGAGCTTAACATCACAGGCCTGCTTAAAAAGGCCCAGGGGAGGATGTTCTTCCTCCGGCAGTTGAATAAATACAAACTGCCGACGACCATGATGGCCCAATTTTACACGGCCATCATTGAGTCCATCCTCACCCACTCCATCATCTCCTGGTTCCCCGCTGCAGCGGCAAAAGATCTCGCCAAGCTGCAGTGGGTGATTCGCCCCGCGGCGAGGGTGATCGGCTGTCCCCTGCCCTCCCTCAGGTCCCTGCACGACTCCAGGACGCTGAAGAGGGCGAGGAAGATCATGGCCGACCCCTCCCACCCCGGACACAGCCTCTTCACCCTGCTCCCCTCTGGGAGAAGGCTGAGGATCCTAAAGGCCGTGAAAGCTTGTCACAGACTGAGTTCCTTCCCCTCAGCCGCCAGGCTGATCAATGCCTCAGGTCCCCCCCCCCCCCTCCGCCCCCAAGTGACACTGGCACAATGACACTGCACTGCACTGGTCTTTACTGGAACTCTGCACACTCTATATATATATATGTATTTAAATGATTAATCCTCCACTGCACTGTTTTTGTCCTGTGTCTGTGTTGGTGCTTAATAAAGGAATCTGAATCTGAATCTGACACACACATACACACACATAGAAGAACAAGTACACACACATACATGTACACACATACATACACACACATACACGTACACATATATACACAGACACACAGACACACATACACGTATATACACACACACACACCAGGGGCGGGGCTAGGGGGTGGCTACTTGGGCTCAAGCCCCGAATGTTTTCTGAAAAGCCCTGAATATATTAAAAACGTTTTTTTTTTTTTTTTTGACAATTCATCATTGTTACATGAAAATATGTTTGCACCAGATTTAGCAGAAGCTAATTTCCATCTGTGGTCTATCCAGCTGCTAACTGTATTTGAGTGAGTTAAGTCTTGGTGTTATGGTAGACTCAGACCTAAGCTTTAAATCACAATCAACAAGTTGACAAAAACTTAATTCTTCCACCTTAGAAACATAGCTAAAGTACGGCCATTTATAAATCAAAAGGACGCTGAAAACCAGATCCATGCCTTTATCTCAAGCCAACTCGACTACTGTAATGCACTCCTTACCGGCCTCCCGAAAAAATACGATGATAACTATTTTATTGCAATGCACTATTGCATTATTTTATTCTATTTTACTAACTATTTTATTGCACTGCACTATTTTACTTTGTATCAGTGAATCATAGACGCCTGGCCATAAGAGCATTCGCAGCATCTCTGCTCTCCCACTATTTAACTTGGGGGAGCAAAGGTATGCTCTTGCTCCACCACTTTTTGATCATATGAAAAATATGATATATCCCCCCCCAATATATAAATCTAACCATAACTACGTTATGGTTAACTGAGTTTTATAGTGAAAAGAGCAGCTTTATTGGTCAAGATTGAAGGCTCTATATTGCAGGAAATTGCATGTACAGGTTCATTAAATTCAAAAGAAAACTGCCGTGGTGGGGGTCGTGCCTGACCCCCTCCAAACCGGCCCTTGCCTGCCAAAAAAATTTATTAAAAAAAGAAAAAAAAAAAAGAAAAAAAAAGCGGGCACCTATCTGGGCTAACCCCCGGATCTCCTACAATCCTAAATCCGCCCCTGACACACACACACACATACACACACACACACACACATACAGAGTCCTATTTTTACACTTGTGATGAAAGGATACATTATTAAACAGTATGTCAGCCTGCGTGTGTAGAACCATCTGTACTTGTACCACTATGATGATGTGTATGTATGTATGTATGTGTGTGTGTGTGTGTGTGTGTGTGTGTGTGTGTGTGTGTGTGTGTGTGTGTGTGTGTGTGTGTGTGTGTGTGTGTGTGTGTGTGTGTGTGTGTGTGTGTGTGTGTGTATAAGGTATATAATTATTATTCTGACGATGATCATAACATGTCTTGTTCTTGCTGTGGATGATATATAAAGTATATAAGGTCTTGTTCTTGCTGTGGATGATATATAAAGTATATACCGTCATCTTTTCATCAGAAATTCACTCATATCCAACAAACCATAGTAATAAACTCCACTTACCTTTCTGTCGGACATCTAGCCATCAATTCAACATTAGCTTTAGAGGTCCTAAACTCTGGAACTGGAGTTCATCATTGAGGTCTATATTTTAAAAAAAACTATTAAAATCTCATTTAATTTCATCATAAATCATCAACACATTAAGTTACTCCTGTGCATCAGTGTTACATCTACTGTATGGCTGCTTGTTCTTTTTCTTCATTATATACTGTTCATATGTTATTCTCCTCCCCTTTGCCTTCTTGTACTTAAAAAGAAAAAAAATATTTTCTTGTTATTGACTCGTGTCAATCTTCCATGTTTTCGCTAGTGTCTGCCTTATGTCTCTGATCTTGTTTTGAGTTTATTTTCTAGACCATGTTCTCATGTATTTCGTTCATATATGTTTATGGACAATGGGATGGGAGTGGAACTTTGTACAAGCCCTTTGGGCTTCGTTCCCTCCTAGCACTGTTTTTCTTTTTTTAAATAATGTGCTAAATAAATAAACTAAACTAAACCGTCTTGTTCTGGTCCCGCTGTAGGTGCATCTGGGGGACAGTTCTCGCAGTCGGTCCATTAGAGGTCTGGTTCTGGAGCATCTCTGTCCCTCCGTGCAGAACCTCCTGGAGGACGGCCTCAGACACCACCGATTGGACCTCATCATCGGACAGCGCCGGAACCACTGCTGGGGCGTAGTGGAGGCCTCTACTCAGAGAGGTAGGGTAGGTTGGGGTTAGAGGTCAGGGGTTAATATTAGAGGTTACATGTTAGGGGTTAGATGTTAGCGGTTAGAGATTAATAATAATAATAATAACTGGACTTTGGAGAAGTCTTTATTCGGCATGCAGGCAGACACACAGGAACACACACATGCAGTTAGTTGGGTCGCCGATGCGATTGAGTCTCTGCACTTGACCCATCCCGTCGTCCTCCCATCCCCCCAAGGGCAGCCGGGAGCAGATAGGGGCGTTGGCGTGGGGCCGCGCCCCGGGGACCAATCCAAGTGCTCATGTCCGTCTTCGTCAGGGACGTGATAGCGTTAGCGATCTGTTGTGCATGTTTTTCCATTGGGTTTCTGTTATTGGGAGGGGAAACGCTTGCGAGCACGGGGAGAACATGCAAACTCCACGCAGAAGGGCCTGGGAGATCCCCCACCTGGGTACCTGGCATCGCAAAAACCTGGTCCCCAAGCGGGAATCGAACCCTGGACCTTGTAGCTGTGAGGCGACAGTGTTAACCACTACACCACCGTACCCCATAGGGGTTGGGGCTAGAGGTTAGGGGTTAAATGTTAGGTGCAAGGGGTTAAATGTTAGGGGTTAAATCAGTCTACTAACCTGTCCTGTCCTCCTGTCCCCAGGTCCCTCCACCCGTGTCCTCCACAGCTTGGTGTTCAAGATCAACCAGTGTCACCAGCTGTCGAGCCAGGGGCTGAGACTCAGAGCTTTCATCATGGGTCTGCTCAAGTGAGTGGCATCAAAACAGTCCTACCTGAACCAACCCTGTCACTGCCTGATTAGCCTACCTGAACCAACCCTGTCACTGCCTGATTAGTCTACCTGAACCAACCCTGTCACTGCCTGATTAGCCTACCTGAACCAACCCTGTCACTGCCTGATTAGTCTAGCTGAACCAACCCTGTCACTGCCTGATTAGTCTACCTGAACCAACCCTGTCACTGCCTGATTAGTCTACCTGAACCAACCCTGTCACTGCCTGATTAGCCTACCTGAACCAACCCTGTCACTGCCTGATTAGTCTACCTGAACCAACCCTGTCACTGCCTGATTAGCCTACCTGAACCAACCCTGTCACTGCCTGATTAGTCTACCTGAACCAACCCTGTCACTGCCTGATTAGTCTACCTGAACCAACCCTGTCACTGCCTGATTAGTCTACCTGAACCAACCCTGTCACTGCCTGATTAGCCTACCTGAACCAACCCTGTCACTGCCTGATTAGCCTACCTGAACCAACCCTGTCACTGCCTGATTAGTCTACCTGAACCAACCCTGTCACTGCCTGATTAGCCTACCTGAACCAACCCTGTCACTGCCTGATTAGTCTACCTGAACCAACCCTGTCACTGCCTGATTAGCCTACCTGAACCAACCCTGTCACTGCCTGATTAGTCTACCTGAACCAATCCTGTCACTGCCTGATTAGCCTACCTGAACCAACCCTGTCACTGCCTGATTAGCCTACCTGAACCAATCCTGTCACTTCCTGATTAGTCTACCTGAACCAATCCTGTCACTACCTGATTAGCCTACCTGAACCAACCCTGTCACTGCCTGATTAGTCTACCTGAACCAACCCTGTCACTGCCTGATTAGCCTACCTGAACCAACCCTGTCACTGCCTGATTAGTCTACCTGAACCAATCCTGTCACTGCCTGATTAGCCTACCTGAACCAACCCTGTCACTGCCTGATTAGCCTACCTGAACCAATCCTGTCACTTCCTGATTAGCCTACCTGAACCAATCCTGTCACTACCTGATTAGCCTACCTGGCACCTTTTGCTGATATATGCATGGGTATGATGACGTGTGCATGTGTAAGTGTGTGAGGTTTGGTCCGCTCCCCGCCACACGCTCCGTTCCTTTAAGGTACTATGTTGATTAATGCATTCCCCGCCACGCGCTCCGTTCCTTTAAGGTGCCGTGTCGATTGGTGCATTCCCCGCCACACGCTTTTGGAGCAAGTATCAATCTCATCCCGCAGCTGTCACAGTTTGTAATTAGCGCCCCTGAAGGCTTTATATACACAGACCTCCTTACTATCGATGTTGGGTCGTTCTGGAATACAACTGCATATACCTGCCTTCCCCGTCGCTGTTCCTGTCTTTTTGCTCTCCAGGACCTTTTGTGGAGAACCGCTGTGGAGAACCTGGTTCCCCGTTCGGAGCTGCGCCTCGTTATCTGCCCGCTTTACGAGTTGCGCTCTGGTGAGTTTTTGGAAACAGTCTTTTTGGATTATCAGTTTTTTGTGTGTTTGGTGAACACCGAAGATATCCCGTTTTGTTTGTACTGGACTCACCTAATTTTTGTGTTAGGATATCACTGAAGAATTCCTTTTTGTTTCGTACTGGACTCAGCTATTTTGTGTGTTAGATTAACACTGAAGATTACCGTGTTGTTTTTCACTGGACTCAGCTAACTTGTGTGTGGTACACCGAAGATCAAGTCACTTGGGATTAATACTGGACTCAGTCACCTCTCTGCCTCTGTGTGTTCGTTGGGCTAACTCTGATTTCTCTCTCTCTCCGTTTCCACCGGGAGTGAAAGCTGGGAGTATCTGCAGAGCCGCTACAACGTCACATGCCAATTCCTCACCACAATCTACTGGGAGTATCTGCAGAGCCGCTACATCGTCACATGCCAGATCCCCGTTTGTTTGATTGCTGTACTTCATCCATCTTGTGACTCTGTAAATAAATACGCCCTAGCTTTTGGCTAACTCTGAACTTCCTCTCTGTGCCGTTGCGTTTGAGGTCGGTTACAAACCATAACAAAGTGTTTTACACAGACAGCCTACAGTTTAGCTGGATGGAGAGACAGACAGACAGACAGACAGCCTACAGTTTAGCTGGATGGAGAGACAGACAGACAGCCTACAGTTTAGCTGGATGGAGAGAGAGATAGACAGACAGACAGCCTACAGTTTAGCTGGATGGAGAGACAGACAGACAGCCTACAGTTTAGCTGGATGGAGAGAGAGATAGACAGACAGCCTACAGTTTAGCTGAATGAAGAGAGAGACAGACAGACAGCCTACAGTTTAGCTGGATGGAGAGATAGACAGACAGCCTACAGTTTAGCTGAATGAAGAGAGAGACAGACAGACAGCCTACAGTTTAGCTGGATGGAGAGATAGACAGACAGCCTACAGTTTAGCTGAATGAAGAGAGAGACAGACAGACAGCCTACAGTTTAGCTGAATGAAGAGAGAGAGAGACAGACAGACAGCCTACAGTTTAGCTGAATGAAGAGAGAGAGAGACAGACAGACAGCCTACAGTTTAGCTGGATGGAGAGATAGACAGACAGACAGCCTACAGTTTAGCTGGATGGAGAGACAGACAGACAGCCTACAGTTTAGCTGGATGGAGAGATAGACAGACAGACAGCCTACAGTTTAGCTGGATGGAGAGACAGACAGACAGCCTACAGTTTAGCTGGATGGAGAGATAGACAGACAGACAGCCTACAGTTTAGCTGGATGGAGAGACAGACAGACAGACAGCCTACAGTTTAGCTGGATGGAGAGACAGACAGACAGACAGCCTACAGTTTAGCTGGATGGAGAGACAGACAGACAGACAGCCTACAGTTTAGCTGGATGGAGAGACAGACAGACACACACACAGTCTACCTGCTCCAGTCAGTCCTTTTTAGTAGAAGAAGCTGCAGACATCATTGATCTTCTGTCTTCTCTTTCAGCTTGAGAGCTCTGGAGGTCTGGTTCAGCCACCTCCACAGTCAGAAAGGTGAATGGATGGTTGTTGTTGTTGTTGTTGTTGTTCTCATTATTATCTTTAACACTTTAACTGCCGAAAACGCGGGAACTCGTCATTCCCCGCCATGCTCAAGTTGCCGCGGACGCCGTAACTCGTCTTTGATATCAATATTTCAAAAATCTGTGATCGGAATCATATTTCCCCTCTGCAGCCTTGACACACAGTTCTGATCTCCTCTCAATCCTCTAGCGGTTCAAGAGCGCCATCTGGTGGCCGATCGGCAGATCGAAACCGGATGTCAACCTTTAACCCGGCAGGACTCACTCCATATGTGGTCCGGGCACTCGCTAATGTTAGAGAGACTCAGTCTTCACACAGTGAACATCGATCGGTGGAAATAACTCGAAAAAACAACATGATTTGGACGTATATACTATTATACAACCTGGAAATAGATCGGGTATTTCGACATCCCATAATGGAAAACTGTCTACTCCACGCTGATCGCCCAACGGCCCGAGGAGACTGGGGTGAGTTTTAGCGTGTAGTATTACCGTGTTCGATATAAACTGCTATGATGAACATATGACCCACATTAGATGAATGGTATAACGTTGCCCACGGAATTATAAACGCCCCCTCGCCCATCCGGTCAACATCAGATGACGTGTAGTAACTTCCAGAACCACATCCAGTTGAAATTTATTATCTGGCACAGATCGCTATCAAACTGTATTTCATCATCAATATAATGCATTTGGGGCTATAAATCACGTTCTGGAGAAAGCTGCAGAAAGAGATGAAAACATACTTATACTTTAGACCATATTTTAGTATGAATATGTGAATGAAAAAGTTTAACGTTCATACACCCTGAACAATACATATAGGACATTGAATGGGCCCTAATAATGGCAATCTAGCAATAGAATTTAAAAAGTTATAGCCCTGCAAAGAAGGGGAACTTCTCCATAGACAAATAGAGCTGGCAAGGGATGGTATATCATGAATTTAACCTCGGCAGTTAAAGTGTTAAGTATACTATTTAAAATATATATATGATATTAAGGATTTAACATGATTACTAATGATGATGAAAACGTGGTGTCATGATGGCCTGAGAAGTGGTGCTATATGAGAGGCTGTGGCAGCAGTAGATCATCACAGTGCAGCACGACCTGGAGCATATTATTACTATCATACCAGTTCTGTTTCATTAGGGGCTCTGCTTGGCATCACTACTGCACTATCTCGCGTACGTGCACGCGTACTGAATAAACCACAAATGTACCTCTAATACCAGTATTAGTCTGACCACACCCCTCATCAGCTTACCTTCATAAGCAGGTGTGTGGTCACCTGCTCTCCTCCTTCTCGCTTTCACCACAAGGAAGAAGTGCCTCGGTAGATCCCCACACTTGACACCATGATGGAAGAAAGGTTTAGGAGCAGCTTTGGGAAACAAGGATACGTTGACATCATATCTTTATTTTCTCTCTCACTATTTTCGAGAAAATACGGCGATATTGTCTTCGTACTGGAGTGTCTGGAAGATGATGATCATTCTAAAAACCCTCCACCGGTTTTCGTATTGGGAGCACGCCGCTGCATGCTTCTCAACTGCAGTTCCTTGCTGTGTTTGTTGGGGTGAAACCTGTCAGGCCACAGCTGAACTGTCGGACATGCCGCTGTTGTGAGAAGCGGTGCGTTCCAGGTTGGGTGAGTAGTGTTTGCTGGCGGGCTCCACTTGTCTGTTAGTGCTATGGGGGCTACTTGACAAAGTTTATGGAAACCGGCCCCAGACTAGGGTCCTTTGTTCAGCCACCTAGGCGACAGAAGGCCTTGGTCTGGAGACCATTATAGTTTTAACTAGTGGGCCGCGACCATTGACACTGGTGATCCCTGTGTGTTCTGGACGAGTGGATTCTCTCTGTCACCGTGTTAAGGCCCCATCTTTCATATCCAAATGAGAGTATTCCTTCACGAGGGGATATGTGCATGTAATGTGCGATAGCGGCAGATTCATGTCCAAAGTCAGCTACACAGGCCAGTTGGTACTGTGCTGATTCCGTCGGATGTGGTAATGTCACCGTTGTGAAGCGGTGTTGACATCTTGTTTTCTCTTTTCTCTTAAAAAGTGAGGAGAGGTTCAGAACGGCGGCCTGTCTGGGTGAGTGTTATGTCATTGTTTACATGTTCATAGCTCACGGTTAGCCGGTCAGCTGTTAACTGCTGCGTTAGCCTGCTGGATCGCTGCATGGCCTGCTTAAGGCCTACTATTAGCCAGTCAGCTGTTAGCTGCGGGGCTAGCATGTCGTGGTCGCTAGGTAACGTTAGCTTGCTGCTATGGCCATGGCCTGGCGCGGGGTAGCTTAGCTTCTCGCGCGCCGCCGTGAGCTCGCTTCTGATCGCGTGCGTCGTTAGATCGGCGTCTCGCGAGCAGAAGCAATAGCACCCGAACGGTTGGAGCAGCCGTTAGCTTGATGCTATTCTGTTGAACGTGCTTTGATTTTAACATGTTTTACACTCTTGACCACGACGTCATCCTTGACAGGGGATGTTCGTCGACCCTGCCCTGAGCCTGGACGGGGATTGCGTCAACAAAGAGGACTGTAGCGACTGGTTGGAGCGGCGACGCTGCCCGGATCGAACAACACAGGACGGCTGTGTTCTACGGTGTCTTGTGACTGCACTTCGCTGATCTGCGTTCCGGGTAGGAACGGGGTTGACCAGACCTCATAACACGTCTTCTGGTTTTACTTTGCTAAATGTATTGTGAATAACGGTGTTTTTCCCAAAACGTGTGTTGCTACAATGCATTTAGGATACGTTGCGGGTTATGTGTGAGCTGTTTTTTTCACTGGCAGTTAGCTTCTCCGTGCAAACGGGATGTAATGATCTGGTTGTTGTGTGAGTAACACGGCCGTGTACTCACAACTAAGGTAACTAACCTATGAAGCTATGCTTGGTGACAAGTGAGTAAAAGAATGTTCTTTCTCAGACTGTAATGACAATGAACAGTGTGTTCACACATTAACAGGTTTTCCTGTTTTAACTGGCCGTATTGAGGGTAAAATAGGAGGATTGTGTTTTCCCCCCCGGTTCCCTGGGGACTTTATCACCTCCTATCAGACATGTTGTGCATTAATTGTGTCTTTTGTGTGGTAGGGATACGATGTAACTCTTAGCTTGATTGCTGAGGTTGTGCTAAATCTGCTGGAGAAACTTATTTCCTAAAGGGAAATTGGTTTGGTTGCTGTCATGTGTGCTTAGCAAGGCCTGTGGTCGATACTAATCAAGAATGATGTATTCTCTCATTGTGAAAAAAACGGCGTTCCTCTGTTGAGTGTTTTTGCCATTTTTTGTAGGTGATGATGGGTTGTGTGTGTCATGTGACCTACAACTGGGTTGTACTGGCCACAGAAGCACATGTGTATGTTGGACCGGGGTTCTTAGAGCCCTCTCTATTCTGTGTTTTTCCTTAGTAAAAATCAGATAGCAGGTTAGCTCATGCGCTGTGTGGAGCTGTGAAACGCTTCATAGAGCTGACTATGACTGTGTCATATTCTCTTTTTGTCGTTACGTCGTATCATGGGTGTGGGGTCGTAAAGGGGTGAACTGGTAACCTTTCCTCTCCCCATTGTTCTGTCGGTCAGGGGTACACCCCCTGTCCTTCAAGGTTCCCGTCACGTGGCGGTTCGGCACGTTACGGGGGGGGGGGAGGGAGTTCCTGGTCCCACGGCCTGGTATATTGGGCGTGTGCACCGCAGGAATTCCCCCGCCATAGAGTACGTCACCGTGCGCGTCTCTGTTGGTAGGACTTCCGTGTGCTGTTCAGGTCCATGTGATGGATCTGTTTTCAGGGGGGGTGGTCAGGGCTCCTCCTCACCAAGCGCCTATTCAGGCCTTCTGTGAGTTCGGACTCCTTCTTCCATGTGAGGAAGCCTCCATCAGAGTACAGAGCCTTCCTCCTCAGATTGTCAAAGTGAGTGGACCCTCTAGAAGGGTCCTTTTCTATTGTATGTATATTCGATTCAATTCGTTTATTGAGTGTGTATGGGTTCAGTGCCTCTTCCCCGGAGGCCCTAAAACCAGTTTTTTACATGGCTCAAGGTGCAATATATTCTTTTCAATCTGTACAGCTCGCGTGGGAAGTCTCTCTGGGGATCCCCGTCTCTTTCCTATGGGAGGGTGGTGGGATGTAAAAATGTGAAAATTTTTTACCCCGGCTGTGTAGACTGGGATACATACTGTTGATGCTTCCTTCTTTCTATTCCAGAAGTGTTGGAGTTAGGGAGTGTCACACCCCTCTTGTCGTTCCCCTGGGCGCCTTGGGGATTCAATGACATGTCTAAATAGCCTGTTCATTGATGGGGGTGTGTCCCGACGCACGTATAGTGCTAGCTCGCTGTAAACAGGCGATTGACTGGCACGCCTTGGTTGCTTGTGGTTGAAACAGCGTTTTTATAAAGCAACTGAGATGGGGGTTTTTCCTCTTCCGACGACCACATCCCATGACCTGGGTGGGTTGTCGACGGATTCTCGTTCATGTCTGGGGGATGATGACGGGATGGATCTGAACATATGTAGTGGGGTCTCACGCCCTTGGGGTGGGCCACCAGGCGCGGTTCGTCCGAACGTCTGGGTGGCGCCTTCTTTTCATGTTAAGATCAACACGCATATCTGCCCTTCTCCTGGAGTAGGCATGTCGGCGTGGTTAGGGCACGGGACTGGTTCTGGTCACGCTGGTCCAGATCAGTTGAACCCGTTGTCCGCCGGGGATGCAGATCTGCTGTTCTGGTACCCTGAGGGACTTGGGCTTTTTTCAGGGGGAAAAATGCCAGGTCGGTCTGGGTGTCACAGGGTTAAGCGCTATGGAGACCCTGGTTGGGTATGTTTTACTCAGCACTGTCGTCATGGCTTACAGCCATGCCATTCTGTACGCGCTCGATCTCGTCGGATCTCGGCCGCTACACAGGTTGGTCCTGGTTAGTACTTGGTTGGGAGACCGCCGGGGAATACCAGGTACGGTGTGCTTAGGGGCTGGTTCTCCATTATTTTTCGCTCCTCTCTCACGCATGGCGAAGAGGGGCCTGTGGGGGTGGTTTTTTGACCTCCTCTGGTGACCCTGTGCTTCCTGTACCGCCAGGCCCGGTCCGAAGTGATGTTTGCGACCCGTAGGCCTGGGTTAACCCTTTTTGGAAACTGAAACACTTGTACTGCGGTATAGCCGGTGTATACCCGCAGGTGTGTTTTGGAGTTTTTTCTTGAGGGGTTATAGGAACAACCACCGCATTGGGTAACACCGAGGTGGTTGATTCCCTGGTGTGTTGGAGCAGTGTCAACTCCCGGGTTCACCGTTTGAGGGTGCCCCTGCACGTTCATGACGTCTGCCAATCGTGTCAGCCTTCTCTGCCTCGACCCCTCTGGGTGGGGGTTTTTAAATGGAGGCTTGGTCATGCAACACCGCCAGCTTACGCTCCTTCCGCCGGGGCGGCTGTGTTCAGCTGTCCCCTCTGGCGCCTGTCTCGTCCGCAGTCTCCAGGCTAGGGTTAACAGCCTGTTGCCTGGTTTTTCCCCGGTGCGCTGCCTGCTTCCGTTGGTTAACCTTTTTTGTGTGCTTACGGCCATGCTGACTGTCTGTTCTGCAGGGTTAGTGTGCCAGGCGGTGTACTGTTGGGGGGACGGGGCCCGCTCGGTTTACGGCCATACCGACCTGAACACGCCCGATCTCGTCCGATCTCGGAAGCTAAGCAGGTTCTGGCCTGGTTAGTACTTGGGATACCGCCTGGGATTACCAGGTGCAGTAACTGGGGGGCCTTTGTCCGAATACGCTGGCGATGTGGGGGGCGGGGCACTACGTGCCCACCTGGTGGGGTCTTGATGCTGGCATCATGGACTTCTCCGGGCCCCCATTCCAGGGAGTCCAGTCCTTTTGGTGGGTCTGGGTCTTCCTTCGCGCTCCGCTGCTACGGCCTTGCCACGGGGTTGGGTTTGCCCTTGACCCCGTGATTCTGGGGGCAGTAACGAGGTTGTTCCTCCGTTCGTTCCCGGGTGGCATGCGGGTTGTGCGTGTGTGTAGTCGTGGGGTCAAGCCACGGTCTGCTCACCCTGTGCGTTAAGTTGCTTGAGTGCCTCTTCGCACGGTCGGGTCCGTCGCCTTCCCGTGAAGCCTCTAATAGGGGGGATACCCTCCATTAGGGGGGGTCGGGGGGGCTCGGCCCTCCCTGTTCTGATGGTTTTGGGGGGCTGTCAGCGGGGTGTATTTGTCAGCCAGCGGCTCCGCTTGGCCTCCCTTTGTGCAGTAGTGATGCCAAGCAGAGCCCCTAATGAAACAGAACGTTAGGTTATGACTATAACCAAGTTCTGTTAATTAGGGGTGACGCTTGGCATCAGACGGCCGCTGCAGCCCTTGACCTCACCTTGTGGTGAAAGCTTGGGAAGGAGGAGAGCAGGTGACCACACACCTGCTTATGAAGGTAAGCTGATGAGGGGTGTGGTCAGACTAATACTGGTATTAGAGGTACATTTGTGGTTTATTCAGTACGCGTGCACGTACGCGAGATAGTGCAGTAGTGATGCCAAGCGTCACCCCTAATTAACAGAACTTGGTTATAGTCATAACCTAACGTTTTATCAACACATGTATTCATCACAAACACCTCTTTTTGCCGTTTTACAGTTGTAGGCTTGAGGCGTAGCAATAAACAAAAGTCTAGGTTCACAAGTGCGTTATCAGGAAATTCATTGGAATGAATTCATATATACTGAATGAATACTGTATCGTTTAAACTGTAGTAATTTATGTCTGCATGTTGGACTGACTGACTTAAGATAAGATAAGATAGTCCTTTATTGATCCCCTTGGGGAAATTCAGGCATCATAGTCGCATGGGGGAGGGGGGAGGGGAGGTACAGGTAGTAGAAGACATACAGGTCACAGAATGATAGTACAGTGGAGAAGTACAAATAAAAATAGAATAAAAAGGCAGTGTAAACAATATACAATATAATTAACTCTGGACATGTCCATATGGGCAACAAGGTGCGAGATGAGGGTTTTTAATTTATTTGCCCTACAATAAATATAGTTACAATATATAATCTAAATCTAATCTAATATATAATCTAAAGAAATAAAATGCTAAAATGCTAAATGCTAAATATATGCAATATATAATCTAGTAATCCAATAGTCTAAATCTAATCTAATATATAATAAAAAAATGCTAAAATGCTAAATGCTAAACAATGCAATATATAATCTGATAATCCAATAGTCTAAATCTAATCTAATATATAATCTAAAAATGCTAAAATGCTAAATGCTAAATATATGCAATATATAATCTGATAATCCAATAGTCTAAATCTAATCTTATATATAATGTAAGAATGTTAGATGCTAAAATTCTGAATGCTAAATACATGATCTGATGTAGTATACAGTATTCAGTATACAGTATTCACATAAGGTGCGGTGTGCATAAGGTTGACCTCTGACCTCACCTGTCTCCCCTCCCAGACGTGGTGACGGCCCACTACCACTGGTGGGGCTTCCTGTCCACGTCTCAGGGCCACGGTCTGCCTCTGTTCCAGGAGCTGCTGCTCCTCATGCAGCCTCTCTCCGCCCTGCCCTTTGACCTCAACCTGCTGATGGAGCCCCGCCTCCTACAGGACAGACCCCCCCCTCCCTGCTCCTCCCCCCTCCTCCTCGCCAGCTGGCCCCGCCTCCAGGCCCGGCGGCAGAGTGGAGATGGTGCGAACGACCAGGCACCGCGCGTCAGACAAACCGCTCTCTCGCCTGAGCCAGCCCAGAGGTCTGGCCAGAGGTCGTACCAGAGGTCGTGCCAGAGGTCGTACCAGAGGTCGTGCCAGAGGTCGTGCCAGAGGTCGTGCCAGCAGGCAGGCAGAGAGGAGCAGGGAGAGGCAGTGCAGGGGAGCAGCCCAGGGTGGAGACAAAGAGAGCCTGTCCATGTGGAAGGAGTCATGGAGGGAGAGGAGTGTGTGAGCTATTCACACCCTGGTGCTGAGAGTGGTGTGGAGAGGAGGGGAGAGGAGGAGAGGAGGGGAGAGGAGGAGGAGGAGAGGAGGAGCAGACAGGGAGGTCTTCGTTGGGCCAGGCTGTTTGGAGCAGCGCTGGTTCCCTCTGGCAGGATCCAGTCTAGCAGGTAGGCAGCATCGGTGAAGAACCTTAAAGGAACACGCCAACTTTTTGGGAAATTAGCATTTTGGGGACATTTGCCATCTACCCTGGAGGTAGACAAGCAGATACCATTTTCTTCTCTGTGCATGCATTAGGCTTAGGGAACAGCCGCTCCGTTAGCCTAGCTTAGCGTTATTCACTGGATGTAGGTGTGCCAGTGTAGCCTAGCCAGGGCTCTACAGTGCGACCATATTGCTCGCATATGCCCCTAGAAATATGTCTGTGCGAACTGGAAAAATCAATTACTCGCACGGTGTGCGAGTGAAGATTACAGCCTCAGTCGTGCTTTTTTTTCTCCTCTGCTGATAAATCGTTAAAAAACTACAAGTCCCACATTGCACTCAAGCCAACGGTCCAATCACAGTAGAGTGACGTGACTGGTTTCAAGGGAAATAAAGGAAATGACCAATCGGAAGCTGTCATTTGCTTTTTTACTTCCTGAAAGTCCGCCATTGCGATATGCGAGACTTTCCCGAGACAGTAACATTAAATTAATGTAACTGATTCTAGTCTTACCAATAGCAATAGATTTTAGAACACCTAGATTTATCGATAGCAATAGTAATATAACGTTAATGCAACAAAACTAATGCCTTGCTTTGTTAATCATAATGTTGATGCAGTAGCGTATGTCGTTGTGTTGGCTGTAATGGACATGAGAATAGCAACACTGTGTACACATTAAAATTGCGATTATAATCGATTCTAACATTTTAGAATCACGCTAATGACGCCACGTGCACGCGCGCTCCCAGGCGCGTGCTTGCGCTCCCGCGCATGCGCATAAATGTTCCCTTGCATAAGGACAGACTAAAAACAATGCCTAATTGCCTCTACCAATGGAATGTAACACCTGACGACCGGCGCTATTGATATGCAAAGTAGCCAGGTGTGTACTGCGAGTTGGCGCATCAGTCGAGTGCAGCGCATTCCTGTGTGCACGCACATGCACATCCGTGCGTGTGCGTGCACGCGCTTCTGCTCACAAAACTTTGGTTGCACGGAGTGCAATCTCGTCCCATGAGCAACGCATCACTGGTTACACGCCTACACCAAAGTCACTGGCCCACTGTGCGTGTGTGTATGTGTGCGTGCGCTAACTTGGCTAGCGCTATCAACAGCAGAGGTTGGCAATAGGGTCCAGCTGCAGCGCCGGAGTGCAAGCGGTGTGACGTAATTGGCAGAATCGACTGTCAATCAATGGTCTACCTGACACGCAAACTCATAAACAATGTTTCTGTATTGGAGGTGTACGGTATTTCAATAGGCAACCTTGAAAGGATTATTTTTCTAGAAGAGCAACACTAGCCAAAACATAGGCATTGTATGCATAAAAGGGGCAAAAGCTAAAGTTAAGTGACTGTTACTTTTGTAGCAGTAGTTTGATTTGATAGTTTATTTGATAGGGACAACACATGTTAATGAACATCAAGTACAAAATACAAAATGTAAACATGCAGGGTTGTAGCAAGAGCTCATTTACACCAGGAGACAGAAAAACTCTTTCAATAAATAAATAGCCTGCTTAGGGTAAAAGCATTGTGACAATCAATGATAAAAACAACAATAAAAACAAAAAACAAGTTACATAAACTAAATCAGATTAAAAATGATCACAGTTCTGGTTTGCCTTAAGATGCAGTTTAAGATGGGTCTTGAACATGGAGTATGTGGGGCACTCTCTAATCACAACTGGTAGGCTATTCCAGTAGTTACCACCTTTAACAGAGAACACAGTTTTAGCAAAGGTAGTATACCGAAAAGGCACCTTACAGTCCCCTCTGTCAGGATCCGCTTGCCCAGCCTGGTCCCATTCCCCCTCCAGCTGCCCAGCCTGGCCACATTCCCCCTCGAGTGGACTTTTTCCGTTACTCCCGTTCCTGCCACTGCTACTGGCAATTAATGTGTGTATTCTCCTTATGTCCTTAATGTTCAATGTATTCTCCGTAGTTTGGTCTTTGTTACCCACTCTGTTTCCTGGTCTGGTCTAGTGTGTTGTATTTTGTATTTTGTATGTATTGTTAGTCAGCCCTGTCATATATTTGGTGTCATTGTTTGTCAGCCTGTGTGTCTGTCCAGGTGTGTCTTGTTAGTAATTAGTCTCCCTATATATTCTGTCCTTTCCTGTTACTCCCCTGTCGGTTCGTTATCTTGTCATATCATTTGTTATCCTGCTCTCCACGTTTGTACCCTGTATATCGGGTTTTCGTATTATGTTCTGTCCCAGCCCTGCTGAGGTTTTCTTTTGTGATTTGTAGTTTAAGCCTTGTGAAAGAACAAGTAAAGCCTTTTGTCAACTACATCCCGTTGTGTCCTGCCTGTCTCTCTACCCTCGTCCTGTGATTGCTATTAGGTCCACACCAACACTGAATCATCACACCCTAGACATTTTCAATAAATGTATCCTCGTCACTCTGTCGAGCTCCAGCTCTGTCACTCAATGACTTTTCCTAAAAGTACCCGTTTTATCTGGCACGGTTTCTGAAATTTCAAAATGACTTCAGGAAAATGTAATTAGAACGTTATTCCGCATATGGGCTGTTGGAACAGACGAAAGTCACAGCACTTTGCGAGCGTCTGGCGTAGGGGTGGCCAACCCGTGGCTCGCGAGCCGCATGTGGCTCTTTGCCTGTCAATGTGTGGCTCTTCCATCCAAAAAAAATTATTATAATCACTCAAACCTACATTTCATTGTGGTAAACCTCATATTTTTATATTCAGAGGTAATTATATAGTTTACACTGTTTATTTTTCTCATATTTCTCATATAAGCTGTCGGGTCATCTGACCTGTTCCTGGCGGGAATTAGTGGCATTTTCTCCATGGCTGTGCTAGTGTTAAAGGGTCCATGAAATGAAAACACCTTCTTCATCTTGCTAGCTGGATGTAAGATCATATAACATATTCACTTCAAGATCTTCAGTTTAACATAAAGTACAGTAGATATCTTCAATTCAACATAAAGTAATAACTACAGTAGACAATCAATGAAAAACCATCCAACGAAATATAATCATGGATTTTAAATAATCCCACTTCCCGCCTCCCATCGTGTAAACATGTCTTCCTGTTGGTCCTCAACACTGTCAATTCAGTTGTCCGGTCCAATCTTTGGCAAATGTTCAATTTAAGTCCCGCCCCAACATCCTGGTCCTTTGACCATCCATGGTCAAACCTCTTTATTTCTTTATTATGTTTTCAATTCAATCTTTATCTGCTTCTATTGTTTCCATCCATGGTGAGTCGTGTGATTAAAGTAGTAATGTATTGATATTATCCACTGTCTGTTCCCTTTCCAGGAGGCCGTCTCATTGGCTCCAGTTGGACCGGACCCAGCTCTGCCTGCTGGCCCAGTCCGTGTGGTCCGGCTCGCTGGGCAGAACCCCCACAGACCAGGACTAACAGAACCCCCACAGACCAGGACTAACAGAACCCCCACAGACCAGGACTAACAGAACCCCCACAGACCAGCACTAACAGAACCCCCACAGACCAGCACTAACAGAACCCCCACAGACCAGGACTAACAGAACCCCCACAGACCAGCACTAACAGAACCCCCACGGACCAGCACTAACAGAACCCCCACAGACCAGCACTAACAGAACCCCCACAGACCAGGACTAACAGAACCCCCACAGACCAGGACTAACAGAACCCCCACAGACCAGGACTAACAGAACCCCCACAGACCAGCACTAACAGAACCCCCACAGACCAGGACTAACAGAACCCCCACAGACCAGCACTAACAGAACCCCCACAGACCAGCACTAACAGAACCCCCACAGACCAGCACTAACAGAACCCCCACAGACAAGGACGAACAGAACCCCCACAGACCAGGACTAACAGAACCCCCACAGACCAGGACTAACAGAACCCCCACAGACCAGGACTAACAGAACCCCCACAGACCAGGACTAACAGAACCCCCACAGACCAGCACTAACAGAACCCCCACAGACCAGGACTAACAGAACCCCCACAGACCAGGACTAACAGAACCCCCACAGACCAGGACTAACAGAACCCCCATGGACCAGGACTAACAGAACCCCCACAGACCAGCACTAACAGAACCCCCACAGACCAGGACTAACAGAACCCCCACAGACCAGCACTAACAGAACCCCCACAGACAAGGACTAACAGAACCCCCACAGACCAGGACTAACAGAACCCCCACAGACCAGGACTAACAGAACCCCCATGGACCAGGACTAACAGAACCCCCAAGGACCAGGACTAACAGAACCCCCACAGACCAGGACTAACAGAACCCCCACGGACCAGGACTAACAGAACCCCCACAGACCAGGACTAACAGAACCCCCACGGACCAGGACTAACAGAAGATGGAGAAGGGACATTTCCAGGCCACACAGCATCACATCTTTATGATCACATCTCACCCTAACCCCCCCCCCCCCCCCCCCCCCTATTATTGGTTAGAAGCACTGTTGGACCACTGGTTAGAAGTCCTCCATATCCAACACCTGCCTCTAAACATCTCTATCTTTCTCTCTAAACATCTCTATAATTTCTCTCTAAACATCTCTATCTTTTCTCTCTAAACATCTCTATATTTACCTCTAAACATCTCTATAATTTCTCTAAACATCTCTATAATTTCTCTCTAAACATCTCTATCTTTTCTCTCTAAACATCTCTATATTTTGTCTACCTAGAATGAGAAGAAAACAAGCAATTAGGGATGTCCGATATTATCGGCCGACCGATATTATCGGCCGATATCGGCAGTAAAATGTGATATCGGAAAATATCGGTATCGGTTTAAAAAAAGAAAAAAACAATAACAATATTTGTTATATATATCCAGTGAAATGATTAGTTACCTGAAATTATTCCGGGAAACCCTGCATATATCGGTATCGGTTGATATCGGTATCGGAAATTAAGAGTTGGACAATATCGGAATATCGGTATCGGTAAAAAAGCCAATATCGAGCATCCCTACAAGCAATACAGTGTAACTAACTAGTGCCAAATACACCAGCCTCCTGTACTGTGGTGGATTATGGGATGTCTTCATATGTCTCCCAGCATGTTTAGGTTTAGTTGCATGTGTAGAGAAAAGAAAAGAACAAGGTACTTCAGGATTTAGAACAGCAGGTGGTTGAAATTCCTGTTGATAAAAAAAAAATAAAATTACGGTTTGGTATTTGCATTATGAGGCATAGCAAGCACTTCAGTCGTTACAAGTCATTACTTAATGCGTTACAAGTTCACACTTTTTAGATGCTTGTGAATAGTGCATACTATATGCTTAATAATTCACCCATAATGCACTTACAATGCCTCTCAGCCCATCTCAGATGAAATGTTAAGATGTGTTCATTTGCACTAATAGTATATTTCAGGTGTATATTATGATATAGTAAGCTGAACTTACTATAAGGGACTGACAGAATACGTTGTAATGGTAACGTCACTGCAGTAATGATGTTTGACAGGTTTTATGGTAATGTGCTGCAGTAATGATGTTTGACAGGTTTTATGGTAATGTTACTACAGTAATGATGTTTGACAGGTTTTATGGTAATGTACTGCAGTAATGATGTTTGACAGGTTTTATGGTAATGTACTGCAGTAATGATGTTTGACAGGTTTTATGGTAATGTTACTACAGTAATGATGTTTGACAGGTTTTATGGTAATGTGCTGCAGTAATGATGTTTGACAGGTTTTATGGTAATGTACTGCAGTAATGATGTTTGACAGGTTTTATGGTAATGTGCTGCAGTAATGATGTTTGACAGGTTTTATGGTAATGTACTGCAGTAATGATGTTTGACAGGTTTTATGGTAATGTACTGCAGTAATGATGTTTGACAGGTTTTAAGGTAATGTTACTACAGTAATGATGTTTGACAGGTTTTATGGTAATGTACTGCAGTAATGATGTTTGACAGAGGTTTTATGGTAATGTACTGCAGTAATGATGTTTGACAGAGGTTTTATGGTAATGTACTGCAGTAATGATGTTTGACAGAGGTTTTAAGGTAATGTACTGCAGTAATGATGTTTGACAGAGGTTTTAAGGTAATGTACTGCAGTAATGATGTTTGACAGAGGTTTTAAGGTAACGTTACTACAGTAATGATGTTTGACAGAGGTTTTATGGTAATGTATGCAGTAATGATGTTTGATAGAGGTTTTAAGGTAACGTTACTACAGTAATGATGTTTGACAGGTTTTATGGTAATGTTACTGCAGTAATGATGTTTGACAGAGGTTTTAAGGTAACGTTACTACAGTAATGATGTTTGACAGGTTTTATGGTAATGTTACTGCAGTAATGATGTTTGACAGAGGTTTTAAGGTAACGTTACTGCAGTAATGATGTTTGACAGAGGTTTTATGGTAATGTACTGCAGTAATGATGGAAGTGTGTTTGTTCTGATAACCAGCCTTTCTTCCCCCTCCTGTGACAATCAAACTCTGTTAATAAAGACTGAACTGACGCACATGTCTCCTTGCTGGACAGGTTTCACACCAACATGCATGAATTCCATGTGTAGAGGTCGGACCACAGAAACATTACAGCAATAAACTCATGACAACAGTGGCATTACCGGCAGTGACACCAGACATTTTACAATTATACATATATCTATAGAGCGTTCTGCCTCATTAACATTGGTAGGTTCCCTATAGGGAGGTGTAGTCTGACGTCACTTTAGTTTCCCGCGCGGTCCACCTGTATAGGGATTTATCATTGGGAAAATGTATTATCGGCTATTGTAATAATTCTGCCTCGTGAACATTGGCAAGCTTTCCATTTTTGCACAAAATGAGTTCCCTTCTATCACTAACAGTATTGTTTAAGCATTTTTGGTTGAAATAAAATTATACGTAATTATTTTACGATTAATTGCGAATTGTTTCATGTTGAGCTATAGATTGTGGATGAATATGCACAGAAAGGTACACCATGCAAATGTTCATGCTTTATTTGTTTTAAACGAGACAATTTAGAAATGTGTCCATTGGAAATAATTTCAAGGGAGGTGGACCGGCCGGAAACAACAATGACGTAACCATGATAGATAGATAGATGAGAATAATTTTGTTGACTGTAAATGACGGCTGAACAGATCTTGAGACGTAGTCAGTTGGATTGAGTTGGTAGCAATAGCAAAAGGATGTTTTACTGGTTTCTTAATTCACACAAGAAGTCCAATTGCAGATCTGGACCCACTTGACTTTTAAGCCTCACGCACGACTCACGAGAGCTCAATTGCCAGAGTGAGTCCAGAGATATGTTTACAGACATGTTATATACGCTCTGGAATCCTATTTTAGAGAGGATGACTGGTTGGTTGATAACTGATGGTCGACAGGCTTGCTCCTACATGGTCAAACGTTTAGATGTGCTTTATGACACTTGGGTTGGAGAGCCTTTCACTTCCTGTTTCCTGTCTAGCAGCAGCATGCAATTTTTGGCTACAAGCCTTCCAAATATTCTATTGTGATTCTGGACTCTTTTAAATACTTTTTATAAAGCATACAAAGCTATTTTCATCATATTTTAAAGTCATATATAGAGAAGAGTTGCTGAAGTCTGGATGGATTAACAATCCAGGCCTACTGTTCTACCACCATCCAACCTACCTGACTGTCTTCCATCTTCTAACCATTGTCAAAATCCACATATCAACTTCTAAGCATGTCCCCTCGCAAGACCAATACAAGACAAAACATCTCTAATCATGATGAGGACTATGTCTCTATGGAAAATGTGAAAGAATTGATGGATCTGTCGTGGGTGGGGGTATGTGTGTGTCTGTATGTATGTGTGTTGATGTACCTACGGGACCCTGAGAGGAGTACACGCCCAGTGATGGTCCTGATGAGGACCTAGATGCTTACCTGGCCGTTTTAACAGGCAAGTGTAATTCTGACTGTGTTGTGTATTGGACTCTCCTATCGCAGTACTGCGCCATGCTGTCCCTTCTTCCCTCTTAGATGAGGTCCATGGAGTCCCGGTGGGAGCGTGGGGAGCCGTCCTGTGGGGATGGTGATATGTGCAGAAGCCAGTGACAGCAGGCGAGTGCGGGGCCACCAGGGGGCGATAGCCTATTTGCAGTCGTACGGTCTACACATGTGGTCCCTCTTTCTTACGCAGCTGGGGTGTGCCGCTGGAGGGGGCAGGAGATGGATTGGCTGGCTGGCGTGGAGGGGCGGTGCCCGGAAGGACGGGCGCTGTTGAAAGGAGGATTCGTGTTTGGCAGTAGGCAGAACAGAGTCGCACGGACGACACAGGAATGCGGAACTGCGGAGATACGAGGACACGCTACCCTTCTCTCTCGTGCCTTTTTCCACGGAAGACACTTACTGCTCCAAGCCTGCTGCATTCACTTTCTCTCTGGGGAACGAGTGGAGCCGAAACCAAGAGAGAGACATTGTAGCCACGCTACACGCCGTGAGTAAACACAAAGTATCGCTATATCTGTGCCGGATGAATGTACTGTTTCCCGAGCTATCAGTAAATGGAATATATGAACTGTGCTATAAGGAACTTTGGATAATACAAACTGACATTACAATTGAAGAGAATTGAGAGCACCGCGTGCTGAAACGCTGCTACTATTAACATGGGCCCGCTCGTTGGAGAGCAGTACAACGGGGCGGCCATTTGACTAACAAATGAATGTAGGACCTCGACGTGTGTAATTAACTGTGCTATTTCCTTGCCGCCAGGAGGACACTACCGCATTACCCTGGTCTGCTCTGTACTAAGAAGTACCCTATTCCCCGGTCGCAGTCGGAACGCTTTTCAGCCCGGGGCCGTGGGAGAGAGAGGGGGGGGGAGATACCCTCCCCGCCCACGCGCCTCCGGGCCGCGTTATATCCTTTTTGTCGTATTGTCTACCAACTATGACCAGCGCTTTTCACTGCCCCAACCTAGGCTAGGATGTGGGAGGAACATTCTGGCCCCAGACCTAAACCTCGTAGCACCCCATACCCACTACCCTAGACATGCCCCCTTATCTTTGCTGTGTGCCACCACCACCAGTGTGTATTGTTCTTAATAGTACTTGATTATGTGCTGTGACTCCCTGAGACCAGATGTGTGGTATTTATATTCTCAGGCTATGTTTGTAATGTAGTGTGCAGTGTGATTCTGGATTAGTTTGTGACCATTTCCAGACCTGGGTGCAGTATCGGCACCATTTCCCACGTGTGCAGTGCTTCAGGGGCAGAACAGATAGTGGGGGTGGGAGTAGCAGCTTGGGGTTGGCCTACAGTGCAGAGAAGCGCTTCCTCTTTTATTCACCCTAGGCCTACGGGCACTGGTCTTTTAGATTAGGTTAGTTAGTAGTTATTTATCTAGGTTTATGAACTTGTATGCTATATATATATCTTTCCTGTAATAAAGTATTTCTTATTGTTTCTTAAACATTCTCCCGTGTCTGTTTGTGGTCTTGGGGAAATTCATGTGTGGTAGGTCAGCTGAGCCCTTTGGGAAGTGTATCCGTGCGTTTGCACACTTTAACCCTAAATCTGGATACTTCCCATGGGGGTCTGGTGACAGATCAACAGAAATTATTCTATGTGGAAATGCTTAACAGGCAAGGGTCCAACTTCGTGTCCTTCACCAAGCTGATCATGGAATCTACAACCACTAGAATTGATCGCATTATGAAAGAGGTACAATCATTCATGAACAGATCAATACATATTTAGTGAGTAACAATATCCTATTTGAGCATCAGTCAGGCTTTAGACAATCTCATTCCACTGAGACTTGTCTGGTGTATTTGACTGACTGCATCAGAAAGGAGATTGATGCAAAGAAATTCTGTGGAATGATCATGTTGGACCTACAAAAGGCCTTTGATACGGTTGACCATAGTGTCCTTTTATTTAAATTGAAGGCGATTGGGTTTAGTTGGTCAGCGTTGAACTGGGTCACCTCATATCTATCAGGCAGGTCTCAGATGGTAGATGTAAACGGGACCTACTCCTCAGCCAAGGCGATCACCTGCGGGGTGCCTCAAGGGAGTGTCCTGGGGCCGCTCTTCTTTCTCATTTACATAAATGATATGAATAATGCCTGTTCATCAGACCTTTTTCTTTATGCGGATGACTCAGCTATTCTGGTCTCCCATAAGGACTTGGCAGTAGTGGAGAGGACCCTTAGTGAGGAGCTATCAAATGTGCAGATATGGCTGTCAGATAACAAACTATCTCTTCATTTAGGAAAAACAGAGGCCATCCTGTTTGGATCAAAGAAACGGCTTGGTAAAGATATTGAAATGAAGGTAAGAGTAGGTGAGAAGCAAATAACAAACAAGGATTCTGTTGTATATCTAGGCTGCATACTGGACAAACACCTTACAGGAGAGGCCATGGCTAAAAAAGCCCACACTAAAATCTGCCAGAAAACAAAATTCCTAGCTAGACAAGGGAAACTACTGGACCAGGAAACACTTAAAATGCTAGCGGGCGCATTAGTACAGAGTCACTTTGACTATGCTGCCACCTCCTGGTTCAGTGGCGCTCCACAGGTCCTGAAAAATAAACTTCAGACAGCTCAAAACAAATTAATTAGAGTAGTCCTTAAACTACCTCCACGCACTCACCTAGGGCCAACTTTCTTTAGGCAACTAAACTGGCTTCCGGTCAATAAAAGGGTAATTCACATCAAATTAGGTCTCACACACAAGATAGTTAAAAATACAGGTCCGAAATATCTATCTAATTATTTTAATCGATTCCGTGACAATCATTCATACTCCACTAGAAGGAGCAGTACGGATTTTATTCTGCCAAGATTTAACTCCCTAATGGGCACAAATACATTTTTTTATTCTGCAGCACTGGAGTGGAACAAGCTTCCAGTGGCCCTGAAAAACATCGAAGAGGGGGGAAGTTTTAGACGTGCCACAAAGAAATGGCTAGCCAGTGAAGTATAGAATAGCCATAGGAAGGAGAGGGTAGGAAGTGCTTTTTTTGTATGGGGTTGCTATTATGTTTTATTCTGTTTTTTATTATGATGATCTTTGTTTTATTATGATGCTCTATGTTTTATTATGATGCTCTATGTTTTATTATGATGCTCTATGTTTTTATTATGATGCTCTGTTTTAGTATGTTTTATTATGATGCTCTATGTTTTATGATGTCTGTCCATGTCCAAAATCAGGGACCATGATGGAAATAAGTGCTTGCACTTTCTCATGTTTTTATCCCTTGGATGCTGTCTTTTACTCCACAATAAAAATCAATCAATCAATCAATCATGAGGTCAAGTCCAGCCTTCAGTTCTCTCAAGCCCAAATTGATGACTTGAGAGTGATGAAGAAGAAACTTGGCTTATTTGAATCACAGCTCCAGTCGTTCCAGTCCCTGCCCACTCATTGTATGACCCCTGAAAGCAAAGACATCATATCCAAAATGGACTATCTGGAAAATCAGAGTCGAAGAAACAATGTAATTATTGAAGGTCTGACTCAGGAAAATGTGTATGAGTCCTGGTCAGATACTGAGCAGATGGTCAGAGAATTCCTAAAAAACAAACTGAAAATTCCAAAGATCCAAAGTCTATCGAAATCGAAAGAGCCCACCGCACTGGGAGTGTGAAACAGAACACTGATAAAGCAAAACCAATTGTTGTGAAACTCCTGAGGTTCAAGGATAAAGACCTCATACTTGCCAAGGCTAGAACTCACCTCAAGAACACCTTCATTTATGTAAATGAGGACTTCTCTGACTTGTTATGGAAGAAGAGAGCTGACCTCATTCCAGCAATGAAACAGGCAAGGGATGAAGGAAAGTATGCTGTCATTAACTATGACAGACTGGTGATCAAACCACGAAAGCCTCAAGGGCTCAAGGGACGCTCATCTCCAAACCTTCCCTACATCAGTCTCTGGTTCATTACATGTAAACTCCAACCCATATGCTCAAGCAAATTAACTTTTGAATGACCCGCCCACTACGTTGCTTCAGTCACAAAGTGAATCTCGGGACTCATCAACATCAAACCTTTTATTCAATAATGACCCTGACACACATTGTTTTGCTCAAATGAAACAAGTCTCTGGAATATTGTGGTAGTTTTTAATAGACATAGATCATAAACATCATTGTCTCATAGAATATAGATCATAACTGGTATTCAAATCAAACTAATGTGTTTTAGTAGAAGCATGTCAAGATTGTGTGTGTGTTGTAACAGACGGGGGAAGCACCACAGGAGGTCGTTTGCATATAGGCCCTGGCAGCTGAAGAAACAATAGATCAAAGGTTGTTAAACGGGTTCTGTGACTGATTATAGGAACAGGAAGCTGACACCTTATGCACCAAGGGTTACTGCAGCTGGCAGGGGAGGGGCAAACGTCTCCATTCTCTGTAATAATAAGTACAGGTTTAAATGACTATTAGTATGATTAGATTAATTTAATATGAACTATAGAAAACCCTGTTTTATTGAGGACATAATCTTGAATCTAATGATATAATGTAGGCCAGTTTTGAACCACGTTTGAAGCTACATTGACAAATACTTAAATATGTGCATACTAAACTGTATAAAAGTATATTATTAATGAAACTGTATAGAAGATATTGATGTAAGCTAAAAGAATGATTAGACCTGGTAGCAATTCATTGAAAGTCAGCAGACTTTGTGGTACAGATTTAAATCCCTTGTAGAAGAAGATTAGTTTCACTTAAGGTGAAACTAGTCTTAATGATAACAGAATGTGTACAAGTATAATGTGTTTAAGTATGATATCTATGGGTTCATGTAATTAATTATAATTCAAATATATATAGTATGAAATGAATATAGGTTGTTAGATGGTGGCTGTTCTTTGACTGTAGAACAAAGGAAGGTTCAGTTGGCTGTGTAAGGACAACCCCCTGTTTCAAATCCAAACGTAGCAGGCCTGGGATTGGAGGAAAGGATTTGATGATGTCATTTTTGATGACATCACGCAGAAGGCTCTAGGTTTGGGATATAAGCTGGGGTGGGGGGACGGTGAGGAAGGACTCGGAAAACCAACTCACCGACGAGGAAACCACACCCATCTCTACACACGCGGGCAGAGGAGGATCCAACGGACAGAGAACATTTTGGAGGGAGAAAACAGAACTTTGCTTTTGTTCACTAGCAAGAGAACAGAGCTCATCAACAACTTATCAACTATCATTCTTTAATCTGATTTCTTAGATAGGGCGAGCGGCATAGTGCTCCGGTACCTTGAATCTTTTATAGTGTTCTTTATTGTAATTTGTATACACTCTTAACTTTGATTAAACAGCTGCTGGTATATACCCTCTTCTCCTCATTCCTCCTGCTGCACCGCTGATCGTCAAACAAAGACCCTCAAGTCTTTGTTTAAAGTATTTTCCAGGGCTTTAAAGGTTTTGAATCACAACGCAGAGCAGATTAGATTAGGTTCTGATACATATCAGAACCATTTAGCTCGGGAAAATACTACAATATCCGATTACTTCAGTGAGAACTAATTCAATTCCACTGTTGACCCTGAAAACATTAGGAGTGACTTTTCCCTCATTCATATCATTGTCCACAGCCTGCCAAAAAACTGATACTTTATGCCTTTGTTTGACTAACCTTGACTTCTCTTTTAGTAGGGCTAACTGGAGCGTGGCTGTCTAAAGACAATTCAATTGGGTCTCATTCACCAAGGACTTACGACAAAAAGGGCTTTCTCTTAGGGCTATTTGAGACCTTTTTCGGGACGATTTTGGGATTCACCAACCGTCCCAATAAAACATATATAATTATATTATATTATAATATATTGTCTATATTCATGTCTTGCCCGAAAAGGTCTCAAATGGCCCTAAGAGAAAGCCCTTTTTGTCGTAAGTCCGTTGGAGAATGAGACCCAATGCTGATTTGTATGAATTCAACAACTATAAGCATGTAACGATCCCAGGTCCTGTGGGGCCTGGGTTAAAGAGAACAATAACACTGGACACTCTCTACCTCCTTTCAATGGTCTTAACAATAACACTGGACACTCCCTACCTCCTTCCATGGCGCCATCTTGCTGGCACCGCCAGATGGTGCAGGCGGCCATTTTGGTCTGGTTAAATGTAATTGAGTTAATTTCCACTTGTTTGTTATCCTGGGCTTTTCCTTCCTTTGTTTAAATGTCGTCCTCCTCTCTGGTTGTTGTTGTGAGATTGCTTTGGTTGTTGTTGTGAGGTTCGCCTTTTCCCTGGACCTTTAATTCCCTGTCTCCTCACCTCTCCAGCCCCCACCCTCGCGTTCGTTTACTCTCGTCTGCCCACACCCTTGGACTTTCTTTCATTATCTGTTTGATTGGTCCGTGCCGAACACACACTTCTAGTTCAAGTATCAATTACCATCACGCACCTGATGTGTGTTCTAATTAGCGCCCCAGTGGGCTTTAAATAGCTCGATCTCCCCCCCAGTCCTCGTCGGGTCGTTCTGCAAACTCCTACGGGAGATTCTCAATCTGTAAGCTCCTACGGGAGATTCCCTATCTGTCTGTATGCTGTTTCATCTCCGGCGTGAGACGAGGTGCAAGCCTTCGCCACCTGTCGCCGTTTGCCTGGAGTGGGACACAGTACTGCGCTCTCTAATTCTCTACGGGAGGTATTCCAGTGTTCCACTCCAGACCCCGCGCCAGATGCGCTCTCCGAACCGGCGCGTTCTCCAAGCAGACGCGCACCACTCCAGACCCCGCGCCAGATGCGCTCTCCGAACCGGCGCGTTCTCCAAGCAGACGCGCACCACTCCAGACCCCGCGCCAGATGCGCTCTCCGAACCGGCGCGTTCTCCAAGCAGACGCGCACCACTCCAGACCCCGCGCCAGATGCGCTCTCCGAACCGGCGCGTTCTCCAAGCAGACGCGCACCACTCCAGACCCCGCGCCAGATGCGCTCTCCGAACCGGCGCGTTCTCCAAGCAGACGTGTACCACTCCAGACCCCGCGCCAGATGCGCTCTCCGAACCGTCGCGTTCTCCAAGCAGACGCGCACCACTCCAGACAATCCGAACATGGTGTATAAAGAAAGGCATGACATCGAAAAGTATTTAACCCTTTCTGCTGAGGCTGTTTGTTGAAACCCACCAGGCCATAATTGCATGTATTTATAGACCTCCCAGCTTTAGCTTGTCTGCATTCAATGCTGATCTAACAAATGTCCTGGATGTCATTTCCCAAGAAGGGAAAAAAATGCTATTTAATGGGTGACCTAAATATAAAGTTTATTAACCATAAGAATGATAACTCAACTAAGGAGTGTATTGACACAATGTATTCCCACTACTTTCATCCTATGATTGCAGTACCAACCAGAGTGACAGAGACATCTGCCACTCTGATTGACAATATCTTTACTAATGTGTTGGATAAGAGCATGAAATCAGGAGTTCTGTGCATGGATATTGCTGATCATTGTCCAATCTTTCTCATATTATATAGGGAGTCTCCATCTATACTCTATCCTAAATATAAGAGAAGCTTTAATGAAGCTACATTGACCAGGTTTGGACTAGTGGTCGGTGAGTATCCACAGATATCCTCCACTCTGTTGATGCAAACAAGTATTTTACTTTGTTTTCCGAACGTATCACCCAGGCCTATGACCTGTGTTTTCCCCCGCCCCCACTGTAGACTATCCTCTTAGATTTCGTAACGCACAGGAACAGGGCGCAGTGTGAGGAGCGCAGTATGGTTCTGCGGGGCTGCAGCTGGATGCATCTCGCCCCCCCCCCCTCCCCCCTCCCTGCTATGTTGTAATTATTTGCTCACCTGCGATAGGGCTGATAACTAATGTTCATTGGCAGGCTGGGCAGCATTCAAAACACAGCGGGAAGCGCCGGTAAAAATGAAGCGCAAATATCCAAGCGGTGCTCAGAAAAACAAGATGAGAGCGAAAGCCGAACAGGAGACGGCAAAGCTACGAAAAAGAACATCATTGTTCCAGCATGCAGCAACGGTAGACTGACTCTAACGTTACTGAAGATGCATCGGCAGTAAGCTCCCCACCCAGGCCGGCCGCGTCCACCATTCCTGATTAATTGAAAATGGGGGACCCTGATGTAAACAAGACGAAAGTCTTTCTCTGGTCTGCATCCCCTTAACAATTGTGTGTATTGAGCTGTACTGTATTGTACCCATTCTGCAATCTGTTAATAAAGTTTTCAATCAATCAATCAATCAATCCGCTATCAACCCCTCTGTCAGCTCCGCGTCGAGTCCAGGCAGACAGACAGCCCAGCCAGGCCCCCAGCCACGCTACAGCCGCCGAGTCAGGTTAGAAGAATATAACGTTTTATTCGCCATAACCAGTACAAGTAGCCTACAGGTTACATTGGAACTGGAATCGAATCCGTAAATTTTTTAGTACATGGCTTAAGTGGCCGCGATGTCTATATGTTGAATGGAAGCACGATACAATAGCAGAGCCAAGTTATTCGTGCTGCCCCACGCTTTTAAGGTATGAGCAGGCTAAACACCTTTTTTGTTGGTAAATCTATTTAAATCTAATCATTTCCGACCTACAACTCTTATATTTTGTGTAGATGTATTTGATGTGGTGGGCGCTAACCAGTAGCGGCCGCTGGGTACTTCGCCACTAGGGGCGCTATACCAAATATTTTGTACAGTACAGTACAGTACCACGCAACACTCATGGCAAGACGTGAGCGATTCGACTCACGCTCACTGCAATGAATCGGCTCTTATGAACGAGTCGCTCAGCTGTTACTACAACAACACACAACCAGTCAAATAAAGTATAGTCTAGACTCTAATTCACAACTTGAAACACAATATATAAATAGAAAAGTTAGAAACAAAACTCGCCCGTCTACAAACACAGGCAGATCTCTCCCTCTCTCCTTCTCTCTCTCACACACAGCGCGATGTGGAATCGATTCGTTACACAATCAGACCTATTATATACCAAGAATAACTTCAGTATGAGTACAGGGCTGTACACATATTTTGCATATTGTTAAACGAGCCAAGGCTAGCTATTAAACTATCGATATGAATCGAAAATCTGGGACCCTGATGTAAACAAGACAAACGTCTTTCTCTGGTCTGCATCCCCTTAACAATTGTGTGTATTGAGCCGTACTGTATTGTACCCATTCTGCAATCTGTTAATAAAGTTCTCATTCATTCATTCATTCAAACATAGACGATCTCTCTGTCTCTCGGATCAATCAAATCAAATAATTAACACATGTATGTTGTCATTTTAAACAACTCACCATTCATTCATTATGCATCAGCAGCAACACAAACACGCACAGCTCTCTCTCTCTCTCGCTCTCTCTCTCTCTCTCTCTCTCTCTCTCTCTCTCTCTCTCAGATGATGTCAGAACCATTCAATAATAAACACATTTGTAAAGCTCGTTATTTTAAACAAGTTACCATTCATTGTCTGAGTGGTTATGTCCCACATGCAGCGAAATGAGAGCGAGAGCGAGCGAGAGAGAGAGAGAGAGAGAGAGAGAGCGAGAGAGCATTTTAGTAGTTACATTTTCAACAAGATTGCTGCTATTTAAACACTTCATGGAAACGGGGTAACGTTAACCTTATGTCGACTGTAGTATTGTATGACCTCGACATAACGTTTAAACGTTAACGTTACTCCGTGTCCATGCACTAAGTGGCCAGCTAAGCTAACGGAGCTAACAGCTAGTTACAACGTTATGCGGCATCAGTAGACAACGTATCATGTATTAAACTAGAGTTAAGATCGCTAATCTACCTTGTTGTTGGCTTGTTGATAAAGTATATCCACTCCATGGCATTGTCCATCCAGCCTGTGTTGATGTCCATCCATTGTCCATACATGTCCCTCAACACTGCATCCATAATATAGCTTGTTGTTAGTTAGCCAAGAGCTGTGTCTTTGTCCATTTCCGCCTCGAACAGCCTGCAAACTACCTGGCGTTCTATCGCCATGCTCTAAGACAAACTCTAACCTTAACCAACTTTGAAAGAGTGCCTAAGCTCAGTGTAGTTGCTGTTGTTGTTGACGAGTCGACTGAACTGAGTGTGTTGCATTCTCTCTAAGCCTTAGCCAACCCGAGAAATGCGGCAATGGAAAAAAACTGGCATTGTGTCGGCCAATCAGAGAGCGTCTCCGCGAAATGCGGCTATGGAAATTCTTCACGGAAGTTCACACGCTGCTGGCTAGACCGCTTCAAATCGCGCTCTGATTCCAACATAATAGTCATATTTCAACGCACAACGCCGTATGCACTGATTGGCTGTGACGGAGACAGCGATCAAACTGTGACGCGCACGCAGAGCGCTATCGCTTCTTGCCCGGGCGAGAAATACGAAAAAATAAAAAAAAACGTCACTTCCTGCCCATGAAAACGCTGTTTTTTTTATTTAGATAATAACGTTATATTGTGCATTGGAAATACAAACATACTTAAAATGAGTAAATATTATTAATTTTAAACATGTTTATATTATTTATAGGGCTATAAAACACAAAAACGAAAAAGTTTTATTGTCTTGTTCTCTGATTTAACAGCAGCTGGCCAGCAGGTGGGTCGGCGCCCTAGCGCCCCTAGTGGTAGAGCCGCCACTGGCGCTAACGTTACATTCAAATTATGTGTTTGTTCCTAATGTGTGCTCAGTATATTGTGGTATGTGATGATGACATGAGGGTAATAATTATTTGTATTTTCAGGCTGTATAGGCGCCGATACAGCCTGAAAATACAAATAATTATTACCCTTGTGTCACATACAACAAAAAAGGTGTTTAGCCTGCTCATACCTTAAACGCGTGGGGCAGCACGAATCAGGATCTTTGAGCCAAGACACAATTTACATTTAACTAAAACGTTATTTTCTTTGTGCTCAACAAAAGACAAATAGTGATCCAATATCCATGTGTAAAAACTCGACTAGTGGGCGCCGCCATGACAGTTTAGACTGCAGGTAAACAAAACACGCCCACAGTGTGTCTCTGCAAGTGACACAGGTGGTGACCAGATATCACGCATTGCGCGTGATTGCACAGCAAAACTGTCTCTTTTCACGCGTGACGCAAATTGAGACCATGTCCCTCTTATTGGTTGTCATCTGCGCGAACGTCCCCCCCCCCAGCCAATGGAACCCCGAACGCGGAAGTGAAGCTCCGTTGGGGAAAATATACACACAGCGGGCCTATTTGAAATCTCCGCGATAGCAAAGAGCTGAGTGACAGTGACACTGACAGCTCGTGCGACCCGCCATTAAGAAGAAGAAGACACTGACAGCTGCCTAGAACACACTCGTACTTTAAAAAATGCAGGACACACCAAACAAAAAGAGGAGGTGTAGTTACCGTAGCGAATGGAAAACAGAATACCCATGGGTGAGAAATGTCGAGGGGGATGCAGAGAGGGTTTATTGTGAACTTTGCAATAGTTCGTTCTCTATTGGGCATGGGGGCGAATTTGATATAAAACGACATAGACAAGCTGAGTCCCACAAGAAACGGGTTACACAAAAAGAGACGTCAAAATCCATGTTCGCATTTCTCCGGCCAAAAGACACACAGACACACCAAACCTGACTGCAGTTGCGTCTTTCCTCTTCAGCATTCCCATCACCAATGCCTCAGTGGAGAGTTTTTTTTTTTTTTTTTTTTTTACAATTAATCATTGTTACATGAAAATATGTTTGCACCAGATTTAGCAGAAGCTAATTTCCATCTGTAGTCTATCCAGCTTCTAACTGTATTTGAGTGAGTTAAGTCTTGGTGTTATGGTAGACTCAGACCTAAGCTTTAAATCACAATCAACAAGTTGACAAAAACATAATTCTTCCACCTTAGAAACATAGCTAAAGTACGGCCATTTATAAATCAAAAGGACGCTAAAAACCAGATCCATGCCTTTATCTCAAGCCGACTTGACTACTGTAATGCACTCCTTACCGGCCTCCCGAAAAAATACGATGATAACTATTTTATTGCAATGCACTATTGCATTATTTTATTCTATTTTACTAACTATTTTATTGCACTGCACTATTTTACTTTGTATCAGTGATAATCAAACCTTAAACAAAGACGCATATTAACACTTTCAGCGCCAGATGGCGCTGTTTACTGTTACTGTTGAAAGGCCAGCGCCTTTTAACATGGGGATACGTGGCTGTGTTTGCAGGCCTAAAGCTATATTATATATTATAGCTATGGATCTAATAATATAGTCGATTGTCATTGAGTTTCTTCCGGTCAAGATGCAAAAAACAGATCATTTTTCCATCCATACTGTAGCTGAGGGGCTACACAACCCGGACTGTATTAAAGATTGTTTAGATTAAACCACTACTAAATATTATTACTTGCCAGACAGTACAGTTAGATAAATATGGCAGACACTCAACTGACGGCACGGGGACAAGGATATCAAGTTGACAGTATTTAATAGTCATATCACGATACAACTGAATTATTAAGTTGCTCTTTTAATAGTAGAATGATAGTAGAATGTCAGAGTATCAAAGTCAGGGGGAATGAATAATTCCTAGGTTAAGAATACTCGACCGGAGCTCTGCAAGGAGTGAGAGAAGGCTGGATACAGGGTAAAGCAAGGGGATAGCTGGAGACGATGATTTCCCCTATGGAGTTGTAAGCTCCAGAGGAATTGAAGAGTAGTCGGATAATCCTGTGGTCACTGAAGAAAAGGGGGTCTCGTACGGATCCAGTCCTTGTAATCCAAGTGCCCGATGGCAGGGTTAATAGCTCTTAATCCAAAGCCCGATGGCAGAGATGGTAGCTAGCTAGCTTCGTTGGTACTAGAAGCTAGCCCGATGACGGTCTTCAGGGAGTAGTTAGATCCAAACGCCGATGGTCTTAACTATACGCTTCTCCACGTTACTTCGCTTACACAAGTCACTATACTGCGCCAATAATGGCTCTACAATATTATGATCGTATCTAAGTAGCTACTAGCTATCCGTAACGATACACCGCGGGTAGGTCTGTGTACAACGGTACCGAACGTATTACAATCTCGCTCGGCTGCTTCTCCTGTTCTGCTACTAGGTTACTTCTCGGTTCACTGCTTTCACTTCACGTGTTTAGGTTTCACTGCGGCTGCTTGCGCCACCTACAATATATATACTCAGAGTGATTTCTAAGGCGCCACCGAATTACTTGTCCGGAATCAATGCGCCTGCTTAGGGCATGTCTGAACTTGCCCGGACACGTCTTTGAACTTGTCTGAGGGGCGCGTCTGCTGGCGCCTCTACTGTCAAGGGCGGTGCCCAATGAGGCGAGCGAATAATACTATGATGTAAACGGAAGCTTAAAGGTATATAGCTTATATATATAAACAATATACAAGTTTATACAAAATAATAAACGTAGATTCTCAGTGTTAATCTGGCCCTTCAGAACACATACATTTCCGTTTTATACCGTCGTGAATATGAGTGTAGTTTCAGGGTGGTGACAGACACCAAGCCACATAGTTTCAAATGGAGTGCAATAGCGGCCGCAAGGTGTTAGGCTGCGGTATTGGACTTTTGAGATATCAGACCCATCCCCAGTGATAACACAGGCTGCCGGCATGTCTTTATGAATGGAAATATCGAATAAAAGAAACAACGATGAGGTCCTGGCGCTCAACGTTCGGCGAGTTAACCCTAGATCTTAGATCCTAATATGAAAAACGATGTGATTTAATGTTCTATGTCTTACCTTGACTTTGTCTATTTTACTGCTATCTATTTCATGCTTTATGTCTGCATTTTATGCATTGCTCTTGATCTGCCAATGTTGTGCTCATTTTATGCCTGTCTTTTTGTACTGCTGTGAAGCACTTTGAGCTGCAATTCTTGTATGAAAGGTGCTATCCAAACACAGTGTATTATTATTATTATTATTATTATTATTATTATTATTATTATTATTATTATTATTATTATTATTATTATTATTATTATTATTATTATTATTATTATTATTATTATTATTATTATTATTATTATTATTATTATTATTATTATTATTATTATTATTATTATTATTATTATTATTATTATTATTATTATTATAGTTTGCTTCATTAATTAAATGGTGTGAATTTAAGTGTTCTCTAGTGCCTTTTGTCCGCTTTAAGGTGCTGGTATAAGTTAAAGGTTGTGGTGTCGAAGTAAAAAAAATCCTTGCCCGCTATCGCGGGCACCTATCTGGGCTAAGCTCCGGATCTCCTACAATCCTAAATCCGCCCCTGGTTCTCACTGATGACTGCATGCTGGACTGACCAGAGGAACCGCTGCTCGGTGGAGCTCATAAAGGCAGAAATTCAAGTGAAGTGCAACTTTAGACTAAGTTGCAAGGAGTTCTATGCATATGCACTGAAGGAGAAGGCTCTGCTGGAAGCTGCACGCTCCAACAAGAAGTACAAAGTAAAAAATAATCTTGATGGTAAGAAACGTATGTCATTTTGGACCCCCTGTGTCTACAATAAAGTATGATTTATTTGATTTTGAATGGTGTTGGATTTTACTATGCTGGAAAACCATTTGGAACCTTCTCATAATGTTGCTTATGCTTAATTTATTTCCTTATTATTATTCAGATGCTGGTGTGAAGGTGTGAAGAGAGAATCCTGTGGGTGGCGCCAGAGTGCTGAACTGTCCTTTTCCTGCTCCCAACCATCACTGCAAGTCCCCCCTCATCCTTCCTCCCCCTGCTCATTCCCTGAATCCCTGGACTTGTGAGTTGAGACTTGTGTTACTGTTCCTGCTCTGTTTGATAAGTGATTGTAAGTCTGGGTGGTCATTTAATGTATTTAATTTATTTTTAGTATTATTTATTATTATTATTATTTTGACACCCATTAGAGACAAAAGGAAAATAAAAAAGAAAATGAATAAGGGCAAAACATATTAGGCTTGTGGTCATTTTAATGAGGACAGTGGCGGATGAGCCTTGAAGGAGGGGACAGGGACAGTCCACCAAAAGGGCGGGGGGGCTGCACGCTGGGGGGGGAGGGTGTCCCACATTGTCCCTCACAAACATACACTTTGTCCCACATTTGGTTTATTGGGACCTGTCACCCTCAGCCAGCTGGAAATGAATGAATTCACGGCACATTTAATAACATAATTTTTAATAGGGGCATGGGGGAAGGTATCAAGTCTTCTCAAGTCAAAAGGCTCAAGTCCAAGTGAAGTCACGAGTCATTGGTGTAACTGAGGGGTACAATTCCCTGACTGTATTACTAGATATGATACTTACTACCACTACCTTTGTACTTAATATTCGGCCACCCAGTACACGGCATAAATATATTATCATGAACACTCTCACGTAGATGAAACGGATCCAACACAAATGTACGAATTAGAAACAGGTCTTTATTTCCTACACAGCGATGGTGTGTAGAATAAACACTTAATCACTTAATTACATTTATGAATTGAAATAGTATGCACTTTTATGGCAAGGAGTATTCGTCGGTATATCAATAGATAATGTCCAATCTCTGAAGGCGCAGGTGGTAAATATACGACCTGGAATAGTTAAGGAATAACAGCAATGATACTTTAATGATTATAGGCTGGATACACTAGAGGGGGTTAATCCGGTCGCTTGTAAGCCGACAGGAGTAGGAGGGGGGGGGGGGTAGAATCCAGCTGCCTCGTCCGGCCAAGGGTATCCCAGGAGAACCCACTGTAGTGCCGTTCAATGCGCCGGCGATCCTTGGACCACAGATGAAAGCAGGTGGACTCTTTGTGGGCCGGCTCTCTCCGGTCCACGGGGGAGAGATGTGGAGAGACCTCGTCTTGCAGAGCGTCTCCTCACCTTGCGTCCTCTCCAGGGGGGGGGTTCCAACACACGGTAGTGTCGGGGGTCTTTATCCATAGAATAATCAAAGTATCCAAAGCATAATCCGTGCCTGGGAAGGCGGGCTGTCGTCGGTAGAATAATCCGGTATACAGGTCCACTCGCTCGTCGGCTTTGGGGCTCCTCGGGTGCAGCTTCACATAGGGTCAACCACCCTGGGTAAGCAGCCAGTTCTCTGCCCGAAACGATGGGGTACTGACTACGGTAGTATTCTCACCGCACGAAGCACTATATATTAACAGACTATTATTAGCTTAATAGACTACGTCCAACTCGACGATATAGTGCCAAATATGACTATTCAAATATTAATATACACGATGTCTCAATACTGATGGTAGGCCGAACTTGGCCTTACTCCCACACGTGGCATCGCGGGGAGGCTTTACGTCTGTGACTCTATTGGAGGGTAAGAAACTGGACTGAAAAGGAAGTCCTACTTTAGTAGCGCAGTATATATACGCACTATGAACAAATAGTCCCATTAGTGGTGCGGTAGCCAAATTCCTACGCGGAACTAGGACTTGTTCGTACATGTCGAGCGGTACGTTTGAACTGGGTCTGAGGGGTATGGCAGCCTGGCACCAAGGTCTCGACCAATAGTAGAATGGAGACTATTATGGGATGTTCAGTAGGCTAGAATGGATATTCAATGCATATTGTACAAGGAATATACAAGGGATATCAGGGAATATTAGAGAATATACAAATACAATTAAATATATATATATAAATAAATATATATATTCGGTTTAATCTGGCCCTTCACAACAGCCACCCCCTGAATAGGTCCCAGACCTAATCAGTTAAACGGAGACAGATTAATCGCGTTGTCTATTTACACATAAGGGTTTGCTGTAGGGGTCAGTCAACTTCACAAAGTCATAGGGTTGTAGGGTCATGGTCATCATCGATTGTGTCTGGGAGTCGAGGCAGTTCTATGAGCCTTGCCACGGGACGGGTGTAAGTGCGACCCTGGACGAGCACTTCAGCTGCTCGGACCTTGCCGTCGGCACCGGTGATCACTTTGCTTACGCGGCCGGCCGGCCACATAGCTCTGGGCAGTGATTGATCAATAATCATGACGACTGTTCCTTCTGTCAAATTGTCTCTCTCCTTTACCCACTTCTGGCGGGTCTGTAGAGACGGTAGGTAGTGCAGTAGGAAACTGTTCCAAAACTTGTCGGCTAATACTTGGCTGTACCTCCACATTCGTCGGCCGTTCGCTTCTTCAGGCCGGTACATTGTCTGGGGTAATGTGGGATCTAGCCGCCCCATCAGGAGTGTGTTGGGGGTAACTGGGTCGATATCCGCCACATCACTGGAGACATATCCGAGGGGCTTGCACTCCGGGTGGTACCGCAGGAATGTTCTTTGTTGTGCACTCTCTATGGACGTGCAATCGTCTATGTTAGGGTCGGTGGAGGCTACGGTGCTCAATCCACAGAACACAGACTTCTTAATTTCCACCTCCTCTGGACTTGCTTCCCTCGGGATAGGCATGGGCCACTGTCCTTCCGGGAGTCTTAGGAATGCGGGGCCGTCACTGTAGACATTGCGACGGGTGAGGTCATCCAGGGGCATCCCCCGGGTGATGACGTCAGCTGGGTTCTGTTTTGTATCAACGTAGCGCCACTCTGTTTCTCCGGTTAACTCTTCGGTTAAGTCTTGAATCTCGGTGACTCTGACTCCCACGAAGACTTTGTACTTGCATGAGTCCGATTTGATCCAGGCGAGTACCGTCGTGGAATCTGACCACAGGATTGTTCTAGACACCGGTATGGTGAGCTCACGTTGGATGAGCGTGGCTAGGTGCGCTCCGGCTAGGGCTGCGCAGAGCTCTAGACGTGGGATAGATTGTTGCTTGCGTGGGGCTATTCTCGAGCGGGCGAGGACAAATGCTGTGTAGATCTCTCCCCCCTGGTCTTGGGCCCGCAAGTAGGCTACTGATCCGTATGCGACCTCTGAGGCGTCACTGAAGACGTGTAAGTCCATTTTACATGTCTCTGGCCTCACCGTGGGTGGGAAGTAGCTTCGGCGCATATTAACGCCTGGGAGTGAGTGGAGCTCCATCTCCCACTCTCTCCAGGTGGATGCAAGTTGTGCGGGAATGGGGTCGTCCCAGCCCTGGTCCTTGTCCCACAATGCTCGTACAATCATTTTTGCCCTGGTGGTGTACGGTAGAATACATCCTAGCGGGTCATATTGTCGGGCGAGTGTTGTGTACACACTCCGTCTGGTGGTCGGCGCCGCCGCCGGCCTTCCCTGCTCCGTAGTCAGGGGCTTGTGTCTGTAGTGAAGCGAATCTGTTTTGAATCGCCACACCAATCCCAGGGTCATCTCCTGGGCTTCTCCCGGGATTGTAGCCATCCAGGTCTCGCTGCTGGCTGCCTTGTCCTCGGAGGAGAGGCTGCGCAGTACTTGCGGATCGCTGCTGGCCCACTGCCTGAGATCAAAGCCGCCTTTGATCAATGAGGCGCGGAGTTTAATCAGGAGAGCCTCGGCTTCTTCCTGGGTTGAAAGGCTTTGTAGACAGTTGTCTACGTAGAAGCTGTTCTTTACGCTGTGTCGGACCTCTTCGTCCGCTGCTGGGTCCTCTGCTACATGTTTCTGTAGTGCAAATGTCGCACAGCAGGGGCTGCACGTCGTTCCGAAGGGGAGGACTTCCCATTGGTAGATGGCTGGGTGCTCATCTCCTGGCTTCTCTCTCCATAGGAACCGTAACAGGGGCTTGTCCGCCTCTACTAATCTCACCTGCAGGAACATTCCTTTAATGTCCCCGCTGATGGCCACCTTTTCCTGGCGGAAGCGGAGTAGAACGCCGAGTAGGGAGGGGCCGAGTGTGGGACCGGGCAGTAACTCTTTATTCAGATTTTGGGATCCGATCTGGTAGCTGCAGTTAAATACTATGCGGTCTTTACCGTTGTGATGGACCTTGTGGTGGGGCACGTACCACGATTCAGTGGTCTGGTCAGCCTCTTTAATGTCCATCTTTGTGACGTGTCCCGCTGTGATGAGCTTCTCAATCTCAGCGCGGTATACACTCTCTTGGGCGGGGTTCTTGGCTAAGCGCCGCTCCGTGTTCAGCAGGTACCGTTCTATGGCGTCTGTCTTGGCGTGGAAAGTAGGCATTCCTTCTCGCCGCAGGAGTGGCGTGGCGTATCTCAACACGCCGTTGACCGGGACTCTCTTGGTCCCTGTCTCGAGGAGGTGAATGGCGTAAATGTCATCTTTAGAGCGAATGTCTTTCTTTCCATTCTTAAAGGGCATTTGTTCCAAGCTCCATAGCCGCTCTACGTGTTGCAGGAGTGCGGTTTCTCCCTCTGTGACTCGGGAGTGGAGACATCTAGTGGCTGTACTTCGGTTGAGAGATTTGGCGAGCGGGCCTTGGAGAGTCCATCCCAAACGGGTCTCGACTGCTGCAGGACAGCCTCGGGGTCCGGTATGAACCCGGTCTATCGGGACAATGAGGTCTGCATGGTCGGAGCCTATCAACAGGGTCGGCATAGCATTGTCTATGAGCGGGATCGGTAACTTGCGCAGATGTGCATATTTCTCCATCAGCTTGGCGACGGGGTATGTGTACCGCGACAGTCCTATTTCTTGGCTGGTGAAAGCGTCTGCAATCTGGTACCGTCGCTCAGGCTGGCCGCTTGCTGCGATAGAGAATGAGACATTCTCGCCCTTTATCGTCTTCAAATCTCGTCTTATTGTCCGAATTGTCATTTGGGTTTCGCTTCCCCGCAGCCCTAGCTGGGCCGCAGCGGAGGCGAGCAGCAGGGTCTTCTCTGACCCGTCATCGAGGACGGCGTAAGTGTCCAGGACTTTATTCTGGTAGCTTAGTGTCACACGCACTACTTTTAGGAGTACTCGGGCTCCACTGCTGCTGGCGGGATCGATGTACATGACGCTCGCTTTGCGGCTGGATGGTGCAGGTGAAGGGCGCCGTCTGTTACTGTCGTGAAGTATGTCCAGATGGGCTCCATCGCACTTGGTGCACCTTTTCTTTAAGCGGCATTCGGCTGCCATGTGTGAGCGCGCACAGCGAAAACAGCGCTTGTTGGACTTTATCCATTGACCTGCTTCCTCCGCGTTCAGCTTGGGGAAGGAGTCACATTGCGCTAGCCAGTGTTCTTTCTCACAGTAGGGGCACACTATCTTCCACTTCTCCGTTCTGGAGGGGGTACTGTGGCTCCTGCTGCTCGGTACTGACTCCGATTGGTGCATCACAGTCACCGATCTTCTTCCATCATTTAGTCGTCTGGTTCCTTCTCTGGAGCCAGGGGTGCTCCGTCCGAATGTATCTAGCCGTAGGCTGCTGACTTCTCTCGCCAGGAAGTCTGCTAGATCGAGGAGGTTCGGTTCGGGGCCATTCGGGTCTCTGTGGTCTCTCTGCCGCCTAAAGCGCTCCTGACGAGCGGGCGGCAGCTTCTCCAGGATCCTTTCCACATTTGAGTTGGCGTAAAGTTCATACTTCCCCTTCTCTCTTTGCGCTCCCAACATCCCTACCAGGGACTGCACTCTGATGGACAGGTCGTCCAGTGCTCGATTGTCTATTGCTGGGGGTAAGCGGTCGATGTGTCGGATCTCCTGGATCACGTAATCCCATATGCGCCCATACCTCTGGTCCAATGCTACCAGCGCTGCTGTGTATGGGGTGGTGGAAGTCGCGTAGGCGAGCGCTATATTATGTGCGCGGGGCACCTTTAAGTGCTGCAGTAGGATGGCGTATTTGTGGCGTTCATCCAATACATCCACCAACATGGTCTCCAGACACATGCGGAGTTCTGTATACTGGGCCCGGTTCTCTGGGGTGAAGTCGGGTACCATAGGCGTGCCAATGTATGACGCTGACTGTGGATACATCGGCGAGCGTTGGGGGAGAGGCCTCCTAGGCGAGTCTCCTCCCGCTCCTTGGTATGGGCTGGTACCGGCAGTGTACCATGGCCCGCTTGTCCAGGTGCTGTTCCTCGGTGCGGGTCGTGCGTCGTGCTCACCCGTGTATAGAGTCGGGGGTCTGTAGCGCAGCTCCGCGGGAGTATAGCCTGGGCTGTACCGGACCTCCTGGTCCGGTAGAGTACTGTGCTGTCTTCGGGCGCGGTTCTCCTCCTCTTCCTCTTCGTCTTCAGTTAGGTCATCCAGTGCTTGTAGTCTCTGGTTTAGCCTCTCCACAGGATATGCTGCTCCTTCTCGTTTGCCAGGTCTCGCTTGGACCGGTGGGGGGAGGTGGTCTGTGGGGGGTATAGACCTCGTCTGTTGGTCAAGTTCAGGGTTGTTTACTCGGCTAGGGGATGCCGCCCTGGAGGTGTGTCTAGACGAGTTCCTGGAGCCTCTGGCGGAGGGAGAGGGTGTTGTCCGTCTGATCAGCTGTTCTATTAGTTGCGCTTGCTGTCTGTCGCGCTCTGCGTCCCGTAGAGCACCAGCAGCTGCTCGCTGGCTGTCTGCTCGGTCTCGGGCCACATTCTCTTCCATCTGAATGCGTCTTATTTCCAGGCGTATGTGCTCTTCTTCGCTCCGTTGCTGTAGCTGCAATCGATCGCGTTCACCCTGGAGTCTATCGCGTTCAGTAGAGGCTTTCAGGCTGACGAGGAATGCCTGCTGTAGGGTCCTCTCTGCCTCGCTGGGAGAAGGCGGTTGTATAGGGGAGCCTTCCCTCGGGGTACTCCTTGCGGAGCCTTGGAGCTCTATCTCCACGGTGCTCTCCCCGTCTTCTTCCGTGCCGAGTTCTCTCTCGGTAGCGTTGTATTCCTCCCGGGACTCATCGGGGACTACTTCTTCAGTACTGGCGGGGTGTGAAGTCATGTCTGGTTCCCACTGGTCCCCACCGTGAACTTGGTCAGTTACATTAGAGCCCGTAGGGGCCTCTATGGTCGGGGTAGTCTGGGCGTTGGGGTTAGACATACTTTTACTTTCTAGTTTTACCGCGTTTACTGTTAGTAGAAGACTAGGTTGTTGACTGACAGCGTAAGCCTCTAAGTACTGAGGGAGCCGTCGTTCGCGCTGCGGGCGTTGGTTAGGAGGATCGTTTCGTGGAGTGTTCATCATAGGCCATTTCAATATTAATAACACTATATTAATATTACACTAATTACCCTCCGGCTCGAAGGACCAATTGTAACTGAGGGGTACAATTCCCTGACTGTATTACTAGATATGATACTTACTACCACTACCTTTGTACTTAATATTCGGCCACCCAGTACACGGCATAAATATATTATCATGAACACTCTCACGTAGATGAAACGGATCCAACACAAATGTATGAATTAGAAACAGGTCTTTATTTCCTACACAGCGATGGTGTGTAGAATAAACACTTAATCACTTAATTACATTTATGAATTGAAATAGTATGCACTTTTATGGCAAGGAGTATTCGTCGGTATATCAATAGATAATGTCCAATCTCTGAAGGCGCAGGTGGTAAATATACGACCTGGAATAGTTAAGGAATAACAGCAATGATACTTTAATGATTATAGGCTGGATACACTAGAGGGGGTTAATCCGGTCGCTTGTAAGCCGACAGGAGTAGGAGGGGGGGGGGGGGTAGAATCCAGCTGCCTCGTCCGGCCAAGGGTATCCCAGGAGAACCCACTGTAGTGCCGTTCAATGCGCCGGCGATCCTTGGACCACAGATGAAAGCAGGTGGACTCTTTGTGGGCCGGCTCTCTCCGGTCCACGGGGGAGAGATGTGGAGAGACCTCGTCTTGCAGAGCGTCTCCTCACCTTGCGTCCTCTCCAGGGGGGGGGTTCCAACACACGGTAGTGTCGGGGGTCTTTATCCATAGAATAATCAAAGTATCCAAAGCATAATCCGTGCCTGGGAAGGCGGGCTGTCGTCGGTAGAATAATCCGGTATACAGGTCCACTCGCTCGTCGGCTTTGGGGCTCCTCGGGTGCAGCTTCACATAGGGTCAACCACCCTGGGTAAGCAGCCAGTTCTCTGCCCGAAACGATGGGGTACTGACTACGGTAGTATTCTCACCGCACGAAGCACTATATATTAACAGACTATTATTAGCTTAATAGACTACGTCCAACTCGACGATATAGTGCCAAATATGACTATTCAAATATTAATATACACGATGTCTCAATACCGATGGTAGGCCGAACTTGGCCTTACTCCCACACGTGGCATCGCGGGGAGGCTTTACGTCTGTGACTCTATTGGAGGGTAAGAAACTGGACTGAAAAGGAAGTCCTACTTTAGTAGCGCAGTATATATACGCACTATGAACAAATAGTCCCATTAGTGGTGCGGTAGCCAAATTCCTACGCGGAACTAGGACTTGTTCGTACATGTCGAGCGGTACGTTTGAACTGGGTCTGAGGGGTATGGCAGCCTGGCACCAAGGTCTCGACCAATAGTAGAATGGAGACTATTATGGGATGTTCAGTAGGCTAGAATGGATATTCAATGCATATTGTACAAGGAATATACAAGGGATATTAGGGAATATTAGAGAATATACAAATACAATTAAATATATATATATAAATAAATATATATATTCGGTTTAATCTGGCCCTTCACAACAATTGGTGTTAAAGTCAAAGTCGAGTTGCAAGTCTTTTTTGATTTGGTCAAGTCAGAGTGTAGTGGAGGGCCCTCGTCACTAGGGGGAGCTCGAGGCCCACGGGCCGCGGCCCAAACGGCCCGTTGGTTAATCCGGGCTTGCTGACATCTCATCTCCTAGATCACCAATATTTCCCATATGGGCTCCCTTTACAAACTGTGGTCTGATGGCTTGTTGTATTTTGTTATTGTATTTTCGTTTTATTATATATTCTTCCTGTCATTAGTTGTTTTCTCTATACCCGAAATCGTATGGCATGGGTGCCTGCTTCGGTGTCTATATGTAGACCTGCCTGTGTGTGTTTGTTTGGGGGGTAGGGGGGGGGGGGTAGGGGTTCCCAAATTTTTTATATCTCTTTGACCTCATCTTGATATAATATCAGTGTAATTTTGCTTCCTGGTGAATGCCAGTTATTGCAATACTTTCCTCTGACTCATGACATTTGGGTATGTACTTTTTCACTGATGATTGATGGTATGAAAAGCCATTCCAGTAAGTAGCAATGACTTACCAGTTACGATGAGTCATCCTCAATGAGTTATTTGGAGGGTAAGAATTCTCACCTATGTTTTTCAGGCCAGGACACTGTGAAAAGCACAAAAACACTACTTCTTAAAGTGGAAATGAAGCAGTGCGATAAATACATATTCATAGCATCACATTAGTATTTAGATAAGCCACAGAAGAAATCACGTTATAAAAATAAGCAGTTTCTAAGAAAAAACGATTTGTTGTGTGCATTTCTGAAGCATTTAGAATTATGGGCGCGGCCATTTTGTTGCTGACGTCATGACGCTGGTTTGGTGTATACACTGCTGGTTAGCTGCCTATAGTGAATGGGTCAGTAAGTAAATAAAATGTTGCCTACAAAACAACGGGACCGCGGTGGTTCTGTTTGTATTGCTCCTGGCTGTTCAAACAAATTTTACCATGTGAGAGAGAGGAAAGTTGGTTAATTTCCACAAACTACCAGTGAAAAAAACAGTGTTGTTGGCATGTTGGCTCAGGCTGGCTGCACTCAGGCGGCGTGATCAGCCTGTTGGACAGGGAAGGAGGATCTGCAGAGAACACTTCATTGCCTCGGATTATGTTGTTGGGGGTGGAAGGTTTGTCCAGAAGACCACTAATCAGCTGAATCAGCTACATTAGTATTTACAGAGCATATAGGACATGCTAGGTAGCTTTAGTAGTGCAATACACTATTCCTGATGTTATACTACTTTAAGTGGCCTTTCCTCTGGCCATAAGTGTGCGTGTGTGCGGCATGAGTGTTAAAGTGGCTGCTAGTGTGTGAGCGTGCTCAGCGTGCGTGTCGTGTATGTGCTTGTGTGTGGATAGTTCAGTTTCTGTGTCTCTCAATGTTCATTGTTCAAGGCTCTGATGGCCTGGGGGAAGAAGCTTAGCCTAAGCCTCTCCGTCCTAGTAGCTGGAGTTCGCAGGCGACTGCCTGACCTCAGCAGCTGGAACAGGCTGTTATTGGGGTGGTGGGGGTCTTTCATTATCCTGCAGGCTCTGGATTTGCACCTCTTGTTGTATAGAGCCTGCAGGGGAGGTAGCGCAATACCCGTGGTACGCTCGGCTGAGCGCACCACTCTCTGTAGGGCCTTCTTGTCCTGTGCCGTGCTGTTCCCATACCAGGCAGTGATGTTTCCGGTCAAGATGCTCTCTACAGCTCCTGAGTAGAAGGACTGGAGTATCTTCCCCGATACTCTGAACTTCCTTAACTGCCTCAGGTGGTAGAGGCGCTGCTTCGCTTTCTTTACTACTGTGTCTATGTGTGTTGACCATGTCAGGTCCTCTGAGATGTGGACCCCCAGGTACTATAAACGTTATGTAGCGTGAATATAATGAGTTTTGCTAACTGATTTGATTATTTTCTGCTGCTTGTCCCTCATCCAGCCTGTGTTTCCTGCTACGGTCACGTTTTGATACTCTTTTTTTAAGTGTTTTTAGCCTGTTGTATCAAGTGTTTTTTGTCACGATGGGGTAGGTAGAATACAATAATACAGAAAGGGAAGGAATGGAGGAGGCAGAGGCGAGGAGTGAAGCTTGGAGAAGGGTGTTTACTGTAGAATCCAGTGCAATACAAGGAACATACAGAAACTACATAACAAACTTCACAATACAAAGCAACAAACACTAAGACTTACTAGAGGGAGAACGGTGCGACACGACGTGGATAGGAACAGGGGGTAACTGGAGGTGTGTCGCCACACCGAAGGGAGGACAGACAGAACCCTATATACCCCAACTAATTAACAATTAAGAACACCTGGCCAACACAGAATCACAAACAACACCTAGACAATAAGCAAAGAACAACTAAACACAACTAAACACAAAAGCAACTCCTAACAACCCAAAACAGTGCATGACATCACACCAGGGAAGGGAAAGACAATGACAGCACACACCAGGACACCACATTGATTACACAATTAATTACTGTTAATACAGTGGTCAAGATACTTGTCATTGTAGCGTGCACCAATTGTTTGTGACCACTAGAGGGTGGTAGGGCGCCAATGTCAGGCCGAGGGCCAATGTCAGATGGAGGGCATTGCCCAAAGTCAGGTGGAGAGCACTGCTCAAAGTTACCATCCTGACCCGTCCAACCATGACCGGGCCTAGGATCCTGACAGTTTTTTACCTGTTTTATCAACGTCATCCTAACCTGGCTACACACAAGCAACCATCAGACAATTCGGAGGCTGTTTTACTTACAGATATACTGTTGGCTTGTTTCTGGACTCTGGTTCTGAGGAAATGGACCAGACTTTGGATATCACAGAAGCAAGGGCCGGACCTGGCCGAAGGCGCCAGGCACAGAAGGCCATTAGGTCAAGCGGTATCCCGCTGACTGCTTGATTCATCGAGACTAACTGTCTCCTAGGTTGTGTGAGAGTGAGAGAGAGAGAGACAAATAGAGAGAGAGAGAGAAAAAGAGAGATAAATATCTAACTAGATATAGATAAAAAAGGGGGTTTTGGAAAGTGGGATTGTGGGCTAAGATTGATTTGTCCATTGATTTCATTATCTTATCTCTGCCTGTGACTGTTCTAACTGGTGGTCCAGATCTATTTGTAGCTGGCCGTTACTTGAGCCACAGGCACACATTCCAGGGGAATGATGAGACGATGCTTTCTGGCTGACCAGAGGAGCTAATACATGTAAATGCACAATATTAATAAATAATCCTTCAACCTCCCTATGGAGATCTCCACTGTGCGGGTGATTGGAGTTGGACAACCCAGCATTAAACTAAGGGCCTCAGCGGCCGGGAAAGTGAAGGCCACAATCTAGTGGCGAGGCGGGATTGGGGTGCTGGTCCTGAGGGGTACAATGTACAATGTTCAATGCAGAGTAGAAGTAACTGAGTTACCATACAATACTATACAATATACTAATATACTATATAGTGCAAAGGAGAAATGGGATGAGGTACAATTTAGGGACAATTTACAGCAAGGTGTAATGAGGTATGGGTTGTAGTGCAAATTCTTTACCAATAAATATAAAGTGTGTTTAGGTGTTCTAAAGTGGTTAAAGTGGGTGCTGCAGTGAGTTGTTTGTTTAAAGTGAGTGTGTGCGTGTGGATGTGTGTGCTGTGAGTGCATTTGATGGTTGTTACATAGTGTTATTGTTCGTTGAGCATCCTGATGGCCTGGGGATAGAAGCTTCTTCGGAGTCTTTCTGTGCTTGCCATTAGACTCCGGTATCGCTTGCCTGACCGCAGCAGTTCAAAGAGGTAGTTGTTTGGGTGTCTGGAGCCTTACCCATGCACCGCTTGTTGTACATTTTCTGGAGAGTGGGAAGCCCCCCTCCAATTGTGCGTTCGGCTGAACGGGCCACTCTCTGTAGTCTGCTACGGTCTTGTGCTGTGCTATTCCCAAACCAGGAGGTGATATTGCCAGTCAGGATGCTCTCTATTGTACATGAGTAGAAGTTCTTAAGGATCTTCTGACTGACTTGGAACTTCCTTAGGCGCCTGAGGAAGTAGAGGCGTTGCCGTGCCTTCTTCACAACACTGTCAATGTGTGTGGTCCATGTCAAGTCCTCGGATATGTGGACTCCGAGGTACTTAAAACTGTTCACTCTCTCAACCGGTGCCCCGTCGATGCTGAGGGGGCTGTAGTCCCTGACCCCCGACCTCCTAAAGTCCACAATCATCTCCTTTGTTTTGCTGACGTTCAGGGAGAGGCTGTTCTCTTGACACCATCCCGCTAGGACCTTGACCTCTTCCAGGTAGGCCCTCTCGTTGTTTGCAGAGATCAGGCCCACCACTACTGTGTCGTCAGCAAATTTGATGATTGTGTTGTTTTTCCGCTGTGCCACACAGTCATGTGTGTACAGGGAGTAGAGGAGGGGACTCAGAACACAGCCATGGGGGGCCCCTATGTTGAGAGTGATGGATGAGGAGGTGCAGTTGCCTGCTCTCAACACCTGGGGTCTTCCTGTCAGGAAGTCCAAGACCCACTGGCAGAGGTCATAGTTCAAGCCCAGGTCCCTGAGCTTGGCTATGAGTTTGGAGGGGACTATGGTATTGAATGTAGTCGATGAACAGCATTCTCACATAGTTCCCCTGCCTCCCCTGTCCAGGTGTGATGCTGCTGTGTGCAGCACATGGGCTATGGCGTCCTCCGTGGACCTGTTGCGGCGGTATGCAAATTGCAGGGGGTCCAGGTTGATGGGGAGGGAGGAGCAGATGTAGCCCTTCACTAGCTTCTCAAAGCACTTCATGGCTATGGAGGTGAGAGCTACAGGGCGGTAGTTGTTGAGGCAAGCAGCCTTGGATTTTTTGGGTAGAGGGATAATAGTGGACTTCTTCAGACATGTGGGGATGACAGCCTGTTCTAAGGACAGGTTAAATATGTCAGTGAATACCGGGGCCAGTTGGTCGGCACAGACTTTTAGGACGCGGCCGGGGATACCGTCCGGTCCTGCTGCCTTCCTGATATTCACTTTCTTAAAGGTCCTCTTCACCTCATGTTCTGTTACCCTGAACACTGAGTCTCCATCAGCAGCCCCCCCCCCCCTCCATTGCAGTGGCTTGTAGGCTGGTGTTGTTATTCCCAGCCTCAAACCTCGCAGGTATCCTAGAAGGTATTGAGATCATTTGCTAAGGAGATGTCACTGTTCAGCTTGAGGGAGGTGCCTTTGTAATCTGTCATCGTTCTGAGGCCCTGCCACATAGCTCTAGAGTCAGCCTGTTCATATTGGAGTTTAATTTGATCCCTGTATCGCCTTTTTGCTTCTATTACTACTCTCCTGACGTTGTATCTCGCCACCTTGTGGTCATTCATGTTGCCTGCCACAAGCCCGGCGTTATATACTGAGGTGCACGCTTTCAGAGCCTCACGGACGGATTTGTCTACCCAGGGCTTTTGGTTTGGGTAAACTCTAATTGTGGTAGTGGGGATTGTTTCTTCCACCAAAGTACAAACAAAGTCCAGCACTGTCTCCGTGTCATTAATGTTATCTGTGTTATCGCGGAACACCCCCCAGTCTGTACATTCAAGTGCAGCTTGGAGCGTGCCCTCTGATTCTACAGACCATTTCTGCACCTCTCGCGAGACTACCGGCGTGCGTTTGAGACTTTGTTTATACTCCGGAGAAAGAAAGATGGCGACATGATCAGATTTGCCAAAACCGCTGGCAGAATGAGCCTTGTAACCACACTTAAATTGCTAGTAACAATGGTCTAAAATATTACCGCCTCTGGTGTTACAAGTCACATGCTGGTAGAAGTCTGGCAATACTCTTCTCAGGTTGGCGCTATTGAAATCACCCACAACCACAATAGCAGCGTCAATATTAGCTGCTTGGATTCTATTTACCTCGTCATGGAGTTTGGTCAGCGCGTCACCTGTGTTTGCTTGTGGTGGAATATACACTCCGATCAGGATGATCGACGTTAACTCTCTCGGGAGAAAGAAAAGGCGGACACTTGATGGATATATACTCCAGGTTGGGGGAGCAGTGGTTCGAAAGCTCCTTCACGTTGCCTGGATCGCTCCAATTATTGTTCAACATGAAGGCTATTTGAGTGTAGTTTTATGTTTGTATTCTGTTTCTATTTAGCTGCTTTTTATTATTATACTTATTTTTTTATTATTCTATTTATTGTAATTTTGTTCTTTTTATTGTTGCTATTGTATTGTGAAGTCTTATTTATTATTATTATTATTATTATTATTATTATTATTATTATTATTATTATTATTATTATTATTATTATTATTATTATTATTATTATTATTATTATTATTATTATTATTATTATTATTATTATTATTATTATTATTATTATTATTATTATTATTATTATTATTATTATTATTATTATTATTATTATTATTATTATTATTATTATTATTATTATTATTATTATTATTATTATTATTATTATTATTATTATTATTATTATTATTATTATTATTATTATTATTATTATTATTATTATTATTATTATTATTATTATTATTATTATTATTATTATTATTATTATTGTGTTGAGTTTTGTCCTGTTTTGTGAGAAATGTTTTGCTAAAAAAGATATTTACCCGTCATTTGAGTTTTTTCTGATTCCACATCGTCTTTGCCTATTTGTGTCTGCATCTGTGTTCTGGCTTTAATTAAACTATTACAATGACAAATAAATATCCTGAATCTTGAATCTTGAATCTACAAAGGTTTTGTTATTTTTTTTGTAAATCTTCTAAATACTGTCCTCAAATGTATTTAGTTACAAAGTAAGTACATAATAATTTTGCAATGGTTGAAAATACTATTTACTAAATACATAAATGTAATTAAATACTAAAAGTAAATACATATTTTAATGTAATGGAACAATAATTTTTTTCTGGATACAATAACATCTGACAGACACACTGCAGACAAAGAACAAAGACGGACTTAGCACATTACAGTATGAGTTAACTTGTACCACAGACAGTAGGCTAATTTGTCCAATAAGACTGTCCACAAAATACCCCTCTCTCACCTTATATACCCCCTGGTTACATTTACTAGAGGAGATTATAAACCACAGGTATATAAAGTAGCAACAGAGGGATTCAGGACACAGAACAGAGAGACTGTGAAGAGAAAGAGGAATACCTCTTTGTTTTGCAACTCCTTGAGTCATCAGTCCCATAAAGCGACTCTCCATATATATATATATATATATATATATATATATATATATATATATATATATATAGACCCAGTGACCCACATGCCCACACAACTATCAGACCACAGTTATTGCAATGATGTCAGAAAGGTATGACGGTATGAACAAAGGTATGTAGCATGTATGTGACTTACCTAACCAGTTACGATCAGTCATCCTCAGTGGTGCGTGCGTTGGTGATTTCATACCGGCTATAGTTGCACTGTGTTTTAATGACGCCACGTGCACAATGCCTAATTGCCTCTATAGGAATGAATGTATCTGTTGACATATTTGAACACACCTGACGACCTGAGCTATTGCTATGCAAAGTAGTTGGTGCATCAGTCGAGTGCAGTGCATTCCTGTGTGCATGTGCGTGCGCATGCTCCTGCTCACAGAGCCGGTTGCTCAGCGTGCAACCCCGTCCCATGAATATTGAGTTTTTTTTTTAATGTATTTTAGTAATTCAATTTAAAAAGTGAAAAGCATATATTATATAGATTCATTACACACAGAGTGAAATATTTCAACCTTTATTTCTTTAAATTTGAATGATTATGGCTTACAGCTAATGGAAACCCCAAATTTTAATTACATACAAGAAATTGGCCCACTTGGAGGTCCTTATAGAGGACAGCTTGGGGGTCACTCTGGCTGGTCTCTCTAGCCCCACGGGGGGGGGGGGGGGTGGGGGGGTGGGGGGGGATACGTATGACTGTCAAAGAGACCAATTCTCCCCATAGACCCCCATTAATTTTGAAATTGGTCTTTCTTTGATGGGTCATATCTTCGCCCCCTGTGGGTCTATAGAGAGACCAGCCAGGGGTCCAAATTCATTGAGACGCACCTGTATAAATATGCTGAATAATCAACATATTTTTTATTGTATTTCACAGAACGTGTGATTGGCGTCATCAAGACCAGGTTCCGCATTCTGGACGGGCCACTCCCAGTGCTGTCTGTGAAGACCCTGCAGGAGGAGATTGAACACAATGATTTAGCAAATGTGGATAAAATAGTCTGTGTCTGTGCTGCCTTGGTTAATATGTCAGGCAGTGTTGTCTTCAACAAGGACCGACAGAGGGATGTTCCACATTCTTAGACTAGATTCTGAGTGATTCTCCTGCCCCTCGGGGGAAATGGCCCTGAGCCATCTTGTATTTCATCCTGTACCAGCCCTTATATTCCCATGCTTCTTTGTTCTAGTTCTATTTATTACTTTAAACTTTAAAATGTTCTTATATACTTTGGTTCTATTGCTACTATGTATGCATATATATATGCTTTATCAAGGTGGTGTGATCTTCACTGCGCTGGTCCTTGATGTGGCAAACCGTGCCGACTGCAGCGGCTATTCTTCCTCAAAACCGGATCTGCTTTTTTGCAATGAAAATTTTGAAATAGTCACAATTAGTTCTATCTAAAAATGTTTTAGCACTTTGACTGCCAACAGTTTGGTACTATTTAAATTTTTGTACCCGAGTCAAGTCAAGTCATTTATTTATAAAGCACGTTTAAAAACTCAAGAGCCAACCAAAGTGCTGTACAAGCAAAGCATAAGATCAATGGGTCTGATTCCCGAACGGATTTACGACAAAAAATTTGCTCTCAGGCACATTTCTGCCAATTTAAGACATATTAGCGCTAGTAGCACAATTCCCCAAGTTTTCCTGAGATCGGATTTGGCCATGGCTGAGAGCAGAATTTAAGAGTGCTGAGGAGCACACTTATGATTGATTGACTAATTGAACTAATTGAACTAATTGAAATGGTAAGGCCCCTGCTTACCTAGCAGACCTCCTCACCCAACGTCAGGGCCCTCAGATCGGCTGATAAGGGTCTCCTAACCACCCGTAGGTCTAACTTCAAGTCTAGGGGGGGGGACGTGCTTTTGCGGTCGCAGCCCCTGACCTCTGGAACAGCATCCCCATGTCCATTAAATCTGCCCCCTCCATCGAGTCTTTTAAATCAAAACTCAAAACCCACCTATATCGCCTGGCCTTCCCTGACTCACTTTGACTCTTGCCGTACTTGTTGACGTGTTGTTCTGTTTTTCCTTTGTCTATCCGTTGATTTTAGTTAATTTTTTCTGTTTATTTTATACTTTTCTTTGTACTTAGCTTAGCTATGTGAAGCACTTTGGTTGACAAGCGTCATGTTTAAACGTGCTATACAAATAAATTTGATTGATTGATTGATTGAACATTTTATTAACTTGACAGACTGTGTTCTCCATGTTCTTAATGGCTTTATTTGGGAGGAATCATAGTGATTCCTTCATGTCAATGCTACAGGCCTCCTTGGAATTAATTACTTAATCATAATTAAAATAAATATGACAATATTTGTACGATGAGAAATTACGCATTTGATGTCGGAAAAATAAATAATATGGATTCATCTGATCACAGGGCAGCTGGATTAACCATATCTGAACCAGCTATTTTGGACAAATGTATAATTACTTTAATTGTACAAACACAATTATGCAATTATTGTGAAATCAAATTATTGAAAATAATTATTATTTAATGCCTTCTGTGGAATTTGTATTTTTTATTTGTTACATATCTGTCTTAATGATTAATTATACATTTGAAAGAATGCAGGTCAACATGCAATATATCCCATTGATTGGTATACAATGGGACCGACCTTTGTTTGATCTAGCTATAAACCTGCATTCCTTCGAATATATCATTAATCAATTAAACTGATATTGAAATACACTATGTAGCCTATAATACACCAACACTGAAATGACAGTGGATAAATAAATAAATAAGAACTAAAGCTAATCGTGTGGAAATAGACTGCATTAATATTCCATAAATTTTGTGTGCGTCAGTATAGCCTACATGTCTAATGAATGAACAGTAGGCTTATATTATTCTAATTACTTGTTTCATTAGGATTTAGTAGATACTATGCTCTGCCCTATACAGTAAGTACAGTACGCATATTAAGGCCGCCAGAGTCGGGCAGCGGACTGGTGGACTGTATCTGCGATCTCCTAATAAAACAAGTCATAGAATAATATAAGCCTATACTGCGTTCATTCATTACGCGCATATGCTATACAGTACTGCGTGTGTGTGTGTGTGTGTGTGCGTGTGCGAGCTGTACTATATATGATGACAATACATTAATCTAATCTCATTTTGATCGGTCGCAAAGCACTTCCGCATTGGGCAATTGCACGGCTGCATCATTAGTTGCCTTATAAGGAGCTCTGGAGGCGATGTTTTGTATGCAAAGGACCTGAACGGGGATGCATGTTCATGTTTCAGAATGCATCTCAGCTGTGATAGTTTGAGCCACTTAAGACATCTTCCCCACACGTTGGGGACTCAGAGTGAACTTGTCGTCGATTCTGTCTCAGTCGGTTCCAAGATAAGTCTTCCAAGAGAACTCTTTGGAAAATATTCGGGAATGAGACCCAATGTCATAATATAAAATACACAAATACAAAAATAGAAAAAGGCACAACAGGACAAGACAGTACATTCAGAGAATAGGACAACAGTAGGCCAACAAACGGATAGGGGAGCACAAAGTACAGTATAGCACACAGGGCACAGAGGAGCACAAGAAGAGATACAGGATAAAATTGCATGGGAGTGTGTGAGTTAGGGTGTGGGAGAATCAGGGTTTATTGAAGGCTAGGGAATAAAAGTGGGTTTTTAGTCTGGCCTTAAATGTCTCCAGCGAGGGGGCAGATCGGATCTCCAGGGGTAGCTGGTTCCACAGTTTGGGGGCCACGGCCTTGAAAGAGCGAGCGTCTCTCTTTTTGAGTCTGGTGCGGGTGTAACGGAGGTACCGCAGTATATCCACAGTCACGATGGTACAAGTAGTTCAGTGGCTGTGGATGGTAAGCGGTACTGCAAGTAAACTCACTCCCCAGAGGCATCCAGACCCGGAAGCAAGAAGTGAATTCACTTCTTGGTATAGTGGTCTGTGATGCCGCCCGCGACGCGGGAGATCGGGGTTCCACTCCCACTCAGGGCGATCCCTTAACAGGGGTCGAATCGACAAACACAACGCAGACAAGATCAGACCGGTCACACGTGGTGCCGCTAGACCCGGATGCCCTGGGTGGAGTGAGTTTAGGGGGGTGAGTGTAACGGAGGTACCGCAGTATATCCACAGTCACGATGGTACAAGTAGTTCAGTGGCTGTGGATGGTAAGCGGTACTGCAAGTAAACTCACTCCCCAGAGGCATCCAGACCCGGAAGCAAGAAGTGAATTCACTTCTCGGTATAGTGGTCTGCGATGCCGCCCGTGACGCGGGAGATCGGGGTTCCACTCCCACTCAGGGCGATCCCTTAACAGGGGTTGAATCGACAAACACAACGCAGACAAGATCAGACCGGTCACACGTGGTGCCGCTAGACCCGGATGCCCTGGGTGGAGTGAGTTTAGGGGGGTGAGTGTAACGGAGGTACCGCAGTATATCCACAGTCACGATGGTACAAGTAGTTCAGTGGCTGTGGATGGTAAGCGGTACTGCAAGTAAACTCACTCCCCAGAGGCATCCAGACCCGGAAGCAAGAAGTGAATTCACTTCTTGGTATAGTGGTCTGTGATGCCGCCCGCAACGCGGGAGATCGGGGTTCAACTCCCACTCAGGGCGATCCCTTAACGACAAACACAACGCAGACAAGATCAGACCGGTCACACGGGGGGGGGACCAGCCGAGCCTGGTTGGAGGATCTTAGTGACCTGGGTGCTGCGTAGGGGGTGATGAGTGTTACGATACGGTAAGGTGGTGGTAGAACCCAAGGCAGCAGGATAAGAGTAAGCAGGGGGATGAGGCAGGAGTCGACGGTCACAATTTAAAGTGTTTACTTAGCAACGTCAAAAGTACATACAAGCATAAACAATAGGCACAGCCGTGCTGGCACTAACTACAAAACAAAACCTAACCAGAAGACGGACTGAACACACGAAATAAAAGATGACAAAACAGAATACTAATATACACTTACTTTTAGACAGAGCACAACTACAAGGACGACGTTTGACACAGACATCACAGGAACAGGTAACAAGGAGGAATGACTCCACAACCAGGTGAGGGCAACCCACACTTAAATAACAACACTAATTACTAATTGCCCCCAGCTGGGGAGAGACAGGCACAGAACAAAACAAACAACCACTACACAATAAGCAATACACCAAACAACACTAACCAGGGAAACCAATTCACACCAGGGTGGGGAAGTTCAACAATAACACACACAGTGACATCCCATTAATTATCCCATTAATTAAAGTAAGCATGTGAGCAGGGGCGGACCTTCCTACAGGCGATATAGGCGGTCGCCTAGAGCGCCCCCTCCCAAATGTTTAATTTTTTTTTTTAATTTTTAATTTTTAATTTTGAATCTTACATTTTTTTCTTTGCGCAGTTTTGGCGCCCCCCTCTATATCTGCAACCATTATTTTTACATAAAAAAATTTCTAACATAAGGGAAAATGAGCCAAAAATCTAAAACGGTCGGTCGGTCTGAGCCTCAGCTTTAGGTGTTCACAGTCAGAACATGCTAGAGCGCTGTGCATTGATGGGTATCGGTCAAGTGTTTATAGAATTGAGCGTTGAGGAAAGAAAGACTAACGTTAGAGAACTATGAAGAGGCAAAAGCCATCCGGCCATCCAGTTTAAAAAGAGAAGAAAAGAAGAAGACGAGAAACGTGCCAAGGTGAAAGGTATGCAATTTTGTACAACATCCAAGACCTGCCACACCAAGAGCTGAAGCAAGCAGAGGCACTTGTACACACCTTAAACCATGGAGGGCAATCTGATTTGGATGGGAAGGAGCTGGCTCAGGAGTTGGACAATTTGATGTGATTGATGACTTTGCAGCGAGGAAGGCCAGAAGGATTGCACTGTAAATGGAAACCAGTAGGAGCTACAGGCTAACCTTGAAGTGTGATGATAAGTGTGATTGCGCTAGTTAACACAGATCTAGCCGGTCCAGTAAGCAACAAGTCCATAGGAGGCTTCAGATATGTACAGTCATTTACAGATGTGTGTACAGGGGCAGTGTTTGTTTACTTTCTCAAAGCAAAGAGTGACACACTCCAGGCCATGGAGAAATTCCTTGCAGATGTAGCCCCTTATGGTAACATAAGATGCTTGAGGTCCGACAACGGAACCAAGTTCACAAATAGAGAGTTCCAATCACTGTTGAGAAGGAACAAGATAAGACACGAGACGTCATGTCCATACTCCCCACACCAGAACGGAGTGGCAGAGAGGGAATGGCGCACTCTTTTCGAAATGGCTAGGTGTAAGCTAGTAAACAGTAACTTACCTAAGAGTCTATGGCATTATGCGGTACAAGAAGCCGCTTACACCAGAAACAGGTGCTTTAATAAGCACATGGGCACCACCCCATATACAGCACTGACAGGAAAGAAGTGTAATCTAGCTAGAATGCACCAATTTGGATCAGTGTGTTATGCTTACCAGCAGGACAGAGGAAAGCTCTAGTCCAGATGTGAAAAAGGACTCTTTGTAGGGCACGACAAAGGAAGCCCCGCTTTCCTACTTCATTATCCCGGTAAAGGGAGAGTGCAGAAACACAGGCTAGTCAAATTTATCACAAAGACAACATGTGAGAACGAGACACAGACAGAGGAGCCAGAGCTGGACTCCAGAGTAAGGTGTGAAGAAACAGAGACACCTCAGCCTAGTGTACTTAGCACGGTCGTGCAGACAGACAGTCAGCAACCCCCAGAGGACGATGACGAGGAGCACCCGAGGGTGACATCACGTGCCCCAAGCAGTGCGAGGTATCCCTCAAGGGAACACAAACCCCCAAATTATCTGACAGACTATGCCCGGAGAGAAAGTGACGAGGATGACAGTACACTTACCAGCATTGATTACTGCTACAGAGTAGTCAGTGGAGTACCTCAGACCTTTAAAGAGGCCATAGTGTCCCCTGAATCAAGTAAATGGATGAGGAGATGAGGTCCCTAGAGGACAACCACACCCTTACTCTAACCAAGTGTTAGATCCTGATCAATCTGGCCAGTATCACGTCTTCTTGTGTTATCCTCTCTCCATCCAATTCCTCTGCGTTGTGTACTTTTAATGGTCCTGACATCTCCTATACTGGCTGATATACAATCCTTATCTCTCCCCGTTAGTGCAATCCACAAACCATAATAATTCTCCACCTTCGTAAGAATTCGACACTTTGACAACGTGAAATACCTTACAAGGAGAAGCGTGGTTTATTTGATAAACAGAAGCCTCAGCTCAGATGTTAACAGATGGTATTGTCCTTGAAAAGTCTATTCTAATGATCTTTCGGTGTGTTCAGTCTATCTATCGTCCTTTTGCTATTCAGTCCACTGGTGGTCAGGCCTGGTCTGTAGCCTAACCCTCCTCGCGTTAGCCGAAGCTAATGATGATGTGGCATCCTTCCTCCCCCCCCCCCTCTCTATGAGAGGAGAGAGTCTCTTGGTCTCTTCCCTCCTGTGGGATTAGTTTCTTTGGTCTCAGTCAGATTTTTGTCTGCCCTACCCGGAACCACTGTCAGCTTTATAGGATCTTCGTCATAGCTATGATAGCCCACCCCTTTCTGGTTGTCATGTGCCGCGCTGTCATGACAACCGCGTTTAACCTTTACACACATTTCATGTTTCATTAAGATGAACCTCTCTCCCTCCTGCTCTGGGCCTACAGTACACTTGCTCTTATCAATGTTGTGTCTTAGATTGGAATGTCAACATTCTCTCGCTGGCAGTGTGCTGCTATCCTGAACCACCGTTCTATCACCGTCTTCTAAGCCAAGCACATTTCGACCTCTCTGACCCGGCACCGTTTTAGCTGTGGTCATCTCCCCCCAATCTATACATCACATACATTGAATAAACCCCGTTTTCTCTCACAAGTTACCAGAGGGCAGACAGACAGTGGGAGGGAAATGGGTGTACTCAATCAAGGAGGGTATTGAAGGCCACGACAAGTACAAAGCGAGATTTGTAGCTAAAGGTTACAGTCAGAGGGAGGGGATAGACTACGGTGAAACATTCTCCCCCACAGCCAATCTGACCAGTGTAAGGGTAGTGATGCAGAAAGCAGCTGAGGACAATTTGATTTTACATCAGATGGAAGTGAGGACAGCCTATCTGCACGCACCCATAGATAGGGCCTTACACCCCGGAGGGAACCCATTGTCTCCAGTCGGTACCGGTGTTGCCCTATATAATTGCTACTATACAACAGGTGGCGTCAGCTTAGACCCATCGTAGGATTCCTGCTATTCTTAGTGACTTATGCTCTTGACTGACTTTACGTATATTCTTCGCCATACAAGCGCGACCCTAATTCTCATTCTGTAACCTAACGTTGCCTAATAATAATAAATTACCCTCCAATAGTATTTCTGTGTCAATGCCGTGTTCTTGTGGGTGTTCACCATCTATATTTGATGTACTGTCTGGCCAGTAATTAAAGTACATAACTAGCAGTGGTTTAATCTATCACAATCTTTAATACAGTCAGGGTTTTGTAACCCCTCAGTTACAATTGGTCCTTCGAGCCGGAGGGTATCAGTGTAATATTTAATATAATATTAATATTAGACATGGCCAGCGGTGAACACTCCCCAAGCGGCTCCCCTAAGCTAGAACGCCTGCAGCGCAAACGTCAGCTACCTCCATATCTGGAGGAATTCGCTTTCGTTCTACCCCCTAGCTTATCTAAACAGACGTTAAATACGGATAAAGCGGATAGTCTAAGCATGTCCAATCCTATCGACTTGGCGACCCTGCCAGTAGAGACCCCAGTGGGTTCAAACGAAACTGACTCAGCTCACGGGGGGGACCAGGTGGGACATGACATGACTATACCTCCAGACAGCGTCACCGGGACAGACCCCGGAGCGCTCCAGGATAAAGAAAGCGCTCCAGGGATAGAACCCGACACACAACCAAGAGAAGAGAACCGCGCCCAGGAGATAGACCTCGGAGCGCGCCAGGAGAACAGATCTCCAACAAGCCCTGTCAGCACCCGATCACCTCCGTCAGTGTCATCCCCCAGCGAGGTGGACCAGAGACTGGCGCAAGCCTTGATCGCCACACTGACAGCCTCAACCGAAAGAGACCGACTTCAGGGTGAACGCGACCGGCTTCAAGCAAAGACGCTTAGTGAGCGCGAACACTCCGCCACGGAGAGAGAGCACCTCCACGCGCAACTCCAAGCGCAAGCCCTTAGTGAGCGTGAACACTCTGCCGTGGAACGAGAGCGCCTCCGGGCGCAACAATTAAGTGAGCGCGAACACTCTGCCATGGAACGAGAGCGCCTCCAGGCTCAACAGACGAGCGAGCGCGAACAACGAGAGCGCCTCCAGGCGCAACAATTAAGCGAGCGCGAACACTCTGCAGCAGAACGAGAGCGCCTCCAGGCGCAACAATTAAGCGAGCGCGAACACTCTGCGGCGGAACGAGAGCGCCTTCACGCGCAACTCCAAGCGCAAGCCCTTAGTGAGCGCGAACACTCTGCAACTGAACGAGAGCGCCTCCAGGCGCAGCAAAGGAGTGAGGACTACCGCATAAGACTGGAGGAGAGGCGCCTTCAGATGGAAGAGAACATCGAACGAGAACGCGCCAATGCCCAGTGCGAAGCAGAGCGCGACCGGCTGCAGGCGCAGATGATAGAACAATTGATTGCCAGGGCGACACCCCCTCTCTCCGCACGGAGCTCCCGGAGATCATCACGACAAGGGTCTAGGGCACCTTCCCCTACCCGACAAAGCGACCCGGGACCCGGCCAACAGGAGGAACCTGTCTACGTCTCCGAGCCCCCTCCCCGACCGGTCCATACGAGACCCAGCCAACGGGAAGAACCGGCCTACGTCGCCGAGAGACTGACTAGAAGACTCCAGGACCTAGAAGAGGAAGAGGAAGAGGAGGAATGTCAAGCCCACCAGCAAGAACGTACTCTGGACCAGGAGGCCCAGTACAGCCCCGACTTCAGCCCCGAGTCACTGCACTACAAACCCCCGACCCAACTCACGGGTGAGTTTGACGTACAGTCAGCACCGAGGAACAGCACCTGGGGACCCGGCCTCTGGTACCCACCAAGTACTAACCCACGACCACACGTACGGGGAGACTCGCCCAGGAGGCCTCTTCCCCTATGCTCACCAATGTACCAGCCATCCATGGCATCGTACCTTGGCACACCGACGTTCCCAGACTTTACGCGCAAGGACAGAGCACAGTACACGGAATTACGCATGTGTTTGGAGACTATGATGTCCGATGTCCCCGACGAGTCGTACAAATATGCCATCCTCCTCAAGCATCTCAAGGTGCCCAGAGCGCATAACATAGCACTGGCATATTCCAACTCAAGCACCCCATACTCCGCGGCTCTGGTGGCCCTCGACCAGCGTTATGGACGCATATGGGATTACGTGATCCAAGAAATACGGGATATCGACCGCCTCCCCCCAGCCAAAGACAATAGAGCACTGGATGACCTCTCTATCAAGGTACAATCCCTAGTAGGGATGCTGGGGTCCCAAAAGGAGAAGGGGAGATATGAACTGTATGCAAATTCTAATGTGGAGCGAATACTGGAGAAGCTCCCTCCAGCCCGCCAAGAGCGTTTTCGGCGGCAGAGAGACCACCGTGATCCCAACGGCCCCGAGCCATCCCTCCTAGACCTGGCCGCTTTCCTCGCAAGGGAAGTTAGCAGCCTACGACTGGACACATTCGTGTGGAGTGGATCTAGCCCAAGAGATGGACCTCGGAGGTCCAACGATAACCGCCGGTCAGTGACCGTTATGCACCAGGCCGAGTCAGTGCCGCAGCACAAGAACCACAGCACCCCCCAGACCAAGGGGAAGTGGAAGATTGTATGCCAGTACTGTGAAAAGCAACATTGGCTGTCTCAATGTGACACTTTCAAGAAGCTGACCGCTGACGAGGTGAGTCGGTGGATCAAAGCCAACCGCCGCTGCTTCCGCTGCGCGCGCAGCCACATGGCAGCTGAGTGCCGCTTAAAGAAAAGATGCAGCAAGTGCGACGGCGCCCACTTGGAGGTCCTACACGACAGCAACAAGAAGAAACCCGTACCCCCAAGCAGCTCGAGAGTGAACGTCATGTACATAGACCCTGCGAAGAGCGGGAGCTCCCGAGTGCTCTTGAAGGTGGTCCGAGTGATCTTAAGCTACGAGGACAAGGTCATGGACACTTACGCCGTCCTAGACGATGGGTCAGAAAATACTCTCCTCCTCGCATCCGCCGCAGCCCGGCTGGGTCTGCGGGGGAGCGAAGAAACAATGACAATCCGTACCATTAGAAGAGACCTGAAGACCATAAAGGGTGAAAATGTCTCCTTCACGATAGCAGCGGTCGGGCAGCCCGAGAAGCAGTATAGCATCACTAACGCCTTCACCAGCCACGACATAGGCCTGTCACAGTACACCTACCCCATCCCAAAGCTGATGGAAAAATACGTGCACCTACGTCAACTACCTATACCGCTCATCGACGACGCCACCCCGACCCTGCTCATAGGATCCGACCACGCACACCTCATCGTCCCAACGGACCGGGTCCACATCGGGCCCAGAGGCTGTCCAGCAGCGGTCGAGACCCGCCTGGGTTGGACACTACAAGGCCCCCTTTTCGGGTCTCCCAACCGACCGACAGCCACTCGCTGCCTCCACTCGAGGATAAACGAAGAAGACACCGCCCTCTTACAGCACGTCGAGAGGCTATGGACATTAGACGCGATGCCCTTTAAGAATGAAAAGAAACTCGTTCGCTCAAAGGAAGACACTTATGCCATAACCCTCCTCGAGCAGAGGACAAAGAGAGTCGAGGTAAATGGAGTGATGAGATACGCAACTCCACTCTTGAGGCGAGAGGATATGCCCACCCTCCACGCCTCAAAAGAAGCGACAGAGCGATATCTACTGAACACCGAGCGGCGTCTAGCCAAAGACCCCACTCAAGCCACTGTGTACCACGCTGAGATCGACAAGCTGATCACAGCGGGACACATAAAGAAAATTGACATTCAAGAGGCCGACCAGACGATCGAATCTTGGTACGTGCCCCACCACAAGGTCCACCACAACGGCAAGGATCGCATTGTATTCAACTGCAGCTACCAGATCGGACTACAGAATCTGAATAAAGAACTCTTGCCCGGCCCAACACTCGGCCCCTCTCTCCTCGGCGTACTACTACGTTTCCGCCAAGACAAGGTGGCCATCAGCGGCGACATCAAAGGGATGTTCCTGCAGGTGAGACTAGTGGAGGAGGACAAGCCCTTGCTGCGGTTCCTATGGAGAGAGAGGATCAAAGATGAGCAACCATCCATCTACCAATGGGAGGTCCTCCCCTTCGGAACCACATGCAGCCCATGCTGTGCTACGTTCGCACTGCAAAAACATGTGACAGAAGACCCTGAAGCTGACGAGGAGGTCAGACAAAGTGTAGAGAGGAGTTTCTACGTGGACAACTGTCTGCAAAGCGTCTCGACGCCAGAAGAAGCCGAAGCCCTCCTACTCAAGCTCCGTGCCTCACTGATCAAAGGCGGCTTTGATCTCCGGCAGTGGGCCAGCAGTGACCCTCAAGTACTTCGCAGCCTCTCCCCAGAGACAAAGGCAGCAAGCAGCGAGACCTGGATGGCGACCATCCCAGGTGAAGCACAGGAAATGACATTGGGCCTAGTCTGGCGCTTCAAAACAGACTCGCTCCATTACAAATACACACCCCTGACCACGGAGCAGGGAAGGTCGACCCCTCTACCGACCACCAGACGGAGCGTATACAGAACACTCGCAAGGCAATACGACCCGCTGGGGTGTATCCTACCTTACACCACCCGGGCGGGAGGCTAGTCAAGAGGAGGCAGAGATCAAGAAATCTATGTTCTGTGGCCTACCCCCACCCCGCGGGAGGCTAGTCAAGAGGAGGCAGAGATCAAGAAATCTATGTTCTGTGGGTTGACGCACACCCCAGTCCCCACTGACCCTAACATAGACGACTGCCTCACCTTTGAGAGTGCGCAGCTAAAGACATTCCTGTGGCACCACCCTGAGGTTCCCCCCACTACCGACATTAACGCAGCTAACTACGAAGAGGCAGAACTCCTTCTGCTACAGCGAGCCCAAAGAGACTCGTTCCCCGACGAGCTAGACTGCCTGCAGGGAACAAAGCCAATCCCGTCAGACAGCAGACTGCTCCACTTGGCCCCCGAGCGCGACACCCATGGCCTCATCAGGGTGGGTGGTCGTCTGAGACGGACCCCGGACTTAACGGATGACGTCAAGTTTCCTATAGTCCTCAACAGCCGACACAAGGTCACTGAGCTCATCATAAAGAAATACGACGAGGACGTGCACCACGATGGGGCAGAGAGAGTCTTCGCTGAGATCCGACGTCGCTATTGGATACTGAGCGGAAGAGAAGCAGTACGTCGCTTCCAGCGGACTCGACCAGACTGTCGCCAGTGGCGAGCACAGCCCAGTATACCCAGGATGGCCGACCTGCCTCACCGTCACACCCGACCCGTGGCGAGGCTGATAGAGTTGCCGAGGCTCCCTGACTCCCCTGATGACGATCATGACTCACTGACTTTGTAGATTGCCCAACTCCCCACAACAGACATTGAGCAGTTGACTGGACTATTAATCTGTCTTCCTTTAACTAATTAGGTGCGGACTAATTAGGAGGCGGCTGTTGTGAAGGGCCAGATTAAACTGAGAATATGTATTTATCGTTTGATATACTTTGTATATTATTTATATATATACACGGAACCCTTTACCTGCGTTCAGACCAGAGTAATATTCGCTCTCCTATTGGACAGCGCCCCCAGGCGCCAGCGTGCAAGCCCCCAACGGCAAGTTCAAAGACAACTGCAGGCATGTCAGAACATGCCCAGAGTCAGCGTAGTAATACGAGACAAGGACTGAGGTTGGGACTAGATATTCACTTAAGTATATATATTGGCGCAGGTGTAAACAGTTCATTAGTTCATCAGTCGTCTAAGTAGCTGTTTCATCAAGTTCGGTGATACAGTGAAGTGAGCAACCTTGCGTCTAAATAGAGCATTGAGAACCGCGTGCGAATAGAATGTTAAAGTGTCAGAGTTTAATGAAGTAATGTTGAGTTCGACTTAATCTAATGTGAAGTAAATAGTCGATCATTTATTGTATATCGTGCTGCCACAGTTCTTCCGTGTGTAGCATTACCCATCGGTTCGTCGTGTCTTTAGCTAGTGCACTTAACCAGGCTGTGTGGCCTAAATACGTCGCCCACACCCGAGGAGTCCTAGGCGGAGAACCGTTGGACATGTACACAGGAGAATCGGCGTCGGCGATTGCAGAACCATTCCTGGTTGGATTATATTGATTTGGGACGTGACCACCGGAGAAGAGTATCGTTGATTTCCACTGTCGTTTGGGTTTCAACCTCGTGAGGATTACAACTCGGGCCTGCCTCGTGGACGGGGCTGGCTAACTGTCATCAATGCTGTCGAGCATTTCGGATTACAATTATTGCTTTGGCTGCTGATCAAGGGAGTTTACAAGAACCGACACCTGTACCTGGAGTCTCTTTATTCCTCATTGAATCAGACGGAGTACTCGAACATTCCTCTACCCTCCAGGCCTTACACCCCGGAGGGAACCCATTGTCTCCAGTCGGTACCAGTGTTGCCCTATATAATTGCTACTATACAACAGGTGGCGTCAGCTTAGACCCATCGTAGGATTCCTGCTATTCTTAGTGACTTATGCTCTTGACTGACTTTACGTATATTCTTCGCCATACAAGCGCGACCCTAATTCTCATTCTGTAACCTAACGTTGCCTAATAATAATAAATTACCCTCCAATAGTATTTCTGTGTCAATGCCGTGTTCTTGTGGGTGTTCACCATCTATATTTGATGTACTGTCTGGCCAGTAATTAAAGTACATAACTAGCAGTGGTTTAATCTATCACAATCTTTAATACAGTCAGGGTTTTGTAACCCCTCAGTTACAATCACCTTTCTCCTCCGGATTTGAATTTCTATAGTGTCCTGTTTGATGAGTTCCCACAGGTTGGCGTTAGAGATGGTGTTGGGCCAGTATATACCCAGGAGGCATCTGAGGCATCGGTTGGTGAATGTCTGCAGCTTAATGATTCCAATGATGTTTTTTTTTTTTGTATTCTTTTTTTGTGAACAAATTTTTTTTATAATTTTTTTGACATGACATAAAACTAGACACACAAGCATTAACAGTGAATATCCACAATAAATCACAGGATTATACATTCCAGTATTTGAATCAATATAAATGTAGTTTACGAGATATATACATAATACTTGCAATACAATACAATACATACATATGCTCTTGCTCGCTCTGGTTTTCCAGGATTATTATTATTTTTTTTTATCACGTTTTTTTTATTTGAAGGTTGAATTTTTACAGTTGGGCCCACATGGGCAGAAAGAAAAGCAAAGATAAAATAAAACCCTCCCTCCCCCCCCTCCCCGCCCCTATACCAGACAAAATCATTCTTACATACCTTAAAGCATATTTCTTAATCATTGTTTTTCCTTTCAAATCTCTACATTTTTTAATCACCAGACAGTAGTGAATATATGCATCTCCTGTAGTCTGCAGATAGAGATAGAGAAATAAGAGAAACAGAAAAAAAAATAAGAACATAAAAGAACAGGAAGCTGAGAAACAAGGAGGGTCAGTCAAACCGCCTCTGTCACATTATCCGCTTCCATATCTTCAAAGAAAGTCAGGAAAGGATCGCAGATATTGTGGAATTTTTCGGTACAACCTCTGACAGTATATCTGATCTTCTCCAGTTTGATATGATACATGAATTCTCTCATCCAGTGGCTGTACACAGGTGAACCTGGGTCTTTCCATTTGAACAGTATTAGTCTCCTGGCCAAGAGTGAACAGAAGTCCAGCATTCTAGATTCCCACCATCTAAAGTGGATGTCCGTTGGGGCCACTCCGAATATTGCAATATATGGAGATGGCTCTACTATCTTTCCAAATATTTTAGAGAAGGTGTCAAAGATGGCCTGCCAATAGGTGTGCAACTTTGGGCACTTCCAGAACATGAGGAGCAGAGTGGCTGGAGCCTGTCTGCAATGATCACACAGAGGATCTACGTCAGGATATATTTTAGAGAGTCTGTCTTTAGACCAGTGCAGCCGGTGTACAATTTTAAATTGGATAACAGCATGTTTAAGGCAGATGGAGGAAGAAAAAATTCTCTGTATTATTCTGTCCCATGTGTCTTCTGTGGTTGGCTCATCAAGTCAAGTCAAGTCAAGAGTTTTATTTGTCATGGCATACAAGTATACAATGAAATGCGGGTGGTCTTGCCCGCAACAATGTGCAATACAGTGGTACAACATATAATAGAATCCAATAGAAAACAACATTGTGCAATAAACAGGCAACAGGTAACATGGTGGGACATCTCGGTATCTGTACATAGTTATTTACAGGGCATATAGGACATGCTAGGTAGCTTTGGTAGTGCAATACACTGTTGCTGTTGTTATCTAAGTCTGTCTCCCATTTGCCCCTAAGGAGATCTAGAGGTGTCAAGTTGCTTCTATTAAGTAATTCGTAAATTCTACTTATAGCTTGTTTCTGGATCAGTTTACAGTTCAGGATTGAGTCAGGAGGACACAATGGGTAGCAGTCCGAGCTTGAGGTTACAAAGCTCCGGAGCTGTAGATATTTATAGAAATGTGACCTAGGAATTTTGTATTTCTGTACCATCTGTTCAAAGGAGGCAAGGTTATCGTCTATATACTGTAGAGGTCAGACAGCGTGATCACTCCCCTTCCTACCCAACTGTTGAAGGACCTATCCATCATTGAGGGAATAAACATGTGGTTTCTTATGATTGGTGCAGCTAGCGATAGTTCCTTAAGGGAAAAGGATCTTCTAAATTGGTTCCACGCTTTTATCGAGTGAATGACAACTGGATTAGAGGTTGGGCTGTGTGAACGGGAGTTTAGCGCACAGTAAGGCTGTTAGGGAGGTGGATTCTCCAGTACTGTCCACCACGGGGCCGTGTCCTTGCTCTTTGCCCAGTATAGTAATGATCTTATATTTGTTGCCCAGTAATAATAAATAAAGTTGGGAAGCGCCATCCCACCCATTGCGCGAGCTCTCTGCAGCCTAGTTCTTTTTATCCGGGGCGGTTTTTTGTTCCAGATAAAGGATGATATCTGGTTGTTTATCTTGGAAAAGAATGTTTTAGTCAGGAAGACTGGGAGGCTCTGAAATACATATAAACATTTTGGCAATACGTTGATCTTTATTGTATTGATTCTTCCACCCAAGGAGAGGGGCAGAGGGTCCCAACGTTCAATATCTTTAGTCAGATTAGATAATAAAGGTTGATAATTAGCTATAGGTCCTTATGTTCATGCATGATCCATATCCCGAGATACTTGAATTTTGTAGGGCTAATTTTAAACGGAAATGAGCTCAGAGGTATCCGACCAGCCTCGGTTCCAACAGGTATCAGTTTTTTGAATGTTGATTTTGTAGCCAGATATTTTGCCGAAGTCTGCAAGTAGGGCCATTAACTGGGGAAGACTCGTTTGGGGTTGTGATATATACAACAGCATATCGTCCGCGTAAAGTGAGACTTTATGCTCCGCACCTGCATGCATGATCCCTTTGATATCGGTGTTCTGCCTCAGAACCAGTGCCAGTGGCTCCATTGCGATCGCAAAAAGGAGTAGAGATAACGGACATCCCTGTCTCGTGCCCCTATGAAGTTCAAAGTAAGTGTATAGATTGTTGTTGGTGCGAACGGCAGCCATCGGGGACGTGTATAGAATTTTGATCCAAGCTATGAGTTTAAGGCCAAATCCAAACCTCTCCTGTGCGTGAGTGGTCGAACGCCTTTTCAGCATCGAGAGAAAGAACCACCTCAGGTGTTCCGGCTGGAGAGGGGCTATAGAGGATATTTAGGAGGCGTCTGATGTTAAAGAAAGAGTACCGGTTCTTGATAAAGCCTGTTTTGTTATAATCACGGCGAGAGCCTTCTTCACCCCTCCTCCTCCTTCCTCACCATCACGGCAGAAGCTTCCCTCACCCATCATCCTATCACACCCTTATATGGGCAGCATCCGTTCCCCGGATCCCCACGCTGCCAGCACATCAATCAACACGGCTGTGACGGATTCCCTCATCATGAGAGGATACTTCAGCCCGCAGATCCTGCTCTACCCTCGTCGGAGTGTTAAACTAGCTTCCTAGGTACGACGACGAACCCAAGCCTTGCAACCCAGTCCTTATTGTTATACCTTGTCCTAACCCTTGTTCTCTATATGCCCAGGACCTCCGCTCCAGTACACCTCCTACCTGTTCGTCCCGTGCTGCACAAAGAGTGCTCCTGCTCTCGCCCACTACACATTCCTGTGTCTACTGCCCCGTGCTGCACAAGGAGTGCACCTGCTCTCATCCACGGCACACTCCTGTACCTGTCGCCCCGTGCTACACAAGGAGTGCCCCTGCTCTCGCCGACTACCCATTCTCGTACCTGTCGCACATTTCTGTATTCGCTGCCTGTAACCTGTCTACTAGGGCTGTCCCCGACTAAGGATTTGGATGGTCGACTAGGATTGGCCAAAATTTGCCGTTAGTCGACTATTGGTTGACGTAAAAAAAAAAAAAAAAAAAAAAAAAAAGTATAATTTTTTTTCTCGTTTGGGCTGTGGGGGGTGCTTAAAGGGGAACTATCTTATAAATGACCTTTTCCAGTGTTTAGGGTTATTTTCTAGCTATGTGGACTTATAGAAATAGGATCTATGTCTCTAATTCTCGATTTGGCGCATTCTTCCAATTCTCCTCTCACAATAATGTCCCTCCCTCAAGTGAGTCATCTGAAAATTAGCGTATTCGGGACGTCAGGTGGTGCGTATTTGCATAATAACAACCGCCCCCCTCTAGCTGCCAGCCGAGCAGAGCGAGAGAACTGTAAACACTCTCCTTCTCCCTCTCGAGGAAGTCCACCACCGCGCTGCGCACAGCTCATGCTCCCGAACCGAGAGAGAGAGAACTGTAAACACTCTGCGTGTCCTCCCGGCTCCCTCACTTTTTTTTTTTCTCTCTCTCTCTCTCTCTCTCTCTCTCTCTCTCTCTCTCTCTCTCTCTCTCTCTCTCTCTCGACTGACTGTCACTCTCTCTCTGTGGACTGACTGTCACTCTCTCTCTGTGGACTGACTGTCACTCAAAGTGCTTATGGGCGGAGCCAGGCCATAACAGCCTGATTTCTTGATGCTGAAAAATGATGGTTTTGAGTACTTGATTAGAAATATAAACCAATGCATTTTTTTGAAAAAAAACGTACAGATGTCTTCAATAGACTCACAGGAATTGTGTAAAGTTGCCCAAATAGTGATAGGAATAGTAAAATAGTTCCCCTTTATGTCTGAAGGAGTCGACTGAAGGCTTCTTGTCCTCTGCAAAAGCATGCAATTGGTCCACTGATGGATACATCTTGATATTTGTCTAGTATAGTGTGTTCATTAGATGGGTGAAATCCTCTTTCAGTGCCTCTGTGCCTGTTTTCATAGTCAGTCAGTCTCTGGTATGCATGCCATTAGCGTTAGCCACGCTTCTAGGCCTATTTTCTTTTGGAAAGAATGATAAAAAAAATAAAAAAAAATAAAAAAATATTAATACGTTTTTTCTTGTTTTTTTTTAATTATTATATTCGACTAAGAGGTTGGCCAGTCGACTACGGCCCCTTTCGACCGATTAGTCGACTAATCGATTAATAGGGGTCAGCCCTATTGTCTACTTTGGGGGAATAATATTAAAACACCCTAAAACGCTCCATTCTCTCTCCTCCTGTGTTCTGCTATTGGGCTCCGCCAAACCCCATCCTAACATGTTTGGTCTGGCGAGATGATGGAGGGGAGAACCCCCTCCAAACGACGAGCCAGAACCTTAGCGAGGACCTTGACATCGGCATTGAGAAGGGAAATTGGACGGAACGAGCCGCATTCAAGTGGATTCTTGTCTTTTTTAAGGATTAAGGAGATAACTGCTTGGCGCATGGTTAGAGGAAGGGAGTTTGTTGAGAATGATTCATCAAAGACGGACAGTAGCAGCGGGGAGATCTGGACTGAGAATCTTTTGTAAAAGTCTGTAGGGTATCCGTCTGGTCCCGGAGATTTGCCACTTTGCATAGATCTAATTGCTGACGTAACCTCCGCGACCGTAAGGTCCTCCTCCAGATCTGCGGCCATCTCTGGGTCGACTGTAGGGACATGAAGGGTTTTATAAAAATCGTCCAGTGTGGAGGGCCCCGCTTGCGAGTCTGAGGTGTATAATGATTGGTAGAAAGTTTGGAAGCATGTATTCATTTTAAGGTTATCGGTGGCCGTCATTAATAGTGGGGATGGTCTGATTGGCAGTTCTTTGTCGCAACTGATGGGCAAGTATCCGTCCGGCCTTTTCTCCGTGTTCATAATACCCATGTCGCGATTTAGTGATGAGGTACTCAGCATGTCGCGTTGACAGGAGATCAAACTCAGTCTGATTGATTGATTGATTGAAAACTTTATTAACAGATTGCAGAATGGGTAAAATACAGTACAGCTCAATACACACAATTGTTAAGGGGATGCAGACCAGAGAAAGACTTTCGTCTTGTTTACATCAGGGTCCCCCATTTTCAATTCATCAGGACATATATGACATACATGACATACAGATAGACAGTACTGCTACATCTATACATTTATGACATACCAGATTTGCAAATACAGTACTGTTTGTGATACAAAAAGAGTCCAGAAAAGGGAGTATATACATTTGACGTAAAAGCTGTACATTGGAGGAGGTTGGGTGGGGTTGGGTGGGGGGGGGGGTTGGGTAGGAGGGGTTGGGGGGGGAAACACTGTACAACTGTACAAGCAAAACTGTACATTGGAATATTGACAACCATACTAGGTAATTTACTGTACATTGGAGGGGGTTGGGGGGGGGGGGAACACTGTACAAACTGCTCAAGGGTCCAGGACTCCTGCGTTAGAATGGGCGACAGGCAGCTCTCCACTTCAGTCAGTCCTCCCTCTGCAATTCGTTCCCTGCATACATCGCCGACATGCAAAAGGTCTTTGACCACCCTCCCGGGGGCTCGGATAGTTCTGCTGGCTTGTTCGCCATCCGCCACTCCGCCAGGGAAACCGCAGATATATACCTTTACTGCGAATTGAGCAATGAATTCCAAGAGTAGGGTAAATCTGCAGTGCCGCTCCGCTCTGTGACATTGAGTAGCCTCTGTATTACAATGGAATAAAAGCCAAAATAACCTTGCAGTTGCAGTTACACTCCCCGCCAGCAGGGGTGCTGCAGCCCCCGCCACACCCCCACTTCCCGCGTCCTTAAGCGTGCATGTCTGTGTATGTGTGTCTATATGTCCACCTCTCCACCACACCCTGGTGGGGCAGAGCAGCAGTCGCAGCAGACGGCTCATCTCCCTGCACTCACGGACTGAGCGGCACAGGAGGTCCTTTGTCCCCACAGCCATCAGACTGTACAACAGCGTATTATAGTTACACCTGTTTTTACACCTGTTTTTACACCTGTTTTTACATCTGTTCTTACACCTGTTTTTATACTCCTGCTTTTATCTAATCACGCTCCTATTTTAATTTTAATTTTAATATTGATGGGTATGATTTGATTGAATTTTATCATGTACTTATTTTAATTCATGATACAGACATAATGTGTAACTACTGTTTGGGAATGGTCAAATGTCTGTATGCTATGTGAGCTGCGAGATACCCTGAATTTCCCCAAGGGGATTAATAAAGTATCTATCTATCTATCTATCTATCTATGTGTGCGTCTGTGCATGTGCGTGTGTGTCTACGTGTGTGTACAAGACTCGAATGAGCATTAAAGGGATAACGTGTTACTTCGTCAGTAATGCTGACCATGACTATCAATTAGAATTTGGAGTAGTGCTCAGATGTGTCTAGACAGTCCAGTAGGTATGTGAGCGTGTGTGTAAGCGTAGGTGTGAGCATGTGTGTACATGCCTAAATGTCTGTGTGTGTGTGTGCGACTGTGTATGTGTATGCATATCTCCGTGTCTGTGTGTCGATGCGTGCGTGTGTATGCCTGGGAATGTGCGTGTGAGTGTGAGTGTATCGGGGCACTGAAAAAGGACATGGCCAACCTGCGTTGAGAGATGAGCGCCTCGGTAAAAGATTATAGAACTGATTGGGAGGGGTGTAGGTGTGTTTTAGGGGGCAGGAGATATGCATATACCTAAATATCCTCTTCCTCTAACCGATAGGACTTAAATCGATTCCTATGCAAGTTTAGGTGTAATCGGCTGTTGTATATGTGCGTGTGTGTATACACAGGTGCCCGTGTGGCTGTGTATATGTGTGTGTCAGAGAGTGTGTGTGTCGTCTTGTATGTGTCTATGTTTTAGGTGTGTGCGAGTGTAGATGCGCATACGTCATAGCCCTGAAATGGATGGATATTTCAAGGATAACATGGTAGTTTGTCGGTAGTACTGTATGTATGTGTTTAGTTATTAGCCTCGTTGTGGGGGTCCTTTTTGGCTGACATCTCTCTCTCCACAAGCCTTCTGTTTTGAATTCTACTTGGGTAAAGTCAGAAACTTGCTGGACGGTACGTGAATTACTTAGCTTAATATATGTTATCCAGTGGTGAATTCTCAGTGCTAGGCAGGTGCCGTCACACACAGATTATTATCATACAGTAGACATTACAGCGACGACTATACACATAGTATCCTGTTGGAATTAAATTATACATTGTTCACATCACCTGTATATCATAAGTAGTAAGTACACACTGATATATCTCTTTTTATATGTGGTCTGTTTATATAGGATCAGAGACTTGCTGGATGTTGAATGAATTATATAGCTTAATAACCAGTGGTAAATTCCTGAAACTGAGTTGGTGGATCGTTACACTTAGATTGTTAAATAGCAGATTTTACAATGACATTTACGCAAGTAGTTGTTAGGGCAGCAGTGGCGGAGCCCAATAGCAGAACACAGGAGAAGAGAGAATGGAGTGTTTTAGGTGGGTTTTAATTGTAGGCAGACAGGTATGACAACAGGAATGTGCAAATAGATGCGAGTAGGTGCACTCCTCGTGCAGCACAGGAGCGTCCAGGTGGGTGGTGTCTCGGGAGCAGTGGTCCTGGGCACAGAGAGAACAAGATTAGGACAGGGTATTCAACAAGGACAGAGTAGCAAGGCTAGGGTTCGTCGTCGTACCTAGGTTGTTAGGTTAACACTGCGACGAGGGAGAGCAGGATCCGTGGGCTGAAGTAGGGGTCTGATGATGAGGGAATCCCTCACAGCCGCGTTGATTGATCTCCCTCCGACAGCATGGGAACGCAGGGGCCGGATGCTGCCCATATAAGGGTACGGAAGGACGAGTGGTGAGGAAGGCTCTCGCCGTGATGGTGTGGTTGAAGGAGGGGTGAAGAAGGCTCTCGCCGCGATTATGACAGGACCCCCCCCCTCTACGGGCACCTCCTGGCGACCCTCCGGGCTTGCCAGGGTTGGCTCGATGGAAGTCCCGGATGAGGTCAGGGCACAGGACCATCTGGCGGGAGACCCAGCTGCGCTCCTCCGGTCCGTAGCCCTCCCAGTCCACCAGGTACTGGAAGCCGCGACCACGACGACGCACGTCCAGCAACTGCTGGACGGTGTAGGAAGGATGGTCGTCTATGATCAGCGGAGGGGGAGGTTCCAGAGCTGGGGGAGACAGGGGACTGGAGACCACCGGTTTCAGCTGGGAGACATGGAATGAGGGGTGAATGCGCATATGGGAGGGAAGCTGGAGTCTGACGACTGAGGGGTTAATGACAGACAGAATTTTGTAAGGGCCAACAAAACGGGGGGTGAGTTTCCGGACGAGAGCCAAACCATCTGACCTGGTTGCTAGTCGGGGGCCGGAATCCGGTGGCGGTCGGCAAAGCGGCGATTCTGGACAGCAGAGCGGAGCAGCGCGGCCCTGGTGTCCTCCCATATCCTCCTGCAGCGGTGAAGGTGCGTCTGCACCGAGGGGACTGAGATTTCCTCCTCCTGGGTAGGGAACAGTGGAGGCTGGTAGCCCAGAGAAGACTCGAAGGGGGACTGACCTGTGGCAGCGGAGGACAAGGAGTTGTGGGCATACTCGATCCATGGCAGGAAGGCGCTCCAGCCAGAGGGGTCCCGGGTCGTGACGCAGCGGAGGGCGGACCCTAGGTCCTGGTTGGCCCGCTCCGACTGGCCATTGGTCTGCGGGTGGTATCCGGAGGAGAGACTGAACGTGGCCCGGCAGAAGGCCTTCCAGATCTGTCGGAGACAATGTCCACCGGGATCCCGTGGAGGCGGAAGACGTGGAGCGCCATCAGGTCCACAGTCTCTGAAGCAGAGGGACGTTTGGGGAGAGCGACTAATTGAACGGCCTTCGAGAACCGATCGACAATGGTGAGAATGACTGTGTTACCGCGTGAGGGAGGCAGACTGGTGACGAAATCCAGGCGACGTGTGACTACGGCCGGCCAGGAACAGGCAGCAGACGGAGGAGCCCGGCAGGTGGTCGGTGGGAAGCCTTCCCACGAGCACAGACGGTGCAGGCAAGGACAAAGGCGGGGGTGTCTTTCCTCATGGCGACCCACCAGAAGTGCCGCTTCAGTAGGGACAGGGTACGTTCGACCCCAGGATGACAGGCTAACCGGGAGGCGTTGATCCACTGGAGCACCTGGGAGCGGACAAGGTCGGGGACAAAAAGCCGGTTAGGCGGGCCGTTACCTGGATCAGGCTGGGCGCGCTGGGCCTCCCGCACAACGGACTGGATCTCCCAGGTGGCGAAAGCCACCAAGCAGGAGGAGGGGAGGATGGTGTCAGGGTGTGAGGGACCCCCTTCGGGGACAAACTGCCGGGAGAGGGTGTCCGGCTTAGTTCTTGGAGCCTGGCCTGTAGGTCAGGGTGAAATTGAACCGGCCGAAGAACAGCGCCCAGCGGGCCTGGCGGGAGTTTAGGCGCTTGGCCGTCTGGTTCTTATGGTCTGTCCAGAACAGGAAGGGGATCGCTGAGCCCTCCAGCCAGTGCCTCCATTCCTCCAAGGCCAGCTTGACTGCCAGGAGCTCCAGGTTCCCAATATCATAGTTGACCTCCGCCGGGGTCAGGCGGCGAGAGAAGAAGGTGCAGGGGTGTAGTCTCTGGTCGAGAGCGGAGCGCTGGGAGAGGACCGCCCCCACCCCGGTACTCGAGGCGTCCACCTCTACCACGAACTGGCGGGACGTGTCCGGCCGGACGAGGATGGGCGCGGAGGTGAAGCGCCTACGCAGCTCGGAGAAGGCGGAGTCCACCTTAACGGACCAGGCGAAGGGCACGGAGGGCGAAGTGAGTTGGGTAAGGGGTGCAGAGACCCGGCTATAGTCCCTGATGAAACGCAGATAGAAGTTAGCAAATCCCAGGAAGCGTTGGATCTGCTTGACGTTGGTGGGTCTGGGCCAGTCTGACACTGCCTTGATCTTCTCGGGGTCCGCCCGGATCCGGCCGCCCTCTATTATGTAGCCGAGGAACCCGATGGAGGAGACGTGGAACTCACACTTCTCCTCCTTGACGAACAACTTGTTCTCCAGCAGGTGTTGGAGGACCCGGCGGACATGCTGGACGTGCTCTTCCATAGACCGGGAAAAAATCTGAATGTCATCCAAATAAACAAAAACAGAGTGGTTAAGGACATCACGGAGAACGTCATTGACAAGGGCCTGGAAGACAGCAGAGCCGTTGGTCAGCCCAAAGGGCATTACCTTGTACTCGAAGTGACCAATCGGGGTCTTAAAGGCTGTCTTCCATTCGTCCCCCTCCCGGACACGGACGAGGTGATTCCTGAGGTCCAGCTTGGTAAAAATGGTGGCACCTTGCAGGGGTTCAAAAGCAGAGTTCATTAATGGCAGGGGGTACTTGTTCTTGATCGTGATGTTGTTGAGGCCCTGGTAGTCAATACAGGGGCAAAGGGAGCCATCCTTTTTGTAAACGAAAAAGAAACCAGCGCCGGCAGGAGAGGAGGAGGGGGTAATAATGCCCGAGGCCAGGGACTTGTGGAGGTATTTCTCCATGGACTCCCTCTCTGGGCGTGAGAGATTGAACAGGCGACTAGCGGGGAGCGGGGCTCCTGGGAGCAGGTCAATAGCACAGTCGTACAGGCGATGGGGTGTCAAGGAGAGAGCATGCTGTTTACTAAAAACAGCCTCTAAATCATGATAAATTGGAGGGATAGCAGAAAGGTCAATGGGTTCGTTGGGAACGTGAGAACCAGCTACCTCCAGTGGCGGCCGAGCTGACTGTAGACAGGAAGCGTGGCAGTGGGGGCTCCAGCTCACGACCGCACCGGTTGGCCAGTTTATTACAGGGTTGTGTAGCTTCAGCCAGGGCGTGCCGAGAACAATAGGGTTATGTGTCGAAATGGATAACCTCGTTATGATTCCCTGAGAGCAGCAGGCGGAGTTGCTTGGTGTGGCGAGTTATCCGTGAGAGCAGCCTCCCATTTAGACCGTGGGCATTGCGGGGAATAGGCAAAGTGTCGGTAGCATTACGGAAGCGGGACACTACACCAGCGTCGATGAGATTTTCATCAGCGCCTGAATCAACCAGCGCGGACAGGGGAAGTGATTGGCCATTGTAACACAGCGTGGCACTGAATTGCATATTTGGACCGGATCTGGGAGCATAATTAAGGCTCAAACATGCACCCAGCATTACTGTCGAGCCGCGCCGTTTGAGCGAACCAAGCATGAATCGAGGGAGTGGCCGAGCTGACCGCAGTACAAACATGCCACCGTTTTGAGTCTGTGGCGACGTTCGCTGGGATGGAGGTGAGAGCGGTCAAGTTCCATTGGCTCAGAGGGGCTGTGCTTGACGCGGGCGGCGCGCCCGGGGGGAGGAGAGCGAGATTAATTGGGCAACGGAGGACGACTGCCGCTAGGCTTTTCACGGCGGCGCTCGCGAAGACGTGTGTCCAGTTCTCTGGCTACATTAATTAGCTCGTCCAGGGAAGTCGGTTTCTCTTTAGACGCCAATTTGTCTTTTAGAACGTCGCTGAGGCCTTGACGGAATGCCCCTCGTAACGGAGTGTCATTCCACTCGGAGCCCGCTGCTAGGATACGGAATTAAATTGCATATTCGCTCACGCTGCGGTTTCCCTGGCGGACAGTGAACAAGCCAGCAGAACTATCTGAGCCCCCGGGAGGGTGGTCGAAGACTTTTCGTATGTCGTCGATATATGCGGAGTACGAATTGCAGAGGGGGGACTGACTGAAGTGAAGAGCGGTTGCCCATTCTAATGCAGGACCCTTGAGCAGACCCGACAGGTAAGCGATTTTAGATTCATCACTTTGGAAGGTTTGCGGCTGTTGTCCGAATACTAATGAACATTGAAAAATAAAGCCACGACACTTAGAGACGTCTCCGTCGTAACGTTCTGGTGCGGGGACATGGGGCTCTCTATGCGGGGGCGCAACAGGTGGGTTTAGCTGGGCAGAGACGTATGCATCATAACGGTCCGCAGAGCTGAGCGTGAGAGCGCCAAGTTGGGCAGTGGTTTCCTCCAGTGTGCGTGTGTGCTGGTTTACCAGAATGGTGTGGCCGTTGACGACGGTCTGGAATTCCCTCTGGAATTCTCTCCATTCTCTGGGCTCCTGTGATGCTGGATTCGACATCTGGTCGCAGTGTTCTGTTAGGGCAGGGGTTGGCGGAGCCCAATAGCAGAACACAGGAGGAGAGAGAATGGAGCGTTTTAGGTTGGCTTTAATGTTTACCCCCAAGTAGACCGGTTTACAACATCAGAATGTGCAACAGGTATATAATGTGCAATGGACGAGAGCAGGTGCACTCCTTGTGCAGCACGGGGCGTCCAGGTGGGTGGTGTACTGGAGCGGTGGTCCTGGGCACAGAGAGAACAAGATTAGGACAAGGTATTTCAACAAGGATAGAGTAGAAAGGCTAGGGTTCGTTGTCGTACCTAAGAAGTTAGGTTAACACTGCGACGAGGGTAGAGCAGGATCCGTGGGCTGAAGTAGTAGTTTGCTGACGAGGGAATCCCTCACAGCCGTGTCAATTAGTGTCCCACTGGCAGCGTGGTAATCCTGGGGTCGGATGTTGCCCATATAAGGGTGTGAGAGGATGAGGGGTGAGGAAGGCTTCCGCCGTATGGTGTGGAAGGAGGAGGGGTGAGGCAGGCTCTCGCCGTGACTATGACAGAAGCAGGCAATTTTTTGCAAATATCGGCACTTGTCAGCAGCTGGCAAGGTACTGATATAGCTAGCCATTTTTTAAGTACCGTAACCTGCCGCTCACATTCCCACCACAAGCTTCCGCCCACATTCCAATGCGGCTCGCAAGCCTTCAGACTCCTTTGGCAATCTGCGCATGCGTATGAGGAGTAGGTGCTGAAAAAGTGACTATAGCTCGGCTGAGAAAGTTCCGATTGACTTGGAATTTGTATCTCCCTGTTCAGGAGACTCAGGCAGGCATATATAAGTATATTCGATCATGTCTCCAGACCATAATTCCTACCCGGAATTTGACTCAGGCAGGCCAGGCCAGGCCCATTGTGATCTAGTTGATTCATAGTATCACTCACCCTCTGCGATGCTGCCGTCAGTTCAACATAACGACGCGTTCCTTACTTCTCTGCAGCTTCAATATCAGCATCCAAATCATCCGTCAGAGTTATAGCTGTTCTATTTCACGATCAGGTTCCAACAAACTGTCTTCTTTAACTCCCAGTACATCCGATAAAGTGCTCAAGTGATCAACATTCGGAGTTTCCTTGTCAATTTCAATGTCCATCTGATTCAAAACCCCCGTATTAACACCTCTGATTGCGCCCTGCTTTCGTCTCATTCTTTCAATTTCAGTCAGACGTTCGTCTTCACCCATTCTAGAGCTATCCAAAACGTTCATATTTCCGGGTTTCGGCAGTCGATTTCCTCATGATTTAAATCAATAGACTTGTTTGAGATTGGCGAGGCCTGCAGGCCTGCTCAGGCGCGCTGCCTCGCGCTGGGTTGTGAATGACAAGTTAACTCATTCCTGCCTGCTTGCCTGAACTTATATAGAGAGCACATCTCCGCGCAAATAGAAACACGTATGCTGACCTGGCCTGCTTCAGAGTTCAGTGGCCTGACTGCGGGCACAAACAAATACAAATTTTTTAATAAAAAAAGCATTTTCCAGTCTGTCAGGGCAGCCAGGCCATGCCAGTCTGCCAGGCCACCGGGAAAACTCCCGGTGCTCCAGATGGCCAGTCCGCTAGCATCTCCAGCACCCCCACAGACATAGCTACAACCACTTACTGTACATCAAGGCTCTCATCTACATTCATTCATTTGCTCCCCCGCTCTCTCCTCCATGATTTCAGAATCCCGGAAGTGTTGCGGTGGTCTATAGGCAACAGAGTTCAAAGTTCATACAGTATGAGCAACAGAGCCACATTTCATCAATTCATGTGTAATGATGTGAGTACTCACAGTAGCTCTTTCAACATCTTTTTTATAATATTTTTTAAAAACATAACCTCACTATATAAAATGACCTAGTGTGCTATCAGAGTACCATAACACCTTCCAGTTCACCTAAACTAGTGACCTGGGTAAATAAAATACTGTTTTATATGTTTGTATATATTTTGTTATATTATTGCAAATGGAAAGATATATGAATGTGTTTACTTTTGATTTGATGTCTTTCCACTTAGGGTTATAGTGATGGTTAACAGCATAAATAAAAACTAAATTAAATACAGTACATTGCTTTTAGGTTACCCTTTTCAATTGCTGTCTATTCTGTTCATTATCGTATGTATTTTACTTTTATGCTGGCCTCTCATTTACTTGAAAGACATTCAATATTCTACACAAATTAAATGAACCTTCTCTGACTTTTCTGACAAGCCTTGTCAAGGTATTTAATTTATGTTTAATTTTTATGTTCAGTGAAACCAGTTCTGTATCACACTAGCTCCCGCTCAGCGTCTCATGCATATATCTCGCTTCAGCATTATATACACTGAATACATTTCAAAATGTACCTTTAAATGCCAGCATTCATCTGGCCACACCCCCATCCGCTTACCTACATAAGCAGGGGTGGTGCCACACACTCATCTCCTTCTCAAATTTCATCACAAGCAACGTGTTGCTCATATGCCCACTTGACGTGGAGAAAAATATTGGCTGGAAGAGCAATGTTTACGAGGAAAGGAAGAACAAGGAGATACGTTGACATCATATCTTTATTTTCTCTCTCACTATTTTCGAGAAAATACGGCGATATTGTCTTCGTCACTGGAGTGTCTGGAAGATGGTGATCATTCTAAAATCCTCCACCGGTTTTTCGTATTGGGAGCACGCCGCTGCATGCCTCTCAACTGCAGTTCCTTGCTGTGTTGGTTGGGGTGAAACCTTTCAGGACACAGCTGAACTGTAGGACGCGCCGCTGTTGTGAGAAGCGGTGGGTTTCAGGTTGGTGGGTACTGTTTTGCTTGCGGCTCCACTTGTCTGTTAGTGCTATGGGGGCTAACTGACAATGTTTACGAACACCGGCCCCAGATTAAGGTCTTTTGTTCAAGCCTCTTAGGCAGCAGCGGAAGACCTTGATCTGAAGCCCATTATAGTTTAACTAGTGGGCCACGACCATTAACACTGGTGATCCCTGTGTTTTCTGGACGAGTGGATGTCTCTCTGTCACCATGTTAGGCCCCATCTTTCATATCCAAATGAGAGTATTCCCTCACGAGGAGATATGGGCATAGATGTTCATTAGCGGAAGATCTGTGTTCAAAGTCAGCTACACAGGCCAGTTGGGTATTGTGCTGGCTCCGTCGGGTGTTGGTAAAATCACCGTTGTAAAACTGTGTTAACATCTTGTTTCTCTTTTCTCTTAAAAAGTGAGGAGGGTTTCAGAACGGCGGCCTGTCTGGGTGAGTGTTATATCATTGTGTACAAGTTCAGGTGATAGCTGCTTAGCTTACGTGCTAGTGGTGGCCTACTGTTAGCCAGTCAGCTGTTAACTGCGGCGCTAGCCTGCTGTGATCACTAGGTGGCCTACCTGGCTAGGCTAGGAAACGTTAGCTTGCTGCTATCGCTGCTTAGCTTACGTGCTAGTGGTGGCCTACTGTTAGCCAGTCAGCTGTTAGCTGCGGCGCTAGCCTGCTGTGATCACTAGGTGGCCTACCTGGCTAGGCTAGGAAACGTTAGCTTGCTGCTATCGGCCGAGGCCCAGCGCGGGGTGGCCCCGGCCCCTCGCACGCCGCCGTGGTTCCCAACTCCCCTCTCCCTCACGGGGAGAGGCGGGGGGGATTCGAAGCTCCCCTCTGGTCACGTGCGCCGTTCGCTCGGCGTCTCGCGGGCAGGGGCGGTAGCAACCGACGGTTGGAGCGGCCGTTAGCTTAATGCTACTCTGTTGAACGTGCTTTGATTATAACATGTTTTAAACACTCTTGACTACGATGTCATCTTTGACAGAGGATGTTCGTCGACCCTGCCCTGAGCCAGGACGGCAAGGACTGCGTCAACAAAGGGGACCGTAGCGACGGGTTGGAGCAGCGACGCTGGCCGGCTGGCCGGGTCGGCAACACAGAACGGCTGTGTTTACTACGGTGCCTTGAGACTGCACTTCGTTGATACGCTCCGGGTAGGCAAGGTTTGGCCAGACCTTGTACACTTCTTCTGGCTTTCCCTTCTAAATGTTTTGTAAATAACGATGTTTTCCAAAACGAGTGTTGCTGCACTACATTTAGGATACGATGCGAGTTATGTGTGAATTGTCTTGTCACTGGTATTTAGCTTCTCCATGCAAATCGGGTTGTTGTTACAGATGTGAAAATGATCTGGTTTGTTGTGTTGAGAAACATCATGTGTGTTTATATGTACCGTGTACTCACAACTAAGGGGGTTAACTAACATATAAAGCTATGCTTAGTGACAAATGAGTAAAGAATGATTCTTTTCTCAGCCTGTAATGACAATGAACAGTGTGTTCACATATTAACAGGTTTTCCTGTTTTAACTGGCTGTATTAAGGGTAAAGTAGGAGGATTGTGTTTCCCCCCGGTTCCCTGGGGACTTCTTCATCCTCCTCTCAGACATGTTGTTGCACTACATTGTGTCACTGTGTGGTAGGGATGCGATGTAACCCTTAGCTTGATTGCTGAGGTTGTGCTAAAACTTTATTTTCCTAAAAGAAAAGATTGTTTGGTCGCTTTCGTGTGTGCTTAGCAAGGCCTGTGGCCGATACTAATCGAGAATTATGTATTCTCTCATTATGAAAAACGGCGTTCCTCTGTAGAGTGTTTTTGCCATTTTTTGTAGGTGATGATGGGTTGTGTGTGTCATGTGACCTACAACTGGGTTGGACTGGCCACAGAAGCACATGTGTAAGTTTGGTACCGGGGCTCTTGGAGAGCCCTCTCTATTCTGTGTTTTTTCCTTAGTAAAAATCAGATAGCAGGTTAGCTCATGCGCTGTGTGAAGCTGTCAGACGCTTCATGGAGCTGACTATGACTGTGTCATACTCTCTTTTTGTCATTACATCGTATCATGGGTGTGGGGTCGTAAAGGGGTGAACTGGTAACCTTTCCTCCCCTTTTTTCTGTTGGTCAGGGGTAAACCCACCTGTCCTTCAAGGTTCCTGTCACGTTGCGGTACGGCACGTTACAGGGTGAGGGGGGGGGGGGGGGGGGGGGGGAGTTTCCTGGTCCCACGGCCTGGAATATTGGGCGTGTGTACCGCAGAAATTCCCCCGCCATAGAGTACGTCACCGTGCGCGTCTCTGTTGGTAGGACTTAAGTGTGCTGTTCAGGTCCATGTGATGGATCTGTTTCGGGGGGTGGTCAGGGCTCCTCCTCACCAAGCTCCTATTCGGGCCTTCTGTGAGTTGGGACTCCTTGCGTGAGGAGGGAGCCTCCTTCAGAGTACAGAGCCTCCTCCTCAGATTGTCAAGGTGAGTGGATCCTCTAGAAGGAGTCCTACTCTATTGTGTATGTAATCGATTCAATTCTATTATTGAGTGTGCCTCCTCCCCGGAGAGCCCTAAAACCAATTTTTTACATGGCTCAAGGTGCAATATATTCTTTTCAATTGTGGTGGCAGAATGCCATATAAATATGCCAACATTCTTTATAAAATAGATTACATCCATATGAATGTAAGACAGAATCACCTCTGTATGGCAAAATAGAAAATGAAAAACTGAAAATAAGTATTCCACTGCGACAATTGACAGCTGGATCATTTAGACGAGAGGTTAAGGTGATGGAAACACAGACAGAGGAAGGGAGGCCACGGACCATTTTGCTGTGTGGGTGGCTACATACACATAGAGCTATGCAAGCAACATGGGGAATGCAGCAGTGTAAATTAAATGTGGTGGTAGAGGAGAAAGGTGGGTGTGTGTGTATGTTTTATTGCCAGTGTTGATTTATCTACTGTCACTCACTAACAGGTTCATTGGCCGGTTCCCTTGCTTTTACTCAAACCGGTTTCATGGTTGGGAGACCGCCTGGGAATACCAAGTACTGTGTGCTTGGGGCTGGTTCTCCATTCTTTTTCGCTCCTCTCTCACGCATGGCGAAGAGGGGCCTGTTGGGGTGGTCTTTGACCTCCTCTGGTGACCCTGTGCTTCCTGTATCGCCGGGCCCGGTCAGAAGTAATGTTTCGTCGACCCGTAGGCCTAGGTTAACCCTTTTTTGAAAAACTGAAACACTTGTACTGCGGTATAGCCGGTGTATACCCGCAGGTGTGTTTTGGAGTTTTTTCTTGAGGGGTTATAGGAACAACCACCGCATTTAGTAACACCAAGGTGGTTGATTCCTTGGTGTGTTGGAGCAGTGTCAACTCCCGGGTTCACCGGTTGAAGGTGCCCCTGCACGTTCATGACGTCTGCCAATCGTGTCAGCCTTCTCTGCCTCAACCACTCTGGGTGGGTTTTTTTTAAATGGAGGCTTGGTCATGCAACACCGCCAGCTTACGCCCCTTCCGCCGGCGCGGCTGTGTTCAGCTGTCCCCTCTGGCGCCTGTCTCGTCCGCAGTCTCCAGGCTAGGGTTAACAGCCTGTTGCCTGGTTTTTCCCCGGTGCGCTGCCTGCTTCCGTTGGTTAACCTTTTTTGTGTGCTTACGGCTATGCTGACTGCCTGTTCTGCAGGGTCAGTGTGCCAGGCGGTGTACTATTGGGGGGACAGGGCCCGCTCGGCTGAGGGGCCTTTGTCCGAATACGCTGGCGATGTGGGGGGCGGGGTCACTAAGTCCCCACCTGGTGGGGTCTTGAGGCTGGCATCATGGACTTCTCCAAGCCCCCGTTCCAGGGGGTCCAGTCCCTTTGGTGGGTGTTATGTACCAGGAGCTGATCACTCCTGTGTCACGGGGCATGCGGGTGAGGGCTGCCAATTAGCCAATTAGTGCTGATTGGTTACCTGCTGGGAGCGTTAAAGTCAGCCCTAGTAACACACATGCACAGGTGTTTAGAGGGAGAGCTGTCACATTCTTCCAGTCCGTGTCCGTTGGGTTACATTAGTACTTTAGTTTACATTTACATTAATAGTTCCTTGTTATAGTAGCATTTTGAGTTAGAGCACAGGGTTTTGGTGTTGGTTTTGCACATAGGTTGCGTACCCATGAGCCAGGGTCGTAACAGTTGGGCGCTCGTCCGGGATCTTTACCCCTAGAAATTTGTTTGGTGTTTTTTTTTTTGGTGTTACACGGGGTGTCATGGTATTATGGTTTGGGTGGTGTTCGTTACATATGGTGTAGCGTGGGGGCTTGAGCCATTTCATTTCATCAAACAGGTGAGTATGCCGTATTTGTTTGTAATTTGATGTGACTACTTATGGTGTTAAAATATATAGTTTAGTGGGCACCACATGTAGATAGGGACATTATTTTCTGGTTGTTGGTTAGCGTCCTGTGCACCACATACTCCTGGGGCAGTCAGAGAAGGGATTAGCACCATCTGCTTGTCTGGTACCGTATCATGTACTGGACGGGTGGATGGTCAAGTATGATCTTTGACTGGTAGCAGGTGTGGTTGAAGATGGTTAGGTCTACAGGGCATTAGCTTAAGGGTAGGTAGATTAGGGCGGCCAGAAAACACAGGTAGTGTGGTAGGGCTTGATTTAGTGTTTCTTAGGGTAGACATGTGGTGGGCCGGTTTTGACTGCAGTTTAGACGTAGAAGCATATGTAGTCACGTCAGGTTAGAAGGCGCACCTGTTTGGGATTGTTTGTTGGATTTATTTTGTTTGTTTGAGTGTTTGGTGAGCATACCTGGTAGCACCTAACACCCTGCGTGTATGACACGTCTATTTAGGGTGGGTGTGTTTTATTTTTTTTTTTTTTTTTTTTTTTTTGCAACCTAGAAAGGTGCGCTCCATAGAGCTCACATTTCCACCGCGTCCCTTTATGGTTATTATTAGTGGCTTTGGCATTCTTTATGGTTCTTCAGTGGTTCTGTAGTGTGTCTTCAGTGGTTCTTTGGTGGCTCTTTAGTGGTTCTTCAGTGGTTCGTCGTGGTTCTTCAGTGGTTCTTCAGTGGTTCTTTAGTGTTTCTTTAGTGGCTCTTTAGGTAGGTTGTGTGTGTGCTAGGGTGCTTTTGGCAGCTTTTGTGACTCTAAAGTGAACGGGTTGTGGCGCTGGTGCAGGAAAGATGGCTTCCATTAGGGATTTTGTTGATCTCCCTTCGCATGACATGTTGGAGAGGTTTTCCAAAGAACAGCTTCTGGAGCTTGCTGTGCACTACAAGGTGGAGCTTTCTCCCAGTGAGAAACGTTTGAAGCCAACTGCCTTGAGTGCTTTGAGGGTGTTACTTATTAGAGAGCAGGTGCTTGTGGCGAGGGTGGAGGAGCCTCCTTTGTCTGACGTGTCTCCGCTATTATCTGGTGCAGAGGGTGAGTGGAGGATTAGGGAGTTGGAGTTTAAGGAAAGGCAGCTAGAGCGGGAGTGTGAGGAGAGGAGAGAGGAGCGTGAGCTTAAGGAGAGAGAGAGGAGGGAGGAGCGTGAGCTTAAGGAGAGGCAGCTACAACAAGAGCGTTACTTGAAGGACTTAGAGCACGAGCGTGCGCAAAAGGAGCTTGATTATAAGCACGCTGTCTTGCAGGCGGGTGCTCTGCATCCAGAGTCACGTTCCGGTTTTGATGTAGGCAGGAATATTAGGATGGTACCTCCATTTTTTGAGAAGGACGTGGAAAGATATTTTCCCCTTTTTGAACGGGTGGCAACCACATTGAAGTGGCCTGATACCGCCTGGACACTGCTGCTGCAATGTGTTTTAGTTGGTAGGGCACAAGAAGCCTACACTGCTCTGTCCCTTGAACAAAGCGATGATTATGAGCTTGTTAAAGCTTCCATATTGAGGGCTTATGAGTTGGTCCCTGAGGCCTATAGTCAGCGTTTTAGAGGTTATCGCAGGTCGGAGGGGCAGTCTTATGTTGAATTTGGAAGGGAGAAGGAGAACCTGTTTGACAGGTGGTGCACTTCTCAGAAGGCAGAGTCAAGAGAGCAGCTTAGGCAGTTGATTCTCCTAGAGGAGTTTAAAAGATGTGTTCCTGATACCGTTTCCACACATCTAAATGAGCGTAAGGTATCGAAGATAGGCGACGCCGCTCTCTTCGCTGATGAGTTTGTGTTGACACACAAGTCCGTGTTTTTGGAGGACTACCGTGTTGAGTCCGGGGATAGGCGTCCTGTTCAGGGGGGCCGTTTCCCAAAACCTGTGTCTGCTGGTCAGTTAACTTCACCTCCTAGGCGGGGTGATTCTGCTGGTGCATTCCCAGAAGGGATTATCTGTTTCTACTGTAAAGAACCTGGTCATATCGTTGCTGGGTGCCCGGTGCTTGAGCAGAAAAATTTCAGAACCGTGGCTCTGGTAGAAACCATATGCAGAACGCCTATGCCAACGTTAGATGGTGATGGGGGGAGTATCAAAGTGTGGACAAAGAGCTCGAGGGTTCCTCAAGGTTTATGATGGATGGGTTTGTTTCTCTGACTAATGCACTAGAGTCCAGACAGGCTATAACAATTTGGAGAGATACCGGTGCTTTTCAGTCCCTCATTCTGGAGGGGGTTTTGCCGTTTTTAGAAAACTCTTCTTTGCATTCCGGTGTCGTTGTTCGGGGCTTTGGGGGTGGATTTGTGGATGCACCTTTGCATGAGGTCACGCTCAATTCTCCCTTAGTATCAGGCAATGTTGTTGTGGGGGTATGTTCTCACATTCCCATAAAGGGGGTCTCCTTCATTCTAGGGAATGATTTGGCTGGTGACAAAGTGTTGGCGACTCCGGTTGTAACTCCCATTCCTGTGGTTTCTGAGGTCCCTAATGAGCTGGCACAGAAACATCCAGGAGTGTTCCCTGTGTGTGCTGTGGCACGGGAAATGTCAAAGGACAAAAGTGATGTTGTTGATACTTCGACTTGGGACATTACACTTAGTGACACATTCTTTGTTGAATTAAAATGTGTACCTGTTGAGAATTTTGGAAAGCACACTGTGGATGTACCTCTGCATAATGATTCTCTTGATCGTGGCTTTGTGTTGGGCCCGGTGGTGAAACCAGAGTTGACATGCGTGCCGGAGAAGCATGTGACAGGAGATGATATGGCAGCGCAGTGTCTCAAGGTCTTCCCAGCCTGTACGGTGGCTGAGGCCATGAACGAATTGGAGGATGAGTGTGGGAAGGATGCTATGAGAGGTGCTGTTGTTTCATGTGACACCGTTCTAGTTGGAGAGGCTACTAAGCCTGACTTAGGCTGCCAGCCTTCCCACAGTAGCTCTATTGTCCCTAATGTTTCACTTGTGGGCAGGGATGGTCCCAGTATGTCAGTTGATGATTCTGACATTGATCCACATGTCCACACTGATTCTCTGCCATGCACTAGGTGTGATGGTCAACCTAGTTACCTGTGTCCTGTGGAGCAGGAGCCGCCTTCGCGACCTGGTCTGTTGAGTGGCAGCCATTTTGATTATGATCAGGACAATGTTATTTTGGGTGACGCCATTTTAGATGGTGTTCCAGACTTTTTTGTGACTGTCGTACTGCCATGTTCCCGGTACGCTGGGGCTGTACCTGAGGCGGTACATCCTACTCTGGATGTTCACGGTTTGCAGTATCCTGAACTGCCAGTGCCAGGTGGGATGGATATGGGCGCGGTGGTGGTATCAGTGATCTATGGTTTTTGTTGTGCTGTGTCCTGTTCTGTTGAGCGCAGTTCTCGGGTTGATTTTGGTTTGCAGTCTGTTTTTGACAGATCGGTATCGGTGGAGGGGCCTGTTGAAAGGGAGCATACAACACGGTTGGTGGTCGTGTTCGACAGGGGCCGACCCGCTATCGCTGTTGTGGTAGTGGCCCTGACAACTAATGGGTCACAGTTGTTTTTTTTTGTTTTGTTTATGGGTTGTTGTGTGGTGGTTGCCTCTGGGGCAACCAGTTTGGTGGGGGAGGTGTTATGTACCAGGAGCTGATCACTCCTGTGTCACGGGGCATGCAGGTGAGGGCTGCCAATTAGCCAATTAGTGCTGATTGGTTACCTGCTGGGAGCTTTAAAGTCAGCCCTAGTAACACACATGCAGGGTCGGTGTTTAGAGGGAGAGCTGTCACATTCTTCCAGTCCGTGTCCGTTGGGTTACATTAGTACTTTAGTTTACATTTACATTAATAGTTCCTTGTTATAGTAGCATTTTGAGTTAGAGCACAGGGTTTTGGTGTTGGTTTTGCACATAGGTTGTGTAACTGAGGGGTACAATTCCCTGACTGTATTGAGAGTATGGTATCATTAAACCACTACTTAGTTATGTACTTTAATTACTGGCCATACAGTACACGGTATATCTGGTGAACACCCACACAAGAATACGGCTTGACAAAGAAAGTTCTATTTAGAGGTATTTATTATTAGAGCAGCAACGATAGGTTACAAATTGAGAATTATGAATTGCGCTTATAAGGCGAAGAACACTTAAGTAGGTCAAGAGCGTAAGTCCATGAGCATAATAAGATGGGTATAACTGACGCCACCTGTAGCATAAGAATTACATAAGGCACACTCGTAGTCAGCTGGAGATACTAAGGGGTTCCCTCCGGTTGTAAGCCAGCAGGGTAGAGGAATGGTCGGGAGCAAAGTCTGGATCAACGCGGAATAAAGAGGCTCCAGATACAGGAGCCAGTGCAGTAATCCCTTGGTCCGTAGACAAAGCAACAGCTATACTCCAGTATGCAAGACAGCATGGATGAAAGCTAGCCAGCCTCTGTGGTCCTAGAGGCGGGCTCGATGGTGCTCCTCACAGGGTAGATCCCACACAGCAGTGGGTAGATGATTCTCTGCTCCAGCAGCCACAGTACCAAAGCAATATAATCCAGCCGGAAAAGGCTCTGCATTCGCCGGTGTAGGTTCTCCGGTGTACATATCCAACGGTTCTCGTCTAGGACTCCTCGGATGGCGGCACGAGTTTAGGCCGCCCAGCCTGGATAAGTGCACTAGCTAGAGTACGACGAACCGGTGGTAATGCTGGTCACTGTAGAACGGTAGCCGCACGATACACTATAAATAATAGACTATTACTTCACAATAGAATAAGTCGAACTCGACGATACAGCGTTAAACTCTGACACTTTAGCTATCTATTCGCACGCGGTTCTCAAGGCTCTATTCAGGGGCAAAGGGGCCCACTTCACGGCACGTTGTATCGTGGTGAAGGCTTCAACGTTTAGGTACTCAACTACTGCTGTATCCACCTGCGACGTATTTATACGTAAGGTGAATAATCTAGTGCCAACCTCAGTTCTGTCTCGTATTACTGCACAAACCTGGACATGTTGAGACATGTCTTAGCGGTGGCTTTGAAATTGCCATTGGGGGTATGGCCGTTGGCGCCTAGGGGTCGCTGTCCAATAGGAGAACGAATATTATGGTCTGGCCTGTACCTAGGTAAAGGGATATTCCGTGTATATATACAAAGAATATACAAGGGATATCAGACGATATACAAATATTATACAATATATCTCAAGTAATAAATATATATATTCGGTTTAATCTGACCCTTTGTAACAGGTTGCATACCCATGAGCCAGGGTCGTAACAGTGGGTCTGGGTCTTCCTTCGCGCTCCGCTGCTACGGCCTTGCCACAGGGTTGGGCTTGCCCTTGACCCGTGATTCTGGGGGCAGTAACGAGGTTGTTCCCTCCGTTCGTTCCTGGGTGGCATGCGGGTTGTGCGTGTGTGTAGTCGTGGGGTCAAGCTACGGTCTGCTCACCCTGTGCATTGAGTTGCTTGAGTGCCTCTTCGCACGGTCGGGTCCATCGCCCTCCCGTGAAGCCCCCAATAGGGGGGGTGCCCTCCATTAGGGGGGGTCGGGGGGGCTCGGTCCTCCCTGATCTGATGGTTGTGGGGGGCCTCAGCGGGGTACATTTGTCGAGCATCTAGCTCCCGCTCAGCTCCTATTATGCATGAGACGCTGAGCGGGAGCTAGTGTGATACAGAACGTTAGGTTATGACTATAACCAAGTTCTGTTAACACTAGTGGACGCTCAGCGTCTAGACGCCGCTGCGGCCCTTGATTTTTCATTGTGGTGAAATTTGTTGGGAAGGAGATGAGTGTGTGGCACCACCCTGCTTATGTAGGTAAGCGGATGGGGGTGTGGCCAGATGAATGCTGGCATTTAAAGGTACATTTAGAAATTTATTCAGTGTATATATGCTGAAGCGAGATATATGCATGAGACGCTGAGCGTCCACTAGTGTTAACAGAACTTGGTTATAGTCATAACCTAACGTTTTCCTTGCCTTTGTCAAAGAGAAATGTGACCCACCACGGGAAAATACTGACAGGCACTAACATTACAAGTCATTCTGCATTATTATAATTTTTTCTTTTTTTGATGTTTATGCACAAATCTTACAACAATTCAGACTTTTTAACAGCGTGCCATCCAATAATACAAAGATTTGTTTTTTCTTTTTCTTATAGACATACAAAACATACAAATCACTTAAACAAACATACCAAAAACAGACATGGAAATAAAAAAAAAAACGTACAAAAAATAATACTATATATATATATATTATGCACGTATATCTAACACGTACATACGGCAGAGGAGAAATAATTCACCTCTCACTTGCATGATGTCCACCTCTACCTGTAATGTAAGTATATGCTGCGCTTCCACCGGGATGCTAACCTTTTCCAAGGTGCATGCGAGAGAGTGTGTCTCAGGGACATGTGAGTGTGTGTGAGATATGTATATGCGTGTGTCTCAGATGTATGTGTGACATGAGTGTATGTGTGTGTATGTCTCAGGTATGTGAATGTGAATCTTAAGTGTGTGCCTTAAGTATCTTTGTCTCAGCCATGTGTATGTGAGCAGCATGTAGTCATTCTGCATTCTAATGTGCGGTTGTGATCTGAGGGTTTATATAAAAGGATGGTGGATCATGAGAGACACCACCAGAAGCAGGGAGTTGAGTTTCAGGCACCATGTCTTCTTCTACACTGGTGTTCTTAATGCAGCTACTGGCCTCATTGGCATCTGCAGGACATTACTATGGCAGCTCCGTGACCTTCAACACCAAAAGAACAAATGGAACATTTAGGGTGAGAAATTCAACTTGATATTACAATAATAATAATAAATAGCATAGTATACTGCCCTGTCAAGGCAGACCGCAGTAACTTCCAAACAGTGAAACTGAGAAAAAGGGCTTTAAAGTTTTTTGACTTGCCATCCAAAATGTGTTATAGGTAGATAGATGATAGTATACCCAGATTTAACATGTATTAATGAAGTAATCTTTAGGCATACAAAAATATGACGTAATTATTTTAATTAATCCCAAAAAAGCAGATACTGCACTCTGCTGCACGATTTCCTTAAATAATTATACAGGTAATGTACAGGCAAAGTGCAGTAACTTCAAATACAATGTTGTTTTCCCTCCAGCTTTCATAACTTAACCTAGCCATTTTATTTGGATCATCATCATTCCAATATATTCAGGTGTTAAATTTCATTTTCAAAATGGCTAGGTTAAGTTATGAAAGCTGGAGGGAAAACAACATTGTATTTGAAGTTACTGCACTTTGCCTGTACATTACCTGTATAATTATTTAAGGAAATCGTGCAGCAGAGTGCAGTATCTGCTTTTTTGGGGTTAATTAAAATAATTACGTCATATTTTTGTATGCCTAAAGATTACTTCATTAATACATGTTACATCTGGGTACTATCATCTATCTACCTATAACACATTTTGGATGGCAAGTCAAAACACTTTAAAGCCATTTTTCACTGTTTGGAAGTTACTGCGGTCTGCCTGGGTTTTGAGTGTGATTTTGTAGTTACTTCAGTTTTTAAAACCCCATATCTCCAAAACTGAGCAACATTAACATCTGAAACTTGGTCACAAGATAAAACATTTATTGACAAGGTCAATTTCACTCATAACTAAATTTTGACTTTTTTCGAGTTACTGCGGTTAGCCGTGAGGCCCTTGACAGGGCAGTATAGTCAAGTCAAGTTTTCCTTTATTAATCCCCTTGGGGAAATTCAAGTGTCATTGCAGCATGGAGGGGTACAGGTAGGATAGGTAATAATAATAATAAAATATAGAACATAGTGCAAAGTAATAATGATAATAGTGATAATGTTGCACCCTTAAAACAGAAGCTAAATGACTTTCTTTTTATACAAACTTTTTACAAAGAGTGCTTGGTTCTGTTACAAAACATATTTAGCTTCTAGCCACTTTTCAGTCTACTGCTTTGGGTCTCGCTGCCACAGCGCTGCACACACACCTGCTTCAGAACTATTCAAGAGACAACGCTCCTCTTGGTGTTTATTAGTCAGATAGTCCTAACAGTTCACCAGCCGTTATGTGCTCCAGTCATTGTGGTGACAGATGGCACAAATGTGGTGACAGTGGCTCTGGCTCAGGAGGTAGAACGGTCGTCTGGTAATCAAAAGGTTCCTGTGTTCGACTCCGGCTCCTCCCGGGAACTGTGTTGAAGTGTCCTTGAGCAAGGCACTTAACCCCTAACTGCTCCCGATGAGCAGGTCGGCATCCTGCATGATGGTCGCCTCCGCCATCTGTGTGTGAATGTGTGAGTGAATGTGTGAGTGAATGGGTGAATGTGAGGCATAAGTTGTAAAGCGCTTTGGATAAAAGCTGTTCTATAAATGCAGTCCATTTACCAATTGGCAGCAGTCCATGCCCACGGTTGTGGACAATACAGATTCTAATTTTAAGTAGTTTTTCCGAAAAATACGAGTTTCCTAGTTGCTATTTGTACTTTAATAATAATAAATAATAATAATAAACTTTATTTGTATAGCACTTTTCATACAGAAGTTGCAGTTCAAAGTGCTTCACAACAGTGAAAAATACAGGCATAAGCGAGCATAAAAAAAGATAGAGAGGTAGCAAGGTAAGGTAAATCACAGTGTTTCACATTAGGATCTAGCATCCCAATAGGCCTTTCTGTTTACAGTTTCATTCAGTAATACAAATAATAAAAATAGAATAGACAGAGTAAAAACAAAGTGCGGTTGGATTCAGTTTAAAAATAGGCTAAGTATTTAACATACAACAGAGCAGTGCATCAGTAAGAAGATAAAAGTTAAATTTTGAATTACAACATGCAGAGCAGTGCTCTTAAAATTGCTGTGCATACAACCGACACATGAATTTGATAGGAAGTGTATAGGTAGGGTAAGAATAGTGCAGGTAAAGTACAATTTGTGTTAGGTTTTGTAAACAACCCCAACAGCACGACACAGACAGGTAGTTCAGAGTTAGCCAAAAACTACGGGCGTATTTATTTTCACAAACAACAGAAATGTGCAATAAAACAGTAACTCCATTAGAGGGGAATGTCTTCTAGTCAAGTAGGGCTCTGCTGCACTGTCCACAGCAGGGTTGACTCTGCGGCTCTGCAGCCCTGTCCTTAGTTTCAAGTTCAAGTTCAAGTTTCTTTATTAGTTGTCATACAGAAGTACAGAATACTTTTATAAAAAATGCTTCTTTCTGTTACGCTCCAGAGACTGTGCTAGACAAAAAAGTATAAAATAAAATAAGTATAGCAAGTAAAAAATAGAAGTCACGTACGTAGACACAAGTGTTCAGTATGTACATATGTACAATGTTCAATGCAGAGTAGAAGTAACTGAGTTACCATACAATATACTATACAATATACTAATATACAATCTACTATATAGTGCAAAGCAGAAATGGGATGAGGTACAATTTAGGTACAATTTACAGTAAGGTGTACTGAGGTATGGGTTGTAGTGCAAATTCTTTGCCAATAAATATAAAGTGTGTTTAGGTGTTCTAAAGTGTGTAGAGTGGGTGCTGCAGTGAGTTGTTTGTTTGAAGTGAGTGTGTGCATGTGGATGTGTGTGCTGTGAGTGCATTTGATGGTTGTTGCATAGTGTTATTGTTCGTTGAGCAACCTGATGGCCTGGGGATAGAAGCTTCTTCTGAGTCTTTCTGTGCTTGCCATGAGACTCCGGTATCGCTTGCCTGACCGCAGCAGTTCAAAGAGGCAGTTGTTTGGGTGGCGGTTCTGCGGCTCTGCAGCACTGTCCTTAGCAGAGTCTACTCTGCGGTTCTGCGGCTCTGCAGCGCTGTCCTTAGCAGAGTCTACTCTGCGGTTCTGCGGCTCTGCAGCGCTACAGCCTTAGGTTTATCCCAACTTGCGGGGAAAAGGAAACAGAGAATCTCATTAGTCCCAGAACGCAGAAAATACAGGGCAGAGTCCAGTAACCAAACAAATCTACACTTCTTCAGTGTTGTAGGAAACACACAAAAAACGGAACCAAGGCGGAGAGTCCAGGACAGAACGAGGATTGCAGTTCATGGAAAAATAGTCCTCCAAATGAACTCACCAAGAGCAAAGTCGAAGTGGGTAACGAGGCACGGGTCCAGGGGTCCACGGAGGCAGAGAGAGAAACACAGCAGCAACTTCCAAGGAGCGCACTGGAGAAACAACGAGAGGGAACAGCAGTAGAGCTGGTGGTGACAAAGCGGCCCGACACAGAATGATCAGCAAACCGAGTATAAGAGTGCTCCTGCCGAGCTGATTGGAAACTCCTCTCAGGTGCGTGATGGTAATTGGCACTGAGAAGCGCGCAGTACTGGGCCAGCCCTCACAATTTGTGTCAGGATATCCCTGATGTTTCATTTAAATGCCTGAGCAAAGAGATAGGTTTTAAGCTGTCTTTTGAAGATGTCTAGCGAGTTGGCTTCCCTGATGTTTTGGGGTAGTTTGTTCCATAGTTTTGGGGCATAGTTCATAAAGGCTGCATTACCGATCCTCTTTTGACTGTTTCTGGGAGCTTCTAGTAGTCCAGCAGCTGATGATCGCAGTGTTCATGCTGGCCTGTAATTTATTAGAGTGTTGGTGATGTAGCTAGGTCCCTGTCCATTTAGAGCTTTGTATGTAAGGAGAAGGACCTTGAAGTAAATTCTAAATGTTACAGGAAGCCAGTGTAGAGCAGCTAAGACTGGACTAATGTGCTCTCTCCTTTTGGTTCTAGTAAGCAGTCGGTTTTCGCAGAGTTTTCGATTAGCTGTAGCCTCTCTCTGGTTTTCTTAGCGAGACCTGTAAAAAGTGCATTACAGTAGTATAACCGGCTAGATATGAATGCATGAATTAGCTTCTCAACATCATTTTGATTAATAAATGGTCATACTTTTGCTATATTTCTGAGATGGAAGAATAATGTTTTGGTCACTTTGTTAATATGAGAATTGAAGTTCAGTTCTGAATCTATGATAACCCTGAGACTTGTGACCTCAGATTTGATCCAAGGGGTTAGTCCTCCGAGGTTATTTATTAACGTTTCTTTTTTTGTTTTGGGGCCGATAATTAGAATTTCAGTTTTGTTCTCGTTTAGTTTCAGGAAGTTCTTACTCATCCATTTATTTATTGCCAATAAGCAGTTTGTGATGGAGTTAATAGCTGTATAATTTGGTTCAGCAGATATGTACAGTTGTGTATCATCTGCATAGCTATGGAAACCTACATTATGTTCTCTGATGATATCACCCAGCGGTAACATGTAAAGGGAGAAGAGTAAAGGACCTAAGCAACTCCCTTGTGCAACTCCATAGTTGTTGTCATATATCTCAGACATGTGGCCTCCTAGTTTAACATAGAATTTCCTCCCTCTGATGTATGTTTTAAACCAGCTTAGCACATAGTCTGAGAAACGACAAGGTTTTCAAGACGATTGATTAGAATATCGTGATCGATTGTTGCACTGAGATCTAGCAGGATAAGGATGGAGACCTTATTCTCATCAGAGTTTAGTCTGAGGTCACTGATTATTTTGGTGAGGGCAGTTTCAGTGCTATGATATTTTCTGAATCCCGATTGAAATTCTTCTAAGAGGTTGTTTTCTTCGAGTAAGGAATTAATTTGACCTGAAACTATCTTTTCAAGTACTTGTACTAGTACTTGTGAATGGTAGGTTAGATATTGGTCGATAGTTTGCCATTACATTACTATCCAAGTTAGGTTTTTTAAGTAATGGCTTTAAAACTGCTGTTTTAAAGGCATCTAAGAAAATACCAGTTCTAAGGGAATGAATGAATGGATGAAAACTTTATTTAACAGATTGCAGAATGGGTACAATACAGTACGGCTCAATACATACAATTGTTAAGGGGATGCAGACCTGAGAAAGACGTTTGTCTTGTTTCCATCAGGGTCCCCCATTTTCATTTCATATAGACGGAAGTGTTGATGATATCTAGCACAGGGCTTGAGACACTATTAAACAACCGTTTAAAGAAAGCTGTAGGTATAGGATCAATGTCTGAGGTGGAGGAGTTACACTCAGACAGTTATATTATCGTACTTGGACATCGCGTCCCGCTCTTATCCCTTATCTCATGTACTTACTGTACTCAACTAACGAAAAACAAATACGCCCTCACCTGCTGGGTCCCGCCCCTATGGAGGCGTAGCCTATAAGACACTAGGCATGGTCACCAAACACTCTTCCTCTATTTCGTTTCCATCATAACGGTCGCAGTGCGCCTTATGTAACTAGTTGTTATGAAAAGATTTGAGAAATTGCGTAATGTTGAAAGCTTACCGGAGGTTTGTTTACCCCTGGAATCTTCGGGGCATGTTTCAGCGACACGTCGGGCCTATGTTGATGTTTCCTCGTCTGACGGCAGCAGACCAAGGGGCAGCGTACAAGGTTTGGCTATCGGGACAGCTTGTACACAGGTAGGTCCTGTGTCATCAGGCATTGATGTTGATGTTAGTAATGCTGTGAAGTGTGTTTCGGCGCCAGGGCCGGGGTGGCTTGGTGAACGTTCCACTGCAGTGGACGTTTTCCTGGCTATCCTGGAGCATGCTGCTTACACTAATGCTACTAATGCTAATGCTAATGCTAATGTTGATGCTGAAATGGGTCGTTGTTCTAATACTCCCTGCCGAGGGACGTTGTCGCTTTTCCCTCCTCTTTCCCGGTTCATTGATGAAGGTCAGTCGGTTGCTAATGTGGGGGGTTTCGCTGAGTCTTATTTACCTTTTTTACGGGTAAAGGGGCTAACAACAGGGTGCAGGCCGAGTGTACCGTGGCTGCGTAGCCAGGTAGCTTTGATCCTGTGTCCCGGCGGGGATGAACGATGTCCCACCCGGCCGATGCTTGAGAGCGAATCGGCTCGGAGGGTGGCAGTATGGACGGATGAGTGGTATACTGCTGCAGGATGGTTTGTAGCGGCGGCCAGTGTTATGGCTCAGCTGGCTAGTTTCCGACCCACATTGGCGTCAGGTAGTGGGGCTATGGGTCCAGCCGACATTGTAAACATGTTGCATGTTTGTGGTGTTATAGAGATCTTGACTCAGTCGCAAGCTATAACTGCGGAGAGGATTAGGATGCTATCAACGTTTGTTGTTAGGCATGTTTGGTTGGAGCACTCTCCTCTTGGGGAAGAGGATAGGTTTTCTCTCCTCACGACTCCTTTTTCCACGGAAAGTCTTTTTGGTCATTCTGTGGAGGCGCAGGCGGTTGTTGATCTGGGTCCCACACCGCCTCATGCTGTGCAGCCAGAGGTGGGAGCACGGCCTTGTCAACGACTGTGGCGAGGCCCTCGACAGGCGGCCATGTTTCCCCCGCCAGTGGTGCCCTGGGCGGAGAGTCAACAGGGATCCACAAGGCCGACAGCCTTGGCGGCCGAGGGATCGGCCATTTTGGGTGTATGCGGCTTGGATAAAACAAGCCGTTGTCATTCTGCCGCGAGCAGCCCGCTCCCCGCTCAATCCTCTCTCTGTTACCCACGGAAGCGGGGCTCTGATCGTTTTCCTTTGGCTGCGGGCCGCGAACCTTCGTTGAAGCGCATGCGGCCCCATTCTTCACTTCTCATGGGGACAGGGGCTGAGACCCAGTTAATGGCTGAGCCTGGGTCTGTCCGTGAGAATGTTGTGCTGTCGCGTGGCTCCTGCACCACACGGTGTGTGATGGGGGAGTCTGGTGTTACGGCTGCCACTAGCTACAGTGGTCAGCAGGGGGACTCGAGGCCTCTTCTGTTGAATGCACAGCAAGGGTTACCCCGGCCTCGCCTTCGCCAGGCGGGGTATCGCGCTGATGCCTCCCACTCCCGTGAGAGCGGCAGTGGTCTGCAAAGAAGAGGCGAGCGTGATTTGGGTGATAGCAATATCACTGCAGGGCTTCGGCATGTAGGAGCCCATGGGACTCTCATGCCTTGCGTGTCTAGCTGCGGAACAACTCCTCAGCATGCGCTAGAGGGGTGTTCAGGGGGTGGTGTGTGTCAACCAGTTTGATGACAGCTTCTCCCGTATCAAACCGGCCCTTTCTGTCGGGGTCCCCCCTTGGGTGCGTTGCACAGCGGGAGGGACCGGGCCAACTATCTACTGTTCCTTGCGGCCCAGCGTCAGTTGATGGCGGGTGCGCTGTGGGATTATTGTCACATATGGCGACAAGAATGCCGGTTGGGGGTGTGGATAGAGAGAACGTTGACAGAGGGGCTTGTGTTGCAGTTCGTGCAACCCCAACCTCCGTTCTCAGGTTTGGTGCCGACCCTATTGTCAGGGTCAGAAGCAGTGACAGCCCTGGCCGACGAGATCCGATTTCTGTTGGTGAAGCAGGCCGTAGTCGTGGTCCCGAGAGAGGACGCGATGTCAGGCGTCTACTCCCGTTATTTTCTGGTGCCCAAGAAAAAGGGGGGGGGTCAGACCTATACTGGATCTGTCCGCGTTCAATCGGTTGATTGTAGCGAGACCGTTCAGGATGTTGACCGTCAAACTCCTTCTGCTTGCTGTCAGAAGGGGAGACTGGTTCACCTCCATAGACCTGAAGGATGCGTATTTCCACATCCCGATTTTCCCTCCTCACAGGAAGTTCCTGCGGTTCCTGTTTCAGGGCGTAGCGTACGAGTACCAGAGGTTGCCGTTCGGCTATTCTCTGGCTCCCCGCACATTCACCACGTGCGTAGCGACTGCGCTGGAGCCTCTACGTCGTCGGGGTATACGGGTTCTGTTCTATCTCGATGACATTCTGCTCCTCAGTCGTTCGGAGGAGGTTGCCAGGTCTCATACCAGGCTGGTGGTGGAATTCCTCACCAGGCTGGGTTTTGCTGTGAACTGGAAGAAGAGTATGCCTCTTCCCAGTCAACAGGTGGAGTACTTGGGCTTGACGTTGAGGTTAAGGCCCATGATTGTAACCCTCTCGGAGCAGCGGCGGGTTTCTATCCTTTGCGCGCTCAGGGGTTTCCGTCTGGGAGGGGCGGTCACGGCGCTGCAAGTGATGCGCCTGCTCGGTATGATGGCATCTGCTCACACAGTGGTTCCTCTTGGCCTCCTCTTCATGAGGAGGATACAGAGGTGGTTTTTCTCTATGGGAATAGATCCGGTGAGGGACAAAGGGAAACGGTTGACGGTTCCTTTGTCGATATGGGGAGATCTCGCCCATTGGAGGAGGCTGGGTATCCTCACCATTGGGGTCCCCATGGGCAGCAGGCGCTCACACGTCACAGTCTTCACGACGCATCTCTCACGGGTTGGGGAGGGATGTGTCGGACCCACGCAGTGGGGGGCAGCTGGACGAAGGTCCGTGCTGGCCCGTCTACCCCGTACATCAATGTGTTGGAATTGAAGGCGGTCCTCCTGGTCCTCAAACGGTTCGACCACCTGGTGGTAGGCGAGCACGTTTTGGTCAGGATAGACAGTATGACGGCAGCGGCGTATATCAACAGGCAGGGTGGGACTCGTTCCATCTGCCTGCACCGGGCGGCGGTCGAACTTTGGCTATGGGCATCTCGCAGGCTGCGCAGTCTGAGGGCGCTCCACATCCCTGGTGCAGAGAATGTGGGCGCGGATATGATGTCTCGGGGCGGTCCTCATTACGACGAGTGGGAACTCCGCCGACATAGTCAGACAGATCTGGGATCGTTTCGGGGAGGCCTCGATAGATCTGTTTGCGAGCCGATGCTCTCACTAGTGCCCCTTGTGGTTCTCGATCAGTCGAGCAGATCATCCCCCCTTGGGGGTGGATGCCTTCTCGATCTTTCCATGGCCGCCCGGTCTTCTGTACGCCTTTCCTCCTGTACAGCTGTTGGGTCAGCTGTTGGAGCGGATACGGAGGGAGCGCAGGACGGTGATCCTGGTCGCGCCGGACCGGGGCACGACAGTGTGGTTTCCGGTCTTGATCCAGCTACTCGTCGCTCCGCCTTGGGTTATTCCTTGGTCGGCGACGGCCCTCTCTCAGCAACGCGGGTCACTGTTCCATCCCCCGGCGTTTGGCCAACGCCTGTCGGTGTGGCTGGTGAGAGGGTAGGTCTGGACAGGATGGACCCTTCTGTGGTTAATACCATCCGGAATGCGCATGCTCCCTCCACTGTCGCGCTTTACGCGGGCAGGTGGCGTATGTTCCAAGAGTGGTGTAAGGCGGGGGGCCAGGACCCAGTCTCCTGCCCCCTGGATGCTGTCCTTAGTTACCTCCAGTCTCTCCTTGGTAGACTGTCGTCTTCAACGGTGAGGGTATATGCAGCAGCTATATCCTCCTATCATGAGGGGTTTGAGGGGGATGTCTTGTTCAGCCACCCTCTTGTGAAGCATTTCCTGCTTGGCGCTCGACGCGTTAAGCCGGTGCAACGCTCTTTGGCTCCGAGTTGGGATCTTCAATTGGTCCTCGGTCGGTTGTCCTTGGCCCTGTTTGAGCTGCTTGAGCAAGCACCGTTGGGACAGTTGTCCTTCAAAACCGCGTTCTTGCTGGCTGTCACCTCCGCTAAACGCGTGGGTGAGCTCTGTGCTCTTTCGGTACGTCCAGAGTGCCTGTCTTTTCGTTCCGATTGCGGTGCCACTCTGCGGCCTAATCCTGCTTTCGTGCCTAAGAATATCCGGAGTTCCTTCCGCTCCAGGGATATTGTGGTTCAGACGTTTCATCCGCCTCCTCGCGCTAGTGAGTTAGATGCGGGCCTTCACCTGTCATGTCCGGTCCGTGCTTTGGGTATTTACCTCAGCCGTACTCAGGACCTCAGGGTTACCGATCAGCTTTTTGTCTGTCACGGTGGTTCTCGTGCCGGTAAGGCACTATCGAAACAGCGCCTGTCCCATTGGTTGTGCGAGGGCATTGCCCTCTGCTACACGTTGGCCGGGCTGGATCCCCCTGGGGGCGTCAGGGCGCACTCCACTCGTGGGGTGGCTGCCTCTGCCGCTCTGCTGGGTGGGGCCTCAGTGGAGGACATCTGTGCTGCAGCTTCATGGTCCTCCCCGGGCCCCTTTGTAAGGTTTTACCTCATGGACATGACCGGGGGTTCTGTCTCCCAGGCGGTTCTGGGGTCTGTGGCCTTTCCTGCTTCCCGTCCTTTGGTAGGGTAGCAGGAGTGTGTGGGTATGGGCCACAGTGTGTTGGTTCACACGTGGTTCCGCCTGTGCTGTGTGTTCAAGGGGTTCTAGTTCCCTCTTGCTCGCACTCGGGTGGCGTTGACTGCGCCCCCCCTTCATTAGGAAGGATGGGGTGACGGGACTCCCCAACCCCTTGATGTGGGCTTTCGGGTCCTCAGGGGGTGCATTTGTCGGGCCTCGCGTTCGCTCTACCCCATATCTCGATAGGCTTAAGAGCGGGACGCGATGGCCAAGTACGATAATATAACATACGGTTATGTATATAACCTAGTTATATGAGTACTGGCTGAGCGTCCCGCTCTTAACGGCCCTGAGTCCCCGTTTTGAGGAATCTTTTCCTGGAAACAGGTTTTTTTCGAGGAAGAGTGTTTGGTGACCATGCCTAGTGTCTTATAGGCTACGCCTCCATAGGGGCGGGACCCGGCAGGTGAGGGCGTATTTGTTTTTCGTTAGTGGAGTACAGTAGGTACATGAGATAAGGGATATCTCGATAGGTTTAAGAGCGGGACGATCAGCCAGTACTCATATAACTAGGTTATATACATAACCTTACGTTTTGCAGAGTTCATCTAATGTGATGCATGTGAATCACTACCACCTCTACAAAAGAACCCAGGAGAGGCCACAGCGAGAAGGAATGAACTGGGGTTCACAATCGAGGCCCCCAGCATGTCGCGGGACCAAAACAGCGAGGCATCGCCCGATGGCCAGTGAGCTAGCCGGCGAGCTAACGGGGCTAACATCAATGGACAAAGGACCCAGAAAGCTAATGGAGCTAATGGGGCTAACAACAATGGACATAGGACCCCATCCCCCCCTCCCCACCTACCACCACCCAGTCAACCAGACACCACAGACAATCAACACCTTGAACTCGACGACATAAACAAAAAAATTAACACAAATGGACTTCATATATTTCACCTAAACACAAACAGCCTGAGACCCAAACTGGCTGAAACCAGACAATTGTTTTTAAACGGTAAACACATATTGTGTTTCACAGAAACAAAACTAGACTCAGGATCGAGAACTATTCAATAGTCAGGACTGGAGGGATAGAAACCAATATGGAGGTGGCGTCTGTGTGTATATTCACAAAGATACCAAATTCATCAACCGTACTGACCTTAACCATGACGAGATTGAAACGGTTTGGATTGAAATCTTATTTGAAAGGGCGAAATCAGTACTAGTAGGTACAATCTATAGACTGCCAGAACACAGTGGCTTCTATGACACACTTGATGGGTGTTTAGCCGGGGTGGAGGGCATAGAAAAAAATCGTATTGGGGTTATAGCATGCGGGTTAAGTGATCATTATATGATATTCTGTACCCGCAAAAAGCTAAAGCAAAAGGCTGGCTGTCACAAAACAGTCACATCTAGAGACCTCAAAACCTACTCTAGCGAGGCCTTTAACCTTGAACTGGAGAGCCTGGACTGGTCAGATGAGCTCAATGGTACACTGGTTGAAGAAACATGGCTTGGCTTCAAAACCAAATTTTCAACAATACTAAACAACATGGCCCCCCTAAGAACCACCAGGGTAAAAAATCGCGCTGAGCCGTGGATGCACACTGAAATACTGACCGCTATGAAAGCCAGAGACAAAAAAAGTTTCGTAAAAGTCAATCAAAGCTTACCAAAAGCACGAGCAGTGAACTCCAAGCCCACGTGACTGAACTCAAACTAGAAAGAAACAGACTAAGAAATGACGTAAACTCCATGATCAAAACTGCTAAAAAAAAAGTCATCAATGACAAAACTGAGGAAAACAAAAAGAAACCACGTGAACTTTGGAAATTACTCAATAATCAACTATGCTGCAGTAAAAAAACTTAAAACCAGATTCTCAAACATAAACATAAAGACGGACAACACGCTTATCACAGACAAGCTGGATGTAGCCAATTACTTAAAGCCCAACTTGCAGGTTAAACCCTACTCTTCAATTATGGGTAGTTTACATCATTGGTATCTAATTTCATTGTTTATTTATTTCCATTTGACGCCGGAAATGCCACCCAGAAAGGGTTAAAAAGGTCCACGCACGAATATCATGCACACGCGAATAAAAAAAGCTTATCAGATGCTAGCACGGCCGTGACGTCACTCGGGCAACATATGCCTTATGCCCGTCCGGGTCATAGTACTACTGGGCTGGCTATATGGCTCCTGCTAATGTTAGAATTATGTCTACTGTCGTGAATAATTTTAAATCGGGCCATGCAAAAGAGTTTGGGGAACGAGCAAAACGTGCAGGTCCTCCTCTCAGACCCGCGGGGCACACACCACGCCGGCCAGCAAGCCACACATCCCGGCATGTTGATACGATTAGTAGCTAGCTAAGTTAGCCAACATAGCCCAGCTCAGCCCGGCAGCCAGAACTCTCGAAACTCACAACAATGCCCGATCCAAAATGGTTCTCTCCTCTTTGTATACCTTTGTCCTCACATGTATTCTGCCAGGGAACTTATGGACATGACAATAGTAGTAGTTATAAGGTGTTTGAGATTGTAACGTTAGTTAGCTCATAGCTATCGTGACTGACGCACCGAGTGGGGCCAAAATCGTATCAACATGCCGGGATGTGTAGCTTGCCAGCCGGCACGACGTGCGCCCCACAGGTCCGAGAAGAGGACCCGCACACCCCACTCGTTCCCCAAACTCCTCTGCATGGCCCGATTCAAAATGATTTTAGCCCCACTCGGTGCATCAGTCACGATAGCTATGAGCTAACCAACGTATACAAAGAGGAGAGAACCACCTCAAATCGGGCATTGCTATGAGCCTCGAGAACATATGTAACACAATGATTTACATTATTACAAATATGGTAACGTGGTTGTGCCTTTTACAAATAGTGGTTCGCTTTAGAGATGAATGGCTATGATCACGGAGCAACAGTGTTAGGTGAAACTGCCTGTGAGTCTCAGAGCCCATGCTGCCTTGTACCCAGTGTGACGTCATCATTAAGATGACACACGCACGCTATGAAACCATGGATTAAAATATGCATGTGCGTGGAGGTTGTGGTTTGGTCGACAAAATGTTTGATAAAAACGCTAAAACTGGGTCAATTTTGATACATTTTTTTCCCTCTTCATGAAAGTCACCGTTGCCCTAGTCACATTGTTTATTGAACAAAAATACAACATGCAAGTTGGCCTTTAACACTTTAACTGCCGAAAACGCCGGAACTCGTCATTCGCCGCCATGCTCAAGTTGCCGAGGACGCCGGAACTCGTCTTTGATATCAATATTTCAAAAATCTGTGATCGGAATCATATTTCCCCTCTGCAGCCTTGACACACAGTTCTGATCTCCTCTCAATCCTCTAGCGGTTCAAGAGCGCCATCTGGTGGCCGATCGGCAGATCGAAACCGGATGTCAACCTTTAACCCGGCAGGACTCACTCCATATGTGGTCCGGGCACTCGCTAATGTTAGAGAGACTCAGTCTTCACACAGTGAACATCGATCGGTGGAAATAACTCGAAAAAACAACATGATTTGGACGTATATACTATTATACAACCTGGAAATAGATCCGGTATTTCGACATCCCATAATTGAAAACTGTCTACTCCACGCTGATCGCCCAACGGCCCGAGGAGACTGGGGTGAGTTTTAGCGTGTAGTATTACCGTGTTCAATACTAACTGCTATGATGAACATATGACCCACATTAGATGAATGGTATAACGTTGCCCACGGAATTATAAACGCCCCCTCGCCCATCCGGTCAACATCAGATGACGTGTAGTAAATTCTAGAAGTACGTCCAATTGACATTTTTTATCTCGCACAGATTCCTACCAAACTGTATTTCATCATCAATATAATGCATTTGGGGCTATAAATCACGTTCTGGAGAAAGCTGCAGAAAGAGATGAAAACATACTTATACTTTAGACCATATTTTAGTATGAATATGTGAATGAAAAAGTTTAACGTTGCTACACCATGAACAATACATATAGGACCTTGAATGGGCCCTAATAATGGCAATCTAGCAATAGAATTTAAAAAGTTATAGCCCTGCAAAGAAGGGGAACTTCTCCATGTTAAATAGAGCTGGCAACGGATGGTATATCATGAATTTAACCTTAGGCAATCAAAGTGTTAAACACTTTCTTCACAAACACAACACTGGTAAACAAACTACCCTCCCACTCATGGCATTATGGGGTAGAACACATAGTAGCATACTACATTTACATTTACATTTACATTTAGTCATTTAGCTGACACTTTTATCCAAAGCGACTTACAAGTTCTGTACGACAAGCCATCAGGAGGGGCACAACTCTATCAGCTGAGTAACAATGTTCATCAAAGTGCTACAGTGTAGGCAGGGCCGCCTGGGAGAAATACGAGGCCCTGTGCGAGATTTAAAATTTTGTGTATTAGAGAGAGATATAGAGCATGTCTGTGTGTTAGAAAGAGAGAGAGAGAGAGAGAGAGAGCATGTGTGTTTGAGTGTTAGAGAGAGAGAGCATGTCTGTGTGTGTGTGTGTTAGAGAGAGAGCATGTATGAGAGAGATAAGCAAAGATGAGCCCCTAAAGGATATTCAATATGTTTTGCCTGGAAAAAAACATCATTATTAACAAAACATTCGGGAGGGGAAGAAAGGAAGAGTGGGGTAATGTCCAATGGACATCTTACCTGCACCAAGGAACGCAGGGCGAAAGGCCGCAACACAGGTCTCCACATTGACGAAAGGCCTCTCGCTGGCGGGACAAAAATAAGCTATGGCCGGAGCCTTGTCATGGTGCAGGCCCGACTACATCTTCTGTCAAAGATGATGTCGTAGTCAGAGTGCCAGGGCCTGCTATTCTCACGGCTAATGTCAATGGTCGTAGCACAAGCTAACAGCTAACTCTAGGCTAACTGATAGCATCAAGCTAACGTTCCCAGCCGAGCGAAAACGAGCAGCTAACGTCGTAGCTAAACAGCTAACTGGCTAACAGTTAGCTCAACCCGGCTATCGCTAACCACTAGCTAACGCAGAAGCAAGCTATGCGGCTACCACTGAAAAACTGTACAACGTGAGAAAAGCAATACAGGCCAACACTTCCGACAGCCGCTGTGTTTTCCTCTTCTCATCCGAAGAGGGAAGGGAAAAAGAAGGCAATACACGTCCCACTACAGAGTGGTGTTTACCATAGCGGTGCCGGCAACAAGTCCCTCGCGGACTATAGCCGACTTGAGCATGGAGATATTCTCATAATGAAACACCAAGCTCACCTCCCTCGCACCAGGTGCTGACACCAGGCCACACACCGTTAGCTACTACAACAGCTAGCCGGCCCGTTTGGCTCCCGAGAGAGAGAGAGAGAGAGAGATATATCCACCGCGGGAATAGAATAGAGTGCATTAAAAACTCACCAAACGTCCAAGAGGATGGAGACAACCGCGTGGAGTTGACGAAGTTCATCTGCCGAATGACCGTCCTCTTCATCTTAACAATGCTGCACGCGCTCTCTCTAGGTTAGCTAACTAAGGCATATGTTTTTTTTTGGCTGGCATAACTAAGCATAACCTCCAAAGCTGCACGCGCAAAATAGTCAAACGCAGCTGACACACGCCAGCGTACACATAATGTAACCCCTCCCTTCTTGAAACCAATAGTATGTCTGCTGCAGAGCCCCAGAGCTCCAATAGAGAATAGTGCAGAGCCGCAGAGCCAGGAATATTCTACAAACGTGTCTAATGTGAAATATATAAGCATATAAGCAAAACTAGATTTTAGGTCTGTGATGAAAAAGGGCCTCGCGGGAAGGGGGGCCTCGCAAAAAAAAGAAAAAAAAAAAAATTATTTATTTATTTTTTTTGTGCAAGGCCCCCCTTCCCGCGAGGCCCTGTGCGACCGCACTGCTCGCACACCCCCTGAGTCGGCCCTGAGTGTAGGTTAGTTTATTAGGACAAGTGCATGACAGTATGGTTAGTTAGGGTTAGATTTTTTATTATATTTTTTTTATTCAGATAATGGTTGAAGAAGTGCGTCTTTAGTCGACGGCGAAAGATTGGACGGGATTCGGCTGTCCTAACTGGGGTGGGTAGTTCATACTACAAGAACCTAGGGGTCCACAAAGACGACTTCAAACTGGAAATGGTAACAACAGATGAGGTACTCAAAAAACTGAGCACCCTCCAACCGAACAAGGCCACTGGCCATGACAACATCCCCTCCAAATTCCTGAGAGACTCAGCAGCCGCCATCACCCCAGTCATCACACACATAATAAACTTCTCCATAAAACAGGGACACGTCCCCAAGGACTTCAAAATTGCGAGAGTAACACCCCTGCACAAAAAGGGCAGCAAATTAGACCCAGGCAACTACCGCCCGGTTTCTATCCTTACCTCCATCTCGAAAGTCATGGAAAAAATAGTATACGAACACGTCGAAAAGTACCTTGCGGAAAAAAATCGAATCTACGAATTCCAATCTGGCTTCAGAACATCCCACTCCACTGACACATGCCTTCTCTATTTGAACGACCACATCAAACAAGAGGTGGACACGGGCAAATACTGCGGCATGGTCATGCTGGACCTACAAAAGGCCTTCGACACAGTCAATCACACCATTCTGATTGACAAGCTAAAAGCTATTGGTTTTGATAGTCTATCAGTGAGCTGGATACAATCCTACCTGGAGGGGAGAGAACAGATGGTGGAGGTAAACGGTACCCTACACCCCCCCCCCCCTCCCAGTGAGCTGTGGTGTTCCACAAGGAAGCATACTAGGACCGCTACTGTTCCTAATTTATGCAAATTACTTGTTGTCAGATTGTGACTGCAACTTGTTCCTGTTTGCGGACGACTCAGCCCTGCTGGTCTCTGACAAGAACAAGTTACAGGTTGAAAAAACCCTCAGCTCGGAACTAGGCAAAATCTGCATATGGCTCGCCGATAACAAACTATCATTACACATGGGCAAAACAGAGTCCATTCTCTTCGGTTCAAATAACAAACTCAGCAAGACCGACGGCTTCTCAGTTACAGTGGGTGACAATATTGTCACAAGGAAAGATGAAATTACCTACCTGGGTTCCATCCTAGAGGCTAATCTTTCCTGTGACAAAATGACATCCAATGTAATAAAAAAAGTCAACCAACAAACTCGATTCTTGTACCGGATCTCCTCTCTGGTAAACAAGAATACCCTGAAGACTCTGGCAGGAGCACTCATTCAAGGGTACTACGACTATGCTTGCACCTTATGGTACCAAAGCACCTCAAAGGCACTAAAAACAAAATTACAAACATCTCAAAACTAACTGGTCAGACTACTGCTTGACCTAACTCCTAGAACCCACCTCACCCCTGCCCACTTTGACAACCTAGGATGGCTTAGAGTAGACGACAGAGTACAGCAACTTGCAATGGGCCTGGTCTACAAGATACACTACACGACCAAGGTACCCATGTACATGTCAAAATACTTCCCAAAGGTCAGTGAATACCACGATCACAACACCAGAGGGAGCTCCACAAATCATGTTAAACCCAGATTCGGCTCAAACAAGGGACTAAACACGTTTCGCAATTATGCCACATCAATGTGGAACGTGCTACCCAAAGCTGTAAAGGAATGTGAATCACTACCCACTTTCAAAAACACTCGCAAAGAACACCTATGGGAGACTGCAATTCGAAAACTGGCCCCTGCAAATGTCCTAACCCAACCCCCTCCAATGTACAGTAAATGACCAAGTATGGCTTTGTCAATATTCCAATGTACAGTGTACAATCATATTGTGCATGAGCTAAATATATACAAAATCATCATTTATAGGGTACTTTCTATTGGGGAGTAGCTGTCCCCAACCCTGATATGTAAATTTCAATGTATGTAAATAACATTTAATTTTTTTTTAGATTTAGTTCAATGGTGTAATTTCAAAGATCTTCATGATTAAGTTTAAACAGAAGTTGAACGATTTAGATTTATTGTGGGTTTAATTTTTTTATTAAAAGATGATACTCCAAAAACCTTGTCGTCACTACCGAAACACAGGAGTTTTTAGCCACACCCCTGCATTTTTGACCAGGCATTGACACTGCCTCCCTGTCCCTCATGGCTGCATGGTAAGTAGCTAAATCCCATACTTTTGAAGTAAATGTGTTCCAAAGTCTGAAAATCGGTGTGTAACCGTAATAATTGTCACCACCGAACACATATTTTCTTCAATTAAGTAAACTTTTTTGGGGTTTCATGCAGAATATTATGTTTTTATGTGTGTACACCTCTTCAAAGATGTGTATGCTAGCCATGTGCTTGCTAGCATTCTTTAGTTATGCTCAAAGAATTGTCACTACCGAAACAGTCCGAAACAGTCACTACCGAAACATTATGGTAACGTTTCGGTAGTGACGTGATCATTTCGGTAGTGACCAAATGGAATGGTAAGTAGTTAAATCCCATCATTTTGAAATAAATGTGTTCCAAAGTCTGAAAACCAGTGTGTAACTTTAAGAATGGAACACATATTCTCTTCAATATGATGCAACTTTGCAAACAAAATACTGTGGTCACTACCGAAACACTGGGTGTTTTGTAAAAAATTAAGTATATTGAGTTATAAACTAAAATGTTATTATACTGATTGGTTAAATGTATGTTCAATTTCATCAACCATTAAATCTGAAATCAACATGATCAGTGAAAGATTGCATTTAGATTTTGATTAATTGTATCAATTGAACTTTGAAATTTGGTAAACATTTCATTTGTATTGATTTAATTGTGAAAACCTTCAAGAATAATTTAAAAAAATACTCTTTAGAGAAGGGAAGGAAACACAATCTCACAAATCTTACAAACTTTTTTACTAGAGTGTATTACTATGTTTCGGTAGTGACAATTTTTGGGGGAGGAAAAACATTCCAAAAGATTCTGAAAATACAATATAAAAAGTAACGGTACGCTCACTTACTTTATGTGTACTTTAGATATGGTACAATATATATTCGGACAAAGTTTGTTATGGTTTGTATAGCGACCCCAATAGCACAACACAAGACAGGTATGAGAGTTAGCCAAAAAACAGGGCATTATTTATTTCACAGGGAAAAAAGGGAGCACTGACCCTTTAAGGGTAAAATACAAAAGAGTCCATGAACAACAAAAAATGCAGCGCTGGCCCTTTTAAGGGTGATCGAAAAAACATCCAGGACATCACGGAAATGTTCAGGTAGTCAAGAGACTCACCAGGCAAAGGTGCTGACAGGGAACTTGACCGCACGGAAGCGGTGATCACGCAGGGAATATCCACAGGAGCATGAAAACATCACAGCAGGAAAACGACGCCGACGTCTCACACAGGGGACGCGGCAGTCGGGGGTAGGATGTAGATGGCACGACATCTCACGCCGGAGACGCGGCAGTAGATGGTGGCAACAAGATGACCTGGCAAGGAGTGGAAGGGAGTTTGCAATACTTGTACTCTCATCCGAGCTGATTGCAAACTCCTCTCAGGTGCGTGAAGCAGACTGTTCGGCACACCCCCTCGTTGGGAAGCGTGCAGTGTTTACCCAGCCCTCACAAAGTTTTTGGAATAAAACATACAAAAATTCTAAATATTTCCAACCTGACTTTCAACCAATTCGGTAGAATGGCCCATATACTCTCTTTTCTGGACTCTTTTTGTATCACAAACAGTACTGTATTTGCCAATCTGGTATGTCATAAATGTACCGATGTAACAGTACTGTCTATCTGTATGTTATGTATGTCATATATGTTATGATGAATTGAAAATGGGGTACCCTGATGTAAACAAGACGAAAGTCTTTCTCTGGTCTGCATCCCCTTAACAATTGTATGTATTGAGCCGTACTGTACTGTACCCATTCTGCAATCTGTTAATAACGTTTTCAATCAATCAATCAATCAATCAATCAATCAATCAATCAATCAATCAATCAATCAATCAATCAATCAATCAATCAATCAATCAATAAATCAATCAATCAATCAATCAATCAATCAATCTTCTCATGGTTACATTGTGCGGTTTGCCGTAATCAGCTTTATTTCCATCATGAGTAATGCTGGCCCTGATCAAGGTTATTTTGTTGATAAAGAATAGTGCAAGTTCTTCACACTTAACCGTTGATGACTGAGGAGGTGTAGGGGCAGTGTTGAGTAGTAGATTAATAGTGGAAAAAAGGATTCTGGAGTTTCCAGCGTTTTCTGTAATGATTTTAGAGAAGTAGTCTTTGAGTGCAGTTCCATTGTATTCTTCCTAGTAGGAGGTTGGACTTTTCTGCAGTTGGAGCAACTGGTAATGCAATGTATCACATTTTTGTTCTTACCCCCGCCCCCCCCCCCCCCCCCCCCGCCCCCCTTTCATTAAAAAGAAGTTTCATAATGATCTAATTAGGGCCCAGATATAAATTATGCCATTGTGAAAAACAGCCTTCAGGTTAGGCTACGTGAATGTTGGTCCTCCAAGTGCACGTAACAGCAGGAACCATTCTCTATTCACTTACACAATGTCAGGAAACTCCTATTACATTATTATACATTCTGTTGAGATCAGAGGCTCTGTGTAGGATTGTTAGTAACTGTCTAACTCTAGGCCGAGCCACCCAGGTACTCCACCTTATGGCGAGTATAAAAGCAAAGGTATACTCCCATTTCGTTCTCTCCCCCAATGTCTCTCAGTGAGAGAAGAACATGTATGTTACTGCTGCTCTTTCCATGTGAATAAAGAGAAACCACGCCAGTTCAGGCTCAAGATAGAAACCTAAAGCTAAGCATACCATTAACGAAGAGGATGGAAAACAAGAGAAGAGGCAAATGGCCGACATTCAATGGAAAAGCAGAGAACTATGAGCTCTGGGAAGAGCGCATGCTGTGCTGCATGCACGGGCGGGGCTGAAGGAGACGATCCTGGGGGCCCCCACCGGAGAACTGACAGCGGAAGAGAAAGCCCTGGACGACCAGCGGAACGCAAGCCCGTACTGTGAGTTAGCGCCGATGCTCGACAACACTAGCCTGGGGCTGATATTCCGCGACACTTCCTTATGGCTTGTTGTACAGAACTTGTAAGTCGCTTTGGATAAAAGCGTCAGCTAAATGACTAAATGTAAATGTAAATGTACTGCAAGCGGCGCCAAGGTATTCTTCGACAAAGGTAAACATTTTCTTGTGGAACCTGACGGTACCCGGTTTGACATAAAGATGTACCAGAGAATATTTTATCTGAAAACGGAGTGTAATGACAACGACCAGTGTAATGATAATGATGATGTGTGTAGCGGGACGGCCAGTCACGATATTCAGATGTGGCACGAGATTATGGATCATTGTAATTACGAGGATTTACTGAAACTGCAAGTAGTGTCAGAGGGCATGCACATTGAAGGGGAGAAGCGTAGACCTGACAAAAATTGTGCAATGTGCAAAACGGGGAAGTTTACCCAACCGAGATACAGAAATGCCACAGACAGAGTAAGGGTACCACTTGCACTAGTTGACATGGACCTAGCAGGCCCAGTAAGCAATGAGTCCATAGGAGGTTTTAGATATGTACAGTCCTTTACAGATGTGTGTTTATCAAAGAAAAGAGTGACACACTCCAGGCCACAGAAAAATTCCTGGCAGACGTAGCCCCTTATGGTACAGTAAGATGTTTGAGGTCCGACCACGAAACCGAGTTCACAAACAGAGAGTTCCAATCACTGTTGAGAAGGTATAAGATAAGACACGAGACGTCACATCCATATCCCACACACCAGAGGGGGGTGGCAGAGAGGGAATGGCACACCCTTTTCAAAATGGCTAGGTGTAAGCTAGCAGATAGTAACTTACCAAAGAGCCTGTGGCATTATGCGGTGCAAGAAGCCGCTTACACCAGAAACAGGTGCTTTAATAAGCACTCGGGCACCACCCTGTATACAGCGCTGATAGGAAAGAAGTGTAATCTAGCCAGAATGCACCGATTTGGATCAGTGTGTTATGCGTACCCGCAGGACAGGGGAAAACCCAAGTCCAAGGATGTAAAAGGATTTTTCGTAGGACACGACAGAGGAAGTCCTGCTTTCCTAGTTTATCATCCCGGTAACGGGAGAGTGCAGAAACACATGCTAGTCAAGTTTGTCACGAAGACAACCTGTGAGAGCGAGACACAGACAGAGGAGCCAGAGCTGGACTCCAGAGCAAGGTGTGTAGAAACAGAAACACATCACCCCAGTGTACCTAGTACAGTTGTGCAGACAGACAGTCAGCAACCCCCAGAGGGCGATGACGAGGAGCACCTGAGGGTGACGTCAAGTGCCCCAAGCAGTGGGAGGTATTCCCCAAGGGAACACAAACCCCCAGAATATCTGCCAGACTATGCCAGGAAAGGGAGTGACGAGGAGGACAATACACCTACCCCCGTCGAGTACTACTACAGGGTAGTCAGTGGGGTAAACCCGACCTTTAAGGAGGCCACATTGTCCCCCGAAGAGGGCAGACATACAGTGGGAGGAAAATGGGTGATTCAACCAGGTTACCAGAGGGAAGACAGACAGTGGGAGGGAAATGGTTGTATTCGATCCAGGAGGGTATTGAAGACCACGGTAAATACAAAGTATGGTTCATAGAAAATTGATTAAATGCTGAAGAAATGAGCCATATGTTTGGTCCCATGTTTAAGTACAGAGGTGGATGAGTTACCAGTTTTTAAATACTGAAATGGATCTTATATTTAACCCCATGTTTAAGTACAGAGGTGGGTGGTTTACAATGTTAAAGTACAGAGGTGATTCAATGTTTAAATACAAAAGAGGGTCTATGTTTAAAATACAGAAGTGGAGGATTTGATCATCGCTCCAGACCACAAAAGAAAGACCTAGGCAGGTTAAACCATTTTATAGGTATGGACTTCGAACAGTCTGCCAACTGTGTAAAAAATATCCCAGATGAGATATGTGGGAAAAGGTCCTGAGATGTTTTTGACTGAAATAAGAAATGTATAGATAAACTGTCGGTAGCTTCATTCTGTTGGACAACCTGTACTCGCCCTGACCTATGTTCTGTAGTGAGTAAGAGTGTCATAGTATTTTTGTTGACCCCACAGAGAACCATTGAACTACATCAAAAATATGTTTTTCGTTATCCCAGAGGTGCTGCAGACGGACAGTGGTGTTTCAGAAAAGACAACAAAGGTTTAAGGGCTTAGAGCCTACAGTGATACTATCAGCCTGTGAAGCTGAGTATATGTTTCTAGCTATGACAATGTAAAATGTGTTTATCTAGAGCAACTGTTCGAAGTGATGAAGATAAGGTTCAACATATCTATCAAAGATTCCAAATATGTCCGTTTGTAGGGTTATGGTTAGGGTTAGGGTTGGGATTAGGGTTAGGGTTAGGGTTAGGGTTAGGGTTAGGGTTGGGGTTAGGGTTAGGGTTGGGGTTAGGGTTAGGTTAGGGGACTGTTGAGCAAGTGTTGGGGTGGGCACGGCCACAGGGATGAGATTTTACCTTCTCCTAATCTTTCTGTCTGGGTAACCCTAACCCTAACCCTCACCCTAACCCTAATCCTAATGGGAAGAAAAAAAACAGGCTAAAGTGTATAACTTTTTTTTAGAGGTATTCTAATGATGATCCTTTTATATATTGAATATATATCAAAGATGACCAATCTGACCCAATTTCATGACATAATAATCAACACAGCCATCGTTGTACACAGAAACACAAATACATATAGGCAAAAAACACAAAATAGTCGCTAAGGGGGCAGAAGGGTTAAAATGATGAACATTGTGTATATATGGAGACTGTTGTCTATGAGGACAACCAGGGGACCATTGTGATTACTAGGGACCCAATATGTCAATATAGTAAACATGTCATTATAAATAATATCATCTCATCAGGTATGTCATCAGATAAGAAAGAATGACACCGGTTTACTGTCCAATGGACGACAGAGTAATAGATACTATGAGAGAGCCTGTTTCAAATAAAAATTGAAGGGATTTGCAAAGGTCATGTTTAATGTGAAGATATTGACTGTAATACCCTATGGATGTTTTTGGGATTATATTATTTCCTTTGTTAAATGTTTTTCCCAGAAGTCAGCCAGTATGCTAATGCTACCTAAGTGGGAGTGTTGAGGCTCTGTGTAGGATTGTTAGTAACTGTCTAACTGTACATATGGCTGTTTACACTAGTAACTGTTTACCTGCATATATAATTGTCTCCACCAGTGACTGTCTAGTTGCATATATATCTGTTCCCACTAGAGGGCGCTCTAGGCGGAGCCACCCAGGTACTCCACCTTGTGGCGAGTATAAAAGCAAAGGTATACTCTCATTTCGTTCTCTCCCCCAATGTCTCTCAGTGAGAGAAGAACATGTATGTTACTGCTGCTCTTTCCATGTGAATAAAGAGAAACCACGCCAGTTCAGGCTCAAGATAGAAACCATGCCTCTTGACCACATTATTGTCGCTCTATAGCCGAATTCTGTTAACACATTCACATAATGATCTTGTTCCACAGGTGGATATTCGCTTCAGGGCAACCAGTGATGGGTGTGGTTACCCCTCCTACTCTTGTTCCCATGGCAACTGTGGGTCTATAGTCAGGGATCAAAGCGGAACAATCAACAGTGAATCTGGACAAAATGCTTATAGTAACCGATGGTGTGAAACCGAGACAGTCATGACAAGATTTGTTCAAACTAACAGTCCTTTTGAACTGAGGTGGGTTATTTCACTCAGATAATGGAATTATAAGACTAGTTATGATGTAATGATGTTTACTTATGGAATGTGACTGTTATCTTCTGTATCAACACACCAGCTCTAACAGCTGTTGTTGGATCCCCACGGTTAACAATGTTGAAGACTTGAGACTACTGACACACGTGGATTTGGGAACAAGATCTGATACTGGGGAACCAAACAGATCTCCAGATATCGCCATTCTGCCTTTCTTACGGTAATGGAATACATTTCTTCATACTGAAACCTTTTGCCTTGGGTCATCATTTCAAATACCATACTAACCTGAAATAAGAAAAAAAATGTTTTGGAATACATAGAATACAAGCTGGTAACCATTTGCTTGGAAATGACACATCTCATTCACAAATGTTTGTGGCAGCCATCTTGTATCCCTCTTTAAAATGATTGCTTAAAGGGGAATGCCACCCATTTTAAGAATTAATATACTGTGTCTTTCCTGTGCCCAAGAACAGTTGAGTCAGTATTTGTGAACATGCACCACTCTTTCCCAAAGCTAGAAATCAGATAGAGAACTCTCTAACTGGTGATGTCACAGAATGTAAAATCTGACAATGAAATGCAAATTTGGTTTATATTCTAGCATTGCTGATTTCTAGCTTTAGGAGAGAGTGGTGGTGCCTGCTCACAAATACTGACTGAACAGTCATTTCCACATTGTCTCTCTAGAATTCTGACATGCATAAATGCTTATCATGATAAGGAACTTGGGGCAGTGTGTCATGCTCCACATACACAGGGGTGCGTTGGTCACGGGACGGGGTTTCACACCGTGCAACCGGGTCTGTGAGCAGAAGCACGCACACGCACATGCATGGATGTGCACACGCGTGCACACAGGAATGCACTGCACTCGACTGATGCGCCAACTCGCCATGTACCCACCTGGCTGCTTTGCATAACAATAGCTCAGGTCGTCAGGTGTGTTCAAATACGTCCACAGATACATTCACACAACCTGTGAATGAAATGTGTTACATTCCATTCCTAGAGGCAATTAGGAATTGTCTTTATTCTGTGCGCACGCGAGGGAACATTTATGCGCATGCCCGGGAGCCCGCATGCACGTGGCGTCATTAAAACACAGTGCAGCCAGGTATGAAATCACCAACGCACCACTGCTCCACATACAGGGTTGAAAACACCCTCATTATGGAACCACGTGTCCTCTCATATTAGGAGATTTCCATTTTTAAATCCCATTTAAAAGCCTACATTTTCTCTCTTGATTAGTCTACTACTACTTGTGCTTATTTTACAAAATGTATTGTGCTGTTGCTTGTTGCAGTTATGTTATAAAATATCATGATTATAGTGCATCCAGTTATGTGCACAGGGATTAGGCCTTCATAAAGGCAGCTCCATTCATCACCGGAAACAAACTAAAATTGTATTCCAATGTCAATAAATAATTTAAAGAGAATACATGAGTTGGCCTGACTGAATCATTGTTATGACGCATTATTGTTATGACTGAACCATTGTTATGACTTATTATTATGACTGAATCATTGTTATGACGTATTATTGTTATGACTGAATCATTGTTATGACTTATTATTGTTATGACTTACTATTACACCTCTCTGCTGTCTGTGGTTGCTTTCCCCAACCTTCTGATTTTATTCTTGTCTGTAAGTGACTCTTGGACTTCTATTCAGGTGACTTACCTTCTGCTTGTGTTAACAAATGTATTCAGAGTTCGTCAGAATTGCCCAAGATTATACAACCTGATGGCCTTTGACCCGGATGGGGACCAGGTCTTGTGCAGATATGGAACTGCCAGAGGAACAGAGTGTAGCAGGTGCAGCCAACCCTCAGGATTTCAGTTGAATCAGGTTGGTTAGCAAATCAATATTTTCAGTGCAGTATCAAATACTTTCTTTAATTTTTTTGCTTCAACCAACTGCAGTATCTAACCTTTTTTAGGGCTCTTGCACATTACACTATGACCACACCTTGAGACCTGGTGTCTATGGATTTGAGATGGTGGTGGAGGACTTCCCAACACATAACATCACCCTGGCCTACACAAATCGTTCTCCATCTGTCAGGTCTCCACTGAGTACAACTACTACCACAACTAGGCCGACTGCCTCCTCTCCTCCACTCAGTAAACTTCCTTTGCAGTTCTCTCTCCTTGGTAAGTCATCCTCTCCTGCTGTACTTGCATGGCATTTTATACACAGCGTAATGATTGATAAATAGAAAGATACAATGTCTTGGTAAAGATCAGGTACTGTGATTTTATGATGAAATGAAAATGGCGGACCCTGATGTAAACAAGACGAACGTTTTTCTCTGGTCTGCATCCCCTTAACAATTGTGTGTATTGAGCCGTACTGTATTGTACCCATTCTGCAATCTGTTAATACAATTTTCAATCAATCAATCAATCAATAGTATACTGTATTTTGGAGCAGTTAGATACAATTATATGGTAGATTATCTGGTAAAGCCCTGGTAGACACATCCGTCTGTGAAGCTCTGAAAGCGCGCACCACAGCATACAACGCCGGGCTGGTGGCAGGCAACATGGATGACCACAAGGTGGCGCGATACAACGTAAGGAGGACAGTAATAGAGGCAAAACAGGAATAAAATTTAGCTATGTGGCAGGGCCTGAAACGATGACAGACTACAAAGGCACCTCCCTCAAACTGAACAGTGACATCTCCTTAGCAAATTATCTCAATACCTTCTATGCGAGGTTTGAGGCTGGGAATAACAGCACCAGCCTACAAGCCACGGCAATGGGGGGGGGGGGGGGGTCTGCTGATGGAGACTCAGTGTTCAGAGTAACAGAGCATGAGGTGAGGTGGACCTTTAAAAAAGTGAATATCAGGAAGGCAGCAGGACCGGACGGCATCCCCGGCCGCGTCCTAAAAGTCTGTGCTGACCAACTGGCCCCAGTATTCACTGACATATTTAACCTGTCCTTAGAACAGGCTGTCATCCCCACCTGCCTGAAGAAGTCCACTATCATCCCTGTACCTAAAAAATCCAAGCCTGCTTGCCTCAACGACTATCGCCCTGTAGCTCTCACCTCCATAGCCATGAAGTGCTTTGAGAAGCTAGTAAAGGGCTACATCTTCTCCTCCCTCCCCATCAACCTGGACCCCCTGCAATTTGCATACCGCCCCAACAGGTCCACGGAGGACGCCATAGCCCATGTGCTGCACACAGCAGCATCACACCTGGACAAGAGGCAGGGGAACTATGTGAGAATGCTATTCATCGACTACAGCTCAGCATTCAATACCATAGTCCCCTCCAAACTCATAGCCAAGCTCAGGGACCTGGGCTTGAACTATGACCTCTGCCAGTGGGTCTTGGACTTCCTGACTGGCAGACCCCAGGTGGTGAGAGCAGGCAACTGCACCTCCTCATCCATCACCCTCAATATAGGGGCCCCCCAGGGCTGTGTTCTGAGTCCCCTCCTCTACTCCCTGTACACACATGACTGTGTGGCTCAGCGGAATAACAAAACAATCATCAAATTTGCTGACGACACAGTAGTGGTGGGCCTGATCTCTGCAAACGACGAGAGGGCCTACCTGGAAGAGGTCAAGGTCCTGGCGGGATGGTGCCAGGAGAACAGCCTCTCCCTGAACGTCAGCAAAACAAAGGAGATGATTGTGGACTTTAGGAGGTCGGGGGTCAGGGACTACAGCCCCCTCAGCATCGATGGGGCACCGGTTGAGAGAGTGAACAGTTTTAAGTACCTCGGAGCCCACATATCCGAGGACTTGACATGGACCACACACATTGACAGTGTTGTGAAGAAGGCACGACAACGCCTCTACTTCCTCAGGCGCCTAATGAAGTTCCAAGTCAGTCAGAAGATCCTTAAGAACTTCTACTCATGTACAATAGAGAGCATCCTGACTGGCAATATCACCTCCTGGTTTGGGAATAGCACCGCACAAGACCGAAACAGACTACAGAGAGTGACACGTTCAGCCGAACGCACAATTGGAGGGGGGCTTCCCACCCTCCAGAACATTTACAACAAGCGGTGCAGGGGTAAGGCTAAGAGAATCATCAAGGACTCCAGCCACCCAAACAACTGCCTCTTTGAACTGCTGCGGTCAGGCAAACGATACCGGAGTCTCATGGCAAGCACAGAAAGACTCAGAAGAAGCTTCTATCCCCAGACCATCAGGCTGCTCAACGAACAATAAACACTATGCAACAACCATCAAATGCACACAGCACACACATCCACACGCACACACTCACTTTAAACAAACACCACACTGCAGCACCCACTCTCCACACTTTAGAACACCTAAACACACTTTATATTTATTGGTAAATGATTTGCACTACAACCCGTACACCTTACTGTAAATTGTACCTAAATTGTACCTCATCCCATTTCTGCTTTGCACTATATAGTATTGTATATTAGTACATTGCATAGTATATTGTATATTGTATGGTAACTAACTCAGTTACTTCTATTCTGCATCGAACATTGTACATATGTATATACTGAACACTGACTTCTATTTTTACTTCTATTTTTACATGCTATGCTATTTTATTTCATACTTATCTTGTCTAGCACAGTCTCTGGAGCGTAACAGTAAGAAGCATTTTTTATAAAAGTATTCTGTACTTCTGTATGACAACTATTAAAGAAACTTGAAACTAAAGATAATGGACCTCATGCTCGAATGGACGTGAAAGTTACGAACAAATGTCTTCGTAACTCGACTTACGAACTTCTCGGGTCGATTTTGGCATGATTGAACAGTTTCATTACGGAGATTCGTTCATAGCTACAAACAGGATTTACGAACGTGGAAAGGCAGTCGTAAGTCGGCACAGACTGGTGTGTGCCCGTGTTTCTAAGGGCTTCATTTGGGTGAAATCATGGTAATTGCATTCACGTCGATTCTACAGACATCCTTGGAATTCAATAATTATAATAATAATAAATACGACAATTTGTATCATTAACAATTACGTTTTGCATTATAGTCATGACTCAACGAAGTATTGTGAAATAAATAAATAAGAATTAAACCAAATCTCGCGGCTATAGCTATAGTGGAATAGACTATATGTTAGGGCAGCAGTGGCGGAGCCCAATAGCAGAACACAGGAGGAGAGAGAATTGAGTGTTTTAGGTTGGTTTAATGTAGGCACCAAGCAGACAGGAATTATTGTACAGGAGTGTGCAAGTAGATGCGAGCAGGTGCACTCCTCGTGCAGCACAGGATCGTCCAGGTCGGTGGTGTCTCGGGAGCGGTGGTCCTGGGCACAGAGGGAACAAGATTAGGACAAGGAATGCAACAAGGACAGAGTAGCAAGGCTAGAGTGTGTCATCGTACCTATGCTTGTTAGGTTAACACTGCGACGAGGGAGAGCAGGATCCGTGGGCTGAAGTAGGGGTTTGATGATGAGGGAATCCCTCACAGCCGTGCTGATTGATCTCCCTCTGGCAGCGTGGGAATGCAGCCCATATAAGGGTGTGGAAGGATGAGGGGTGAGGAAGGCTCTCGCCGTGATGGTGTGGAAGGAGGAGGGGTGAAGAAGGCTCTCGCCGTGATTATGACACTATATTAATAGTCCATATACCGTCTTGTTCTTTATTGTTATTATTTATTGTTGGTTTTATTTATGTATTACATTGCTTAGTGTGCACATCGTAAGAGCCAGTGAAGAAACATTCCACTGCTCATCTTACTGTTCACGAGTTGAACCCACACAAATGACAACAGACACAAAGGATAAGTTCAACTAATTCTATATAAATCTATAGCTTATGCAGGTGGCTTGGTGAGGATGCATAAGGAGCACTCCTGGCACACACACATACTGTATACGTGTTTACTCACATTTCTGTTTACTAAATCCAGATTTAACTCTGCCATTGGAAAGACGAGATTAGGCCCGATTCATAGATGTATGACTTTGCCATAATGAGGTCATTTATAGGCCTGATATTCTATATTCTATATATATATATATCATATTTCAATGGCCATGTGTCCAGAGAGCAAAATTCTGTACTGTATCTACAAAACCCCCTGTAAATCATCTGCCCTTTATTCATTTGCTTAGATATTTTGTACACTTGATCTCAAGAAGGTGCTGAATGAGCTCAGTAATTCTGGTCAATGTTAGCATGGTGTTATTCACCGTCAAAGATGGAAACAAAGTATAATAATAATTGATATTCTCCTTTGGTTCATTACAATTTACTCAAGCATAGTAACATACACAATATTTCTGACACTGGGAATACATTCCCTCAGGTTCATAGATGTCCCTAGATACCAAAAACATGCAAATGGGCCTTGTAGAAGTGGAGCAATCTTCCATTTACCTAGGTATGTACTTTTAGGCAATTTTCAGAAAATATGCCTAGGGCTTAAGAGACTGAGTTAAATCACACTGGTTATATGCAGGGAAACATGTATCTTGGTGTTTACATTTATCTTCATTTGAATTGCAGTGGATTCAGCTGCTCCATCTTGCGTTGATGGAGTATATTTTCCCAAGTTCCTGCACCCAACACCCAGAAATGGGGAGCGACTCCATGCTGGAGCCACCCAGGAGATGGAGATAAGAGTCAAAGCACAAGCTACAAACTCAATGTAAGGGAAATAGGGAGGTGTAGTGGTTACGGTATTGCTGTTTCCGGCCGGTCCACCATCTTGAAAACGCAATGTAATTCCCCATTGCCCATTTCTAAATTGTCTCGTTTAAAACAAATAAAGCATTAACATTTGCACGGTGTACCTTTCTGTGCGTATTCATCCACAATCTATAGCTCAACATGAAAATATTCGCAAATTAATCGTAAAAAAAAAATCGCAGAATTTTATTTCAACCAAAAATGCTTAAACAATAATGTTAGTGATAGAAGGGAACTCGTTTTGTGCAAAAATGGAAAGCTTTTCAATATTCATGAGGCAGAATTGTTAAAATAGCCGATAATCCATTTCCCCAATGATAAATCCCTATACGGGTGGACCTCGCGGGCGGTCCAAAACGACGTCAGACTACACCTCCCTATAGGCATCAAATAGTGTAGGCTGGTGTTGGCAAATATCTGCATTTAGAAAGCAAGATATACAAAAAAGTCAGTGATTATAATAAAATCAGGACGTGTTTGTTTCATCTTTGTCTACAGAGTATATGATGTCCTCATCATTGGACCTCTTAACATCACCAAGCACAGGACCACACATGATGAGTATGTTATCAGATGGACTCCTGTTGAAGAGGACCTGGGAAACCATTTCCCCATTTGCTTTGTCGCTCAGTCAGTAACTGGGTGAGCATTATATTTATTTTCTTCCACAAAAGATGCAGCATCCCCACATTTTAGAAGTGTGTGTGAGAGAGTCTAAACTGTGTGAGTCGTTGGCAAAACTGATTCTCCAGCCTGGGGTTGTACTGTGACCTGGCAGTGATGATGACATCATGACACAGTTGAACTTACGTTTGGTTTAGTGATATTCATCCCCACCCTTTCCTTGAGCTCCTTGATGTTATTCAGGACCCTGAGCTCCTCAATGGTATTTCTGGAGGAGAGAGAGAGAGAGAGAGAGAGATAGAGAGAGAGAGAGAGAGAGAGAGAGAGAGAGAGAGAGAGAGAGAGAGAGAGAGAGAGAGAGAGAGAGAGAGAGAGAGAGAGAGAGAGAGAGAGAGAGAGAGAGAGAGAGAGAGAGAGAGACAGAGAGAGAGAGAGAGAGACAGAGTGAGAGAGAGGGATTCCTCCAGACATTTAAGAAGCATCAGTGTAGGAGTCAAATTGCAATAATGCCCTTTGGCAATTTTCTTTGTAAATGCAAGATCTTAATAGTAAGAAAGTAAATAAATAGGCCTTAACAATATGATTGTAGGGAATAGCTGTTCTTATTCAATCATATAAAAAAACACAAGGTTTATAATAGATGTATTTACTAATGACTCAGGAACATTCCATCTTCAGCCAGTCACCACCATCACAACACCCACAGTTTCTGCACAGTAAGTTAACTTCTCCTTTCTTTCTAAAATGTTTCAAATCAAATCAAATCAAATGTATTTGTAAGGCCCGACAACATACGTTAATGTCCCCATGGGCCGGACACGTCTCCTTTAAACAAGTCAAGAAGAAACATCACAATAAGTCAAGAACAAAACAAAAACACCATGAAGTCCAACATTTATTTTTTTGATCCACTTTTTCTCCTCCTATTTTTCTGTATTTTTCTCCCATCCCAATTTAGTCGTTATGCCAATTCCCCCCTCCCCTTCCTGGTCTTTGCGCGCATTTGCCCCCCACTGGTCGGTCTAGGGAGCCCTGAAGTATATCACATGCTTCCTCAGAGACATAGGAGACAGCCAGCAGCATCTTTTCACCTGACAGCGAGGCCTCTCACTGGGGAAGTGTAATGCGTGGGAGGATCACTACCTTACCCAGTTCCTTCTCTCGCTGTGCAGGCGCCCTGACCGACCTGTAGGAGTCGCTGTTTACAACGACCAGAATACCACCGACCGGCTTCCCTCCCGCTGACACTGCCAATTGTGTCAGTATGACGACCGCCCAAGCCGGAGGGAACGCTGACAGCTGGATTCGATACCAGTGTCTCTGCGGTGGTAGACCGGCGCTTAGTCCGCTGCGCTACCCGGCCGCTTCCAACAATTTTTTTATAAATAAAATAAATAAATGCAACACTCTCAGACATACCCCACGTGAAGGTAAGGAAAAACTCACTAAGACCCACCAATAGGAAAAAATTCACCACAGGCAATGTGGAGGTGAGAAACCTTAAAAGGGTCGTTCAATGAGGGATCTCCCTTCTTAGATGTCGGTGATAGTAGTGTTGCTATAAAACAGGTGAAACAGTTGGTAAGCATGCACTCATATGTGTTTCTCTGAATACTGTCTCTGTATGCAAGTTGGGAGTGTATTATAGATGTTTGTATGAGTTGGAGGATCATACTGGTAAGAAAGTGGTTATTATGTAGTGCAGGGGTTCTCAACATGGATCCAGGGACCCCCAGGCAACCTTGAGGGGGTTCTAGGGGGTGCCCATTAAACATTTTGAGTTCACTATTATTTAGTTGCCTAGAAGTCAACTTGATGAGTGTATAAGAATGACTATTCAGATAGTTGTCCCTCCACTGTCCTCAACTACAGTATGATAGGATAGTTATGGGGAAACTATTTTATTGATCATTTCTAACAATAACCATCTTCTCAGATGGGGGTCCCTGAGAGAACATTTTATTAAATGGAGTCGTACTGTAATGCATATCAATTTGAGGTTTGCGAACCGTCTCAACAGTTGAGAGCTACTGATGTAGTGAATAGCCTGGCAAGCTGGCTTTTGAAATGAAGTAACTATTAATGGTAACTAGTTACTATTTTTCAGTAACTTGCACAACACTGGTGATAATCGATTCATGGTAAAACGTGACATAAAACGTATCCCTTCCTGTGTGCCAGATGCTTTTCCTGGGAATGTCCACCCAGTGTGTGTAATAGCAGTGGACAGCAAATGTAAAAATCTTAAAAAAGAAAATGACTAAAAGAAATTTTATTTTTATAAAAAGTATTCATATATGAATAAATAGATAAGAGTTGAAGTTGTGAATTTAGTCAAAATCAATTCAGTAAATTTTTACAGAAAAACAGAAAGTACAATAAACCTTTAACATCTTAAGACTGTGGAAGAATTTAACCGGAGCTAAGAATGTATCAGTCAAATATAGACTTAGTTAACACAGATTTATTTAAGGGTGAAGGAGAGAGGAGGGGTGACCGGATGTTAAGGTGAGCTAGGAAGGGGAAGGAGGGGGTAGACAAGGGGGGGTGGTAAAGGTAGAGACAATGGGTACAAAAAATCAAGCAAAGGAAATGAATAAAGGGCAGATGATTTACATGGTTTTTTGTAGATACAGTACAGCATTTTGCCATCCGGACACATGCAATTTGAAATATGAATAATATAGAATAATAGAATATCAGGCCTTTAAATTACCTTATTATGGTCATACATCTATGGATCGGGCCAAATCTCCTCTTTTCAATGACAGCGTTAAATCTGGATTTAGTACCACCAGGCGCCCGTTACAGGGCAGCAAAGACAGGGAATGAAATCTACTGTAAGTACAGTTACTTTTTGTCCATAGCTCCGTCATTTTTCATCAGATTGAGACGCAGTTTCAGACGTTCAAAGAAAGGTAAAGAAACAAACTACGTTGTATTTTATGGCAATAACGCTCAGGTTTGTTTGACCCGTGATATATAATCACGGAAATAACGTAAGAATGTTATGGTTTGTAAATGAGCAACAATAAAGTAAATGCATCCGAGGGGAATCCTTTAGCCGAGTAGGGCTCTGCGGCTCTGCAGCTTGATAATCCTTTAGCCGAGTAGGGCTCTGCGGCTCTGCAGCTTGATAATAATCCACTCGTGGAGAAAAAGAAAACGGAGAATGTCATTAACACTTTGAGTGCCACGCCAGGTTTTCCTTTTTACCCCCTGAATGCCACGGTCCGCTCCAATGTTAACCTTAATATTGCCTAATCTATGTTTTAAATTATGGCTATGTGTCTAATCTGCCTATCGCATTATCAAAGACTATTTTCCAGTCAGTGCTGTCAAGGCAGATTGTTTTTTTATCGCGTCATTTCCGTTTTAGAGCATTTAGAAAAGCACCCGTTTTGAGATAAAAAACAGCCCATTCTGGACCATTCTACTGTATGAAAATCGTCTTTTACTGGAATATTCCACAACGTTGATATTCGTCTGCCTTTTTATGAATCGTTTTCAAATAAACGCTAGATGATCAATATTATACGTGCACGCAAGCACATTCGGGCCGCGCACGGATAATCACCGCGTTGATTTCCTCTTGGACTTTTACAGTGAAACAGAGCCCATTTCACAAAACAGCTTATAACTTCATCAAAATTAGTCTGATTATCCTAACACTGATAACATAGAGTCCTTACCTGACATCAGATGGTATCCAACTGGTATATTCCAATTCCTGATCACCATTCGAAAAAATCGATAAGTGTATATGTAGCAGGGTGGATTATCCCTGCTTCGTGGGAACTGTGATGTACGGTCACTAGGTAGCGAGACACAGTAGCACTCTGGCCAGCTGCACCTCTGTCTTTGGGGTCCGGAGAGTCAACTGGAGGCTGGCAGTGGGAGTGTATGAGGCCCAGGATTTACAAACCTGGTCCGGTACTCTGGTCTTCCTCCCTCTCTCTTGGGCAGTCAGCAGTACTCCCCAACACACCCTCACCCTCCACAATTGTCTCCTTAGCCCTCCCACACCTAATGACTGTATGGTAAAGAAATAACTTGGTTCCCCCCGCAAGCAGTACCCTCCCTCAGTAACACCAGAAACCTTACAGTGGAAATGGAAGGTGGAATAGGAAGGGGTTAATGATAGATATATTACCCGCATCAAAGGGTTAGGATTAGGGTTAGGCTCAATAAAAGACACACAAACAGTGCTCCCGTTCTGGATGAATCTATTGTAACTCAGCCTAGTTACAACAATGCTACGTCTGGTGATTATTGCACCATGGGTATCAACACAATGATTACACTGACATAAATCAATTATTTCAGAGAGAGAGAGAGATTACACCCAGGCACCAAGTGCTCTCACGGTACCCAGACTAAGTGCTGCCCACGTCTGGGCTGAACACAGTATCTACCTTCTCTAAGGAATTACACATACACTGTTCCAGGGCAGTAATATGGGGAAGGAAGGGGAAGCATAGGGAAGGAGAATAAAAGGGATTCACTGAACGGGAAATATTATGAAACACACACCTTATCACGCTCAAAGAAAAGGAATGAAATAAAAGAGTGAGCCCACAAAATACCGGTAAAGTCCTATCTTAATGCCGGCATATATTGTTCGGGGTACCCCTATGAAATGGTAGTAGCAACGTTACTTTCGCCCGCGGGCTGCACCACACTGTGTATTGTATATGGAATCGGGAGCATCAATGCTCATTTGTACTCATCCGAAATGGCCGCCTCACCACTCCACTATTGTCCGGGAGGCAAGATGGCGTCGAACGCTCTCGTCGAGGATGTTAGCAGGCGGAGCTAGGCAGAGAGGCAGCGCCGGTTGAGAGCTTGTGCTGAGCGATGACGACCCCTGCTGGATAGGCGGAACTCCCGTCGGCCGCAGGCAGCCTGGTGCAGGTCTGAGTGAAGTCCTCCAGAGCAAGCTGAATGCAGGCAGCCGGTCGCAGGTCTGGTCGAAGTCAGCCGGAGCAGAATGGTTGTTGGCCCACACTCGTCCTGGTGCGCGCACTCTATACCGCACACTGTAACTACTATAACACGGTAGTTAAAGACTCGGACACTTGGTTAACCGCACGTTACCTATACCGCACACAGTAACTATCATAACCCGATTGCTAGTGCCTGGCTCTGCACTAATGGTTCATATACTATCGCTGGTACTGCTAGGACATCGTGTCCACTAGCCAGTACTTGTTATCACCCGTTGTCCTCTCACGGGGCCCTCTGGCATAACGTCAGCAACAGGGCTATCCAGAGCCCCCGTTAGCTGCGACTACTCGTTGTCCAAGTTCACTGCCGAAGAGGACGGCTTCCGCTTGCCTCCTCCCTATATTACCTCTCAACTCTCTCCGCCACTCTCTGCCTGCTACCGCCCCCTGCTGGTCCCGCCTGCCAGTCACAAGGGGAGACGCATTGTAGAATAGATCCAGTACTGTCATTTATAATCCATACTCCAGTGCTCTTATGAAGAGGACGCTTGTGTCATTGTTCGTGTGAGTATCAATGAAACTAGTTAGAATGTCTTTGTGTAAACAAGGGGTATAAAACACCAGTCAGCAGTCCTGAATAATATACAATATTTTCCAGACTGCTACATATAGATCCAACGCGATACAGTAGAACTCCATGATCAGCGGGGCTCAGAGGCTCCAGAATGAACTGTGGTAACCCCGGCTGGATCAGTGGACTCGAAAATGTGGAGTATCGGATTTTTTTCCCCATCCATTTTCATTGAGTCCATTCCAAAATCCCTTATGTCATCTGGGAGACGATAGGGGGCGCTATTTTCCACATATGATCACCGGCGGTGCTCGTGTATACTCGGGTAGGCTCGCGTGATGCAATATGATTTTAGATCGCTTAAAAAAAAAGAAAAAAAAGAAATCCGAGAAATCTTGTGAGTGGCTTTCAACCACATAAAAATAAACCAGAGATATCTCGTGTGTGGCAGTTAAAGTGTTAATAGAAACATAGAAATTACGAGGCAGAGTCCAGTAACAAGACAGAGTCCGGTAACAATACAAAGCGACAAATCTTCAGTGTTAAGGAACACACAAAAACAGATGAAGGTATTGAGTCCAGGATAACATGAGGATATCAGTTCATCAAAAATAGATTTCCAAAAACTCACCAAGGGCAAAGTGTAAATACGAGGCACGGGTCCACGGAGGCAGAGAGAGGAAACAGCAGAAACTTCCAAGGGCGTACACAAAACGACCCGACACTGAATGTTCAGCAAACCGTGTATAAGAGGGCTCCCGTCGAGCTGATTGGAAACTCCTCTCAGGTGCGTGATGGTAATTGGCACCTGGAAGCGCGCAGTACTGGGCCAGCCCTCACAAAGAGTTTTTCGCAAAGAATATTTTCAACAGCTTTGACAGAGCCTGGTGTGAGCTGGGTAGTGTAGTTTTATGAAATTTCGAAGCCCCTCCTCTCTCTTAGGACTACAACGGTTTCATGATGCATTATTCCTTGCGTCTAATTCATCCGATATCCGCTGGGATCCGCCAAGATATTTATAAACTCATATTTCGCTAATAACACTTAAATTCATTGGTAAACAAATGTAGTGCTGAAAATATAAAAGGGTCTTTACTATTGGCTACATTTGAAAACCGTATTGATCTATTTATCAGACCCCGGACTGACCCCGGACTGTATTGATCTATTTATGACAAGATATTAATTCCGTCGGGCTTAAAGTAAGTTGATTAACTAATTTATGAACATGGTCCTCATTTGACACAGTCTAGTAATGAGAATCTTGTGGACTCAACCACTACATGATGAGGACCGTGTGGACTACTCAACCACTAAATACTGCGCCATTCCACACAATTGTGTGTGTGGTTGAGTCTGATGTGTAGTGATATTTGTCTATTTGTTTCAGGTCTGACATCTATCAGTCCGAGATGAGATGTGTTGTGGTTGAGGTTGGGCGGAAAAACAGTAAGTGATATTGTTTAGATCTGGCAAGTTGTGTAAAAAATGATCATTGCATCCTAATGCATTATATGAGTGTGTAAATAGTGTTCTAGATGGTTTTGGGTCCTAATCACAAGAGAAGTGGAAGTTGATGGCAAAATCCCATTCAACCTCTTCCTGATTCACTAACGCTAACAGTCTCTATAGCCTGGGCCGCACGTGACATCAAAACACGAGTTTTACAAGGCTTTTGAGGCTGTAATATGGTTGTTTACATTAGTAATTGAAAAAAACATCCCTGTGAATGAAGTTGTGATGAGCAAAGAATGGTGAATTCCATATTGTAGCTTAGACATGTTTATAAAAATAAAAATTATCACAATTTGGAATAGATGCCACGATGTGATATTTGTTATTCCAGTTGAAGCACATGTGATTTGCAAGGAGAACACCATGACAGTAGAGGTGAACAAAGTGTCATTCCGAGGACTTGATGAACATCACCTGCGTCTCAGTGACCCCAGCAACACAGTCTGCAGCCTCCAGACCCACTCCAACAGCACTCATATCATCGCTGTCTTCCCCCTCAATGCTTGTGGCACTCAGATCGAGGTACTGTTATTCACTCTTTCTATTAGGCTTCTTGTTTCATGATTTACAAGCGTTCATTAGTTTAGTTTCGTTTATTTGGTTCATGAAAAGGACAGTGTGCATGTACAGTGTGCATATGTAGTCCTAGACAATTAACACATACACACAAACAACACATACAGTACAAAACAGTCATATACAGTAAGAGTACAAAGAATACAAAAAACACGAATACAGTCATAAACCCCCCCACCCCTCCACCCCTCCCTTCCACCTTACAATAAAAAGCACAATAACATAATATCCAATGTATTACAGGAAACAATAAAAGCACCCTACATAATAGGCACAATTTAAGAACTCCTTACATAAGAAAGAAATGCTGAATCTTGAAAGTGTGGCTGTCAGCATTCATCCCAACAACACGGTAGATGAGGTTCTCCCACCGTTCAGAAAGCTTTCGGGTAGCACTTTATAATAACACCCTGTTATAATACATTTATAAGGTATTTGTAGATAATGAACTAATCATGAACAAACCAGTTATATACATTCATAAATGATTATTAAATCATTTATAACTTTATTTGTATAACATTTACAGATTAGTTCTACATTATTTATAACTCATTATCAACATTGTTTGTACTTGATTTGTTCATCATTAAATAATGTTGTTTAATGTGTAGTAACACATTTGTAGATGCTTTGAAAAATGGATATGAAAAAACGACTATACTGTATCTCCATTTATTTTTCATGTTCAACAAATGATTTGTTAAGACATTCATAAAACATCTATAAATCATTTGCAGATGCTATTGTGTGCCCTAATCTAAAGTGAAGCCTATTCATCATTAACACATTAACTGCCACAGAGTTTGCAATCTCATACCACTCTCTGCCACCACTCTAAGCCTATGGAGATGTTCACCTTCTTTGCAGGGCTATAACTTTTTAAATTGTATTGCTAAATTGACATTACTATGGCCCATTCAACATCGATTATCTATCGTTCAGGATGTAGGAACGTTATACTTTTTCATTCATAGATTCATACAAAAATAACGTCTAGAATAAAAATATGTTTCTATCGTTTTCTGCAGTAATTCCTAGAACGTGAGTTATAGGCATAAACGCATATATAGATTATCAACTTCCGTTTGTTGCCGATACACGCTATATTAAAAATTTCAACTGTACATGATCCTAAACGTTATGACTCATCATGCGCGGATGAACGGGGGGGGGGGGGGGTCGTTTATAATTCCGTGATCGTCAGTAAATGCTTTATGTAGTATGGGTGATATATTGATCAGAGCAGTTTGCATTAATAATAATAAACAAACACGCTGAAAGTAACGTTACTGTCCTCTTACCGTTCGCCGATGAGACTGGAGGAAAAAGATCCCCCTTATTTGACGGCGATCTACTAGATCCATTTCGGGTTTGTATAATAATAATAAACGCCCAAATCATATCGATTATTGAGTTGTGGCAGCGATCCATATACACGGATGTGTGTCTAGAGTCCCGCAACAATATGTGAGTGCCGGATGCATTTCCCAGATGCACGGAGATCACCAGAGATCCATTTCCGGTTGTAACTCCCCGATCATCCACCAGGCGGCAGTATTGAAGCGTTGCAGAGTTGTGCAGGCTCCCACTGTATCAGCCGAGGCTGGGTGAGGGAATTATGAACACCATGGCGAAAAAATGAAATATGATATCAATAACGTCGTACGCCGTGGTTTGGCAGAATTAGCATGACCTTGAAACACGTTGTACGACGTTATTGGCGCCTGATGTGTTAACAAATAATAACTTTATTTGTATAGCACTTTTCATACAGAGGTTGCAGTTCAAAGTGCTTCACAACAGTAAAAAAAACAGGCATGAGCGAGCATAGCAAGGTATGGTAAATCACAGTGTTTCACATTAGGATCTAGCATCCCAATAGGCTTTTTACAGTTTCATTCAGTAATACAAATAATAAAATAGTTTAAAATGATTAAGTTTCTAAAAATTATAAAATAGAACGGACATACAACAACAGTAAAAAATACAGGCATAAGCGAGCATAAAAATTAAAAATGTAAATAGCAAGGTTACAGTAAAAAGTGTGATAGGATTGTTCAATCAGATGAAAATGGCCCAGTTAGGAGAATCAACCTTGGCTAGGCGGTGATGTTCACGATGTACCTAACTGGAATGTTAAACAACTTTGATAAGATTTAGGTCAAAAGTCATCTTCTCCTCACAACAGAGCATCAAATATTTGCCTGCATTACCCCACAGTGAAATGCCTGAGCAAAGAGATAGGTTTTAAGCTGTCTTTTAAAGATGTCTAGCGGGTTGGCTTCTCTGATGTTTTGGGGTAGTTTGTTCCACAGTTTTGGGGCATAGTTGATAAAGGCTGCATTACCAATCCTCTTTTGACTGTTTCTGGGAGCCTCTAGTAGTCCAGCAGCTGATGATGTGTGTAATTTATTAGAGTGTTGGCGATGTAGCTAGGTCCCTGTCCATTTAGAGCTTTGTATGTAAGGAGAAGGACCTTAAAGTAAATTCTAAATGTTACAGGAAGCCAGAGTAAAGCAGCTAAGACTGGACTAATGTGCTCTCTCCTTTTGGGACTAGTTAGCAGTCGGGCTGCAGAGTTTTGGATTAGCTGAAGCCTCTCTGTGGTTTTCTTAGGGAGACCTGTGAAAAGTGCATTACAGTAGTCTAACCGGCTAGATATGAATGCATGAATTAGCTTCTCAGCATCGTTCTGATTAATAAATGGTCATACTTTTGCTATATTTCTGAGATGGAAGAACGATGTTTTGGTCACTTTGTTAATATGAGAATTGAAGTTCAGTTCTGAATCTATGATAACCCCAAGACTAGTGACCTCAGATTTGATCCAATGGGTTAGTCCTCCCAGGTTCTTTATTAATGTTTCTTTTTTAGTTTTGGGGCCGATAATTAGAATTTCAGTTTTGTTCTCCTTTAGTTTCAGGAAGTTCTTACTCATCCATTTATTTATTGCCAGTAAGCAGTCTGTAATGGAGCTAATCGCTGTATCATTTGGTTCAGCAGATATGTACAGTTGCGTATCATCCGCATAGCTATGGAAATCTACATTATGTTCTCTGATGATATCACCCAGCAGTAACATGTAAAGGGAGAATAGTAAAGGACCTAAGCAACTCCCTTGTGCAACTCCATAGTTGTTGTCGTATATATCAGACATGTGATCTCCTAGTTTAACATAGAATGTCCTCCCTCTGATGTATGTTTTAAACCAGCCTAGCACATGTTCTGAGAATCCGACATGGTTTTCAAGACGATCGATTCGAATATCGTGATCGATTGTATCAAATGCTGCACTGAGATCTAGCAGGATAAGGATGGAGATCTTATTCTCATCAGAGTTTAGCCTGAGGTCACTGATTATTTTGGTGAGGGCAGTTTCAGTGCTATGATATTTTCTGAATCCCGACTGAAATTCTTCTAAGATGTTGTTTTCTTCAAGAAAGGAATTTATTTGAACTGAAACTATCTTTTCAAGTACTTTACTAATGAATGGTAGGTTGGATATTGGACGATAATTTGCCATTTCATTACTATCCAAGTTAGGTTTTTTTAGTAATGGCTTTATGTCTAATACAGTTAATTATTTGTTTACTTTTTCATCACGTTACAAATGTTGTAGACAGCTTTCGGATACACCCTTCTTTGTGACATCAAACAGTGACAGAATTCGGACTAAAGATAAATGCAATTTTATTAACATATAAAATACATGTGCATGACATATAGTGTAAAATGGGGGGGGGGGCACTAGGACCCAGGAGTACCCTGGCCAGGTATTGAAGAGTATCTAGAGAGGAAGTCTCATGCGAGTGAGACTTGACGTCACGTGTGTTGCCGTCTGTTTGAATGGAAGCACGATACATGCAGAACCAAGTTATCCGTGCTGCTCCTGCCCCACGCTTTTAATAAGGTATGAGCAGGTTAAACACCTTTTTTGTTGGTAAATCTATTCCATCATTTCCGACCTACAAACAACTCTTATATGTTGTGTAGACGTACTTGATGTGGTGCGCGCTAACGTTACATTTGTTCCTAATGTGTGCTCAGTATATTGCGGTATGTGATAATGACACGACACACAAGAGTAATAATTATTTGTATTTTCAGGCTGTATCGGCGCCTATACAGTCTGAAAATACAAATAATTATTTGTGTCTTGTCATCATCACATACCGCAATATACTGAGGTCACCAACTTCAACAGATGTCAGCATGCCTCCTCAACTGCTTGACCACAGTGACTTGTGCTTTATTCCCATAGCTTCCTCCAGATCCTTCCACAAGAGCTGGACATACTTATCATAGTTCACATAGTCGTCGATGTTTAACCCCTTGAGCATGAGATTCATTTCACGTCATAAATAGATGAATACAGTCTGTATTATTTAATGTAGGGTTTTTCTTTCAAATGTAGCCAAGAGTAAATACCCTAACCCTATCAAACCAGCAGTCAAAGTGTATACTGTATCAAGTTTCAAGTTTGTTTATTAGTTTACTTGTCACAATAAAATACATGTACTTTACAGTGAAATGCTTGGTTCTGTATGAGCCCCTGAGAGTGTGCTTCATACAGTAAAAAAAAGTAAGTAAAAGAGGAATATACAATACAATATACAATCTAAAGTACAGCCTAATTACAATCTAGGTACACTGAGTAAAAATGAATAAACAGTGAGGTACAAATGCAGACAGTGAGGTACAGAACATTAAGGTAAGGTGCAAATGCAAATGAGGTATGAATGTAGTGCAAATTAATACATTTGTGCGTGTTAATAAGGTGATTGTTTGTTTAAAAGTGAGTGTGTGCATGTGGATGTGTGCACAATTAGTGTAGATGATGGGTTGTTACATAGAGTCATTGAGCATCCTGATGGCATGGGACCAGGAGTTCAAAACTTATAATCCCTATCTGATTGGATCAGATTTGTATTCATTCATTTCAACTCATTATGAATTGAAAATGGGGGACCCTGATGTAAACAAGACGAAAGTCTTTCTCTGGTCTGCATCCCCTTAACAGTTGTGTGTATTGAGCTGTACTGTACTGTACCCATATTGCAATCTGTTAATTAAAATGTTCAATCAATCAATCAATCAATCAATCAATCAATCAATCAATCAATCAATCAATCAATAGGGATTAAACATTTTGAACTCCTGGGCCCTCATTTATCAATGGTCCATACGCACAGATATGTGTGTAACCCGTGCGTATGATCATTTCTAAGCAAAGTATGGGACTTTGAACATGTGCTTGACTTTGTGCGTATATTTACGCAACTCTGGCGTGTTCTGTATGGCCCGTAATTCATGATAGTTCATTGTAAAATAGCGACAGTAGTATAATTATTGTCAAACCCTATAAATATAGCATTTGGAATAGGTCTTTCTTTCCGAATGAATGCAGCATGGTTTATATATAGGGTTATCGGAATACTATGGGGTGCACTGACTGGGCTCGCGGGAACTGTTTTCAGAGATAGCAGAAAGGAATGAATGAATGAATGAGGGGCAGTCTAATTGCAGAGAGAACATAATATTAACTAGAGTCCGCTATACCCGAGACACCTCCTTCATTTGTACCGCAATTTGAGACCGAAATTAGAGTGTGGAACAAAACGCACAAATGCCATCCCCATGCACATTCAAGTCTCCACCCTCGGGTATTTGGCCACCGGCACGGTCCATCGTGATATTGGACATGGATCGAGCAATAGACTGTTACTGTACCACCCATGTAGCTGTCAAAGCTCCATCACAAATGCAGTTATGTGAATAGAAAGGGATTCCACTCAGTGATGCGCATTTGCCTGATACATCAACCAACTACATACTGTAACTTTTCAGTGCACGTTTTTATTTACATTGTGACAACAGCCTTGTGAGCTCCCGCACACAGACATGATGGAAACACTCATATCCGACATCACCGTACGTGTACATGTCTGTCAGCCTGTCGCGTATTTCTCCCATAACACGCTTTGCTCGGCTTAGTCCACTTTTCCACATTTCATGGTGTTTCATTACCATATATGGTTAATTACGGGCGGTTCTATATGCAAATACTTAAAATCGTGCATGAGCACGGAGCGTAGAACAAATGGTATTTATCAACACAGAGTGTGCGTAGAACCTGTGTATGCACGTGTGATAAATCCTGATTTTTCTGTACGTACACACATTCTAAATTCTGTGCTTAAGAACGGAAATAGAACACTTTCTAAGCATTGTTGATAAATGAGGGCCCTGGGCCCTGGAGATAGAAGCTCAAGTTTCAAGTTTCAAGTTTCTTTAATAGTTGTCATACAGAAGTACAGAATACTTTTATACAAAATGCTTCTTACTGTTACGCTCCAGAGACTGTGCTAGACAAGATAAGTATCAAATAACATAGTATAGCATGTAAATTAGAAGTAGAAAATGAGGTCACAGTGTTCAGTATAGACATATGTACAATGTTCGATGCAGAATAGACGTAACTGAGTTACCATATAATATACAATACTATGCAGTGTACTAATATACAATACTATATAGTGCAAAGCAGAAATGGGATGAGGTACAATTTAGGTACAATTTACAGTAAGGTGTACGAGTTGTAGTGCAAATCCTTTATCAATAAATATAAAGTGTGGGGAGTGGGTGCTACAGTGTGTTTGTTTAAAGTGAGTGTGTGCGTGTGGATGTGTGTGCTATGTGCGTTTGATGGTTGTTGTGTATTGTTCATTGTTCGTTGAGCAGCCTGATGGCCTGGGGATAGAAGCTCCTTCTGAGTCTCTCTATACTGGCCATGAGACTCCGGTAGCGCTTGCCTGACCGCAGCAGTTCAATGAGGCAGTTGTTTGGGTGACTAGAGTATTTGGTTATTCTCTTAGCCTTGGCCCTGCAACGCTTGTTATAAATGTCCTGGAGAGTGGGAAGCCCACCTCCAATTGTCCTTTCGGCTGAACGGGCCACTCTCTGTAGTCTGCTGCGGTCGTGTGTGGTGCTATTCCCAAACCAGGAGGTGATGTTACCAGTCAGGATGCTCTCTATTGTGCATGAGTAGAAGTTCTTAAGGATCATCTGACTCACTTTGAACTTCCTTAGGCGCCTAAGGAAGTAGAGGCGTTGCTGTGCCTTCTTCACTACACTGTCAATGTGTGTGGTCCATGTCAAGTCCTCGGATATGTGGACTCCGAGGTACTTAAAACTGTTCACTCTCTCGACCGGTGCCCCATCGATGCTGAGGGGGCTGTAGTCCCTGACCCCCGACCTCCTAAAGTCCACAATCATCTCTTTAGTTTAGCTGATGTTCAGGGAGAAGCTGTTTTCCCGGCACCACAGCGCCAGGTTCTCTACCTCTCCCAGGTAGGCCCTCTCGTCGTTTGCAGAGAGCAGGCCCACCACAACTGTGTCGTGAGCAAACTTGATGATTGTGTTGCTGTTCCGCTGTGCCACACAGTCATGTGTGTACAGCGAGTAGAGGGGGGGGCTAAGAACACAGCCCTGGGGGGCACCTGTGTTGAGAGTGATGGATGAGGAGGTGCAGTTGCCTGCTCTGACCACCTGGGGTCTTCCTGTCAGGAAGTCCAAGACCCACTGGCAGATGTCGTAGTTCAAGCCCAGGTCTCTGAGCTTGACTACGAGCTTGGAGGGGACTATGGTATTGAATGCTGAGCTAAATAAATAGCATTAAATAAATAAATAAATAAATAGCATTCTCACAGTTTCCCTGCCTCTTGTCCAGGTGGCATGCTGCTGTGTGCAGCACATGGGCTATGGCGTCCTCTGTGGACCTGTTGGGGCGATATGCAAATTTCAGGGGGTCCAAGCTGTCTGGGAGGGAGGAACAGATGTAGCCCTTCACTAGCTTCTCAAAGCACTTCATGGCTATGAAGGTGAGAGCTACAAGGCGATAGTCGCTGAGGCAAGCGGGCGTGGATTTTCTGGGTACAGGGACAATAGTGGACTTTTTCAGACAGGTGGGGATGACAGACTGTTCTAAGGACAGGTTGAATATGTCAGTGAATACCGGGGCCAGTTGGTCGGCACCGACTTTTAGGACGCGACCGGGGATGCCGTCCGGTCCTGCTTCCTTCCTGGTATTCACTTTCTTAACAGATTGTGTGCTTGATATGACGATTTATCGCTTGGATGCCAGCACGTTAATCAATGGGAGGACAAGCACATTTGCAAGCGATTAAACTATATCTTAAATTATGGCTATGTGTCTAATACACCCGTCGCTTATCAATGACTTGCTTGCAGTCAACATGTACGAAACGGATTGTTTTTTCATCAGTACATTTCCGCTTTATACCGTTTTGAATACGAGTATAGTTTTGATCGCGTTTATTGATCCAACGTTATAAACGCATAATCGAAAGCTGCTCCGAGCCTCCCTAGTGAATCTGGTAACAGACACTGCTTGCCAGAGATGGAGAAACCCTCGACCGGAGTTTCTCTCTGATGCACTTTTTCACTCAATCCAATCGAATGATGTGCATTACCATCCGGGAGACGATAGAGGGCGGTATTTGCCCTTTTCGAGCTTAGAGCCATTCCCAATGATAACGTCAGGCTGGAAGGATGACAAATTAATGGATATCGCTAATAAAAGAAACAACGATTAACGTAGATTTCATTCACGGTCTTTGCTGCCCTGTTATGGGCGCCTGGTGGTACTAAATCCAGATTGAACTCTGCCATTGGAGGAGATTTGGCCCGATCCATAGATGTATGACTTGGCCATAATAAGGTAATTTATTTTTATTTATTTTTAATTTAAGGTGTTCAGATGGCAAAATCCACTACTTTATCTACAAAAAAACCTGTAAATCATCTGCCCTTTATTAATTTGCTTAGCTTTTTTGTACACTTGATCTCAAGAAGGTGCTGAATGAGCTCAGTGGCAATGGTCAATGTAATAATAATAATAATAATAATAATAATAATAATAATAATAATAATAATAATAATAATAATAATAATAATAATAATAATAATAATAATAATAATAATAATAATAATAATAATAATAATAATAATAATAATAATAAACTTTATTTGTATAGCACTTTTCATACAGAAATGCTTCACTGCTTCACAACAGTAAAAAATACAGGCATAAGCGAGCATAAAACAGATAAAAGAGGTAGCAAGGTAAGGTAAATCACAGTTTTTCACATTTACATTTAGGATCTAACATCCCAATAGGCCTCTCTGTTTACGGTTTCATTCAGTAATACAATTAATAAAATAGAATAGACAGAGTAAAAAAGTGTGGCACTGGGAATTAGTGATGCGCTGGTCCGAGCAAACCGCAAATAAATTAATTAATAAAAAAAAGGATGCAGGCAATATTCCAAAGTTTCTTGTCACATTTATTGAACGTTTTCAGAAAGGCAACTTCAAAAACTTTATGAAATGATGGCGCAAAAGGTCGGCAATAGTCTCGTCTCGAATGGAAACTAATTCTAAACATAAATAGTAAATAAATAGGCTTTAATGAAAATAAATCCAAGTACAGTTTCTACTCACTGTGCTCCTTGGCTGCACTGTGCACTCAGTGCAATGAAGAAATAAAATGTTGTCCACGGTACTGGGGTCCTTGGCTGCACTTAGTGCACTATGAACAAAACAAAATGTGTCCACGGTGCCTGGCCTCACTGGGCTGTGGGCTCCTTGGCTGCACTGTGAAGAAATAAAATCGAGTCCACGGTGCCTGGGCCGCACCTCGATCACTCATTCAGCCGAGCTGAATGTGTGCTCGCTTGCTGCGTTGGTAGCCGGGATGCACAGCACCGCTCTTGCGAGCACGGAGAGGAGAGGAAAAATAGCTTGATGCTTCTTCCAGAAATTGAGTAGGTCTTCATTTTCACAATCCTCAAGGGAAAAGTGGATATATTGTCACCTTGTGGTGAATGTGCAATACTGCACTAGTGACAGTTCATAGCGCGTGAGTCGAGCTGACTCACTCAGCTGCAACACCAGTAGGAAACTTCTGGAACATGGCGAATCCCTCACTCGATGACGATTCTAACCAACTTTTATTTGTGTTGTGCTTTTAATATTTTTTTAAAATTAAGGACAGACACTTGTTTCTCTGTCTTTGGTGATTTATTCTGGATAATAGACAATCGTGGATTGGATAATTGTGTAATGATCATAATAACATCCAGTATTCCTCTTGTAATGATACCACTCTAACGTAAACACTGGTGTAGTAGCTCACAAGGAAACGCCGTTCAGCCCATGAGAATCCTTAGAACAAAGTAAACACTATTCTATTGGTTATTAGTTACCGTGGCAAGTGGAATCACAATCAACTCTGTTACACTCATAATACTGTTTTTGAACTCACAAGAAAAACAATGAAAGTGATGTTTTTTTTTGTCTGGGAGCAGCCTGTTTTTTGATGGCTTTATATGAAAAGAAAGTTTGAGCAAAAGCGGAGCCTTGTCTTGGAACACTGCAGTCACCCCTAGAGGTGGACATAGAGGCTCTGCTCTGTGACTCAGAGCGAGACTGCACAAATTAATTCAGTGGGGGGGGTGGTACCTGGTAGGATCATAGCGTTCAGATAGGTCTTTGTGGTTTCAACTTAGTCAGAGCCGCCTGCCATAATGCCTATATGCCTGAGATGTATTCAATTGGTTAAATTGGGCCCCCCATATCACCTCAAATCTAAAGTCTATGGGCCATTAGAAGAACCTGCTGGGCCCAGGGCCTGGGACAACATATGTGGCTGCTACAATTAGCGTTGCTCTGTTCAGCTGCAGTGTCACCATAAGCACTGCTTACGTGAATAACTTCTTTCATTGCAGGAGGATGACGAATGCCTTCACTTCAGGAATGAAATCATCAGAATTGACGACATCACTGACATCATCACCAGGAGACACCATGTGGAAGTGAAGTTCTACTGCCAGTACAGCAAGCGGGGGAATCCGGGTCACGGCACCAGGTTGTTGGATTTCGCGATATCAGCCAGTAATCACCTCGTCACCTGTGGTTCCGTGAAGTTTCTGCATTGGGTTTATCTCTTACTCATTCTCTAGCTTATACACGATATCTTCCCCGTTGATGCATTCGTCTCAAAAGAATTAACGAGACACTGGAAACAGGATACCTCTCCTGGATGTTGACGTTTATTCTCATAAACATACTCTGTACAAGATGGAAAACAGTTCTGAAAGGTCCTTGAAAAGTATATTGAATTCATTATCTCTACCGTCTCTTCTGCTATTAGTCCGATGGTGGTTGAGGCCTATTCGTTAGCCAAAAACCTTCCCTGTTAGCCGAAGCTAGCCCTCATGGCCTAGGAGGGGGGGGGGCCCTCCCACCACCCTTTAGCTAGTGCTCTGTCTCTCTGTTCACGTTTATACGTCTCAGCTTCGTTTTCTAGTCTGACTAAACCCGGAAGAGCTCTCACAGCTATCACGTCTTTCCCCTAGCAACAGTGGACATCCCTGTAGCCACGCCCCTTCTCTCGTTACTAAGTGACACGATGCCATGGCAATGGCTCTTGTCACCTACTGATCCACTCTAACGCCCTTTCTCTATCTCTTCCCCATGGCAACGGCTTCTCTGTTGCTATTAACTCCCCTCCCTAGCCGACCCACTATCTTTGTTGATGCGGCCTCGGTGCGGCTGGCTGCTACTCCCCCATCTCTAGCACTCTGCCTGCTACTCTACTGTGGAAACACACATGAATGATACTGTCCTCCTCATTTGAGATCTAAGAGTAGATGCTGTCATCTACAGATATTTACATTATGTAAACATTGAAAAACCAGCCGGATCTCACAATCCTCCCTTTGAATCTTAATCAACCACTTAGAATCAACAAACTACTTGGTTTTTCAATTGACTAGGCTGTTTGACGCATACCCCCTCATCTCCCGTGCCCAGGAGACGAAAACGGCATACTGTCTGTCAACCCAGTGGTCTTGTTGTCTGATGTCCACCGCGCTTCCCTTCGGGCACAAAGGAAACTGAGAGGCTCACCAACCGACCTGTAGGAGTCGCTGTCCACAACGTCCGATCCCCACCCACCGGCTTTCCCACCCCCTAATACTGCCAATTGTATTAGTATGAACGACCAGCCAAGCCGGAAGCAACGCAGAGAGCTGGGCTCGAACCCAGCATCTCCTGCGTTAGTGGCGAGCGCCTTGCCCACTGCACCACTTAGCCGCCCATCAGGCCCTACATTTTAAGGTGTTAAAGATGGCAGCTGGAAATGAATCCCTCTTCACTATTATTTAATCCATTCTATAATTAAACTGTATTTAATTAACTGTATCTTATCTCTCCTTGAAGTTATTACTTATTCCATTCTATAATTAAACTGTATTTAATTAACTGTATATTATCTCTCTTCTGCTCAGCACTACCACAATTTCCCCACTGGAGTGCGCTAGAGACCTATAATTAATACCTCCCTGCATCACCAAACTACGCCACTAGATGGCAGCAGAGACCTATAATTAATACCTCCCTACATCACCAAACTACGCCACTAGATGGCAGCAGAGACCTATAATCTGGGTAGTGGAAACTCCCCACACACTACCCCACTCCGCCACTAGGTGGTGACCTACTCATCCTCTAGAAGGAAACTTTCATGCAATCGGAATTTTTCCATGCACAACCCCCCCCCCCACTAGAGGGCGACAGACTCATTCTCTCAAGCTGGAATCACATTTCAGCTGACGTGTCAATGCATTAATTTCCCTTAATCAAAGGCATCCCTTTTCAAGTGAAACTTTACATACATGACCTTACTTTATACACACACAAATAGTTTCTAGGTTCCCTGTTCCTAACACTGTATACTTAAAATAAACCCCACACACCGTGTCCCCCACGAATTTCATTGTCTCCCCGTTCCCAATGATTCATGCGGCTTCCCACACGTGCTGGCTGGCTCTACCCTTACAGTTTTCTCGACTCGCCTGTAATAGTCAACAAAACGGGCTCTGGAATCCTCCTCTGCCCGTCTCTAAATCAAAATTCTCCCAGAGACGCTTCTCGTCTCTGGTTCCCGTAATCTCATTTTTAGCAATGGCCCTTTAACTCTCCCTCGGGGGAGAAACGCTATCTCGGAATAGCCATTAATTTACAACAACAACCGTACAGTATCCTATCTTCCTCACTCACACACAGGGGTGCAGTCGTAATATGGGCGAAGGCCAAACGCCCGCGCACGCGCATACATGTTCCCTCGGTTGCGCACAGAACAGATGATATCCTTCGAGTCGGGAGATCAAGCAACCCCCCACCACACCTACAGGGCTTGTATTTGGTTGTCGGTATCCTATTATTATGCAAAGTCTAGGTGATAAGGACAGACACCGGCACTTATCACCTAGACTTTGCATAATAATAGGATGCGCGCACTTTGGCCTCAGTGACGAAGCCCAAACGTCGTTTGACCGCGTATGCCCAGCACTGCACCCCTGCTCACACAGTCCCTCTTCCTGCTCTCAGCGTGGACTAGATAATGAACTAATACGGCCGAATTAAAAATAAACCCTCGCAGCGTCTCCCCCCCTCCCCGTCTGACACCATCTCACTCCCGCTGCCATTTTGCCCTGGCACTTCATGTCTCCCTCGTCCTATCTACCTAAGGGAGACGCTATCTCGGACTAAATGTTTACTAACCACATCTCAATCATTGCAAAGCATAACATGTCCTTCCATTGCTTTGCCGACGATGTGCAGATCTATTTACCCCTACAAGCAAAAGGCAAGGTCACATTACAACCACTGTTAGATTGCCTGGCTGATATTAAACTATGGATGAGTGCAAACTTTCTCAACTTAAATGAGCGCAAAACAGAGATAATTTTATTTAGTAATGATTCACCTGACCCTATGATACTGCCATTGCCCTAGGCCCCCTGGGCTCAAACATCCGCTCCTCTGTCAGAAACCTCGGAGTAATCTTCGACAGACATTTTTTATTTGATAAGCAGGTTAGTTCGGTGATCAAAACTAGCTTTCTCCACCTCAGACTCCTGGCCAAGACCAAACCATACCTCTCCCAGAAGGATCTGGAGAGGGTGATCCATGCCTTTATCTCGACCCGGCTGGATTACTGCAATGCGTTGTATGTCGGCATTGACCAGTTGCTGCTTCGTCGCCTGCAACTGGTACAAAATGCGGCTGCCCGCCTGCTTTCCGGTATCAGGAAACGTGACCACATTACACCAGTTCTGGCTTCTCTCCACTGGCTCCCCGTCCGTTTCCGTATTGATTTTAAACTTTTATTGACTGTTTTTAAAGCATTACACGGGCTGGCTCCACTGTACCTAGCTGAGCTCCTACATCACCCCACCCCATCCAGGGCCATACGGTCTGCTGACCAGCTGCTGCTGGAGGTGCCTAGGACCAGGCTTAAAACTAGGGGAGATAGAGCCTTTGCTGCTGCTGCCCCCCGGCTCTGGAACATCCTCCCCCCACATAAGATCTGCCCAGCAGAGCCTAGAGGTTTTTAAATCCTTGCTCAAAACACACCTCTTCTCCCTGGCCTTTGACCAGAGCTAGCCTAGCATAGATACATGATGTCACTCTGCACTTTATCACATTTTCTTGTCTCTTTTATTGCACTTTGCCCTTGCTTTCTTATATCTACTGTACTTTTTTGTAATTCTAGTATATTTTATTGCATTGTATGTGTTTTTTTTTACCATGTTGTGAAGCACTTTGGTTTGGCTGCTAGTCATTTGTAAATGTGCTATATAAATAAAACTGATTTGACTTGACTTGACATCTGTACCGCTTTTCGCTTTTCGATATTCACCCGGTCCCGCTTCCCGCTTCTAGTGAACCAGTAATTAGCTAAAACAGTTGAATGAAAAATAAACATCTGTACCAATGCGTCTCCCTCCTCTCTCTCTCAAAACGGTCTCAGTCATTCATCTTGCACCCATTCTGCTTTGTTTTCTCTTTCTGTGCCATCTGTGGCTTTGTTTACATTCCCCTGTGTGATAAAATGGCTACCCTTTCAAAAATAAAACCGGCAGCACTGCATCCCTCCACTTTCTGATAAACGACATACTGTCTAAACACACATGATCACAGCTGTTTATGCACATTTCCTCATCTCAAATGTTTACATCAAAGCTGGCCTATGTGTGTGGTTAATTCTTTTACGGATGCATTATCTTTGTTTTGGCTTAACGACTCGAAGTGAACTCACATTTTGGTTCTACAGCACTGGTTGGCTGTGGTTATAGTATCGTATAGCTACCGCTCTGTGTCCTACTGGAATATATCCCTATATCAGTCTATGCACTGAATAAATCTCCACATGCACCTTTACACACCTATTCGCCTGGCCACACCCCCATCCGCTCCTCTACATCAGTGGTTCCCAAAGTCGGGGTCGCGACCCAAAGGTGGGCCGCGAGCAGCCACGGATGGGCCGCGAGACGATAAAAAAAAAAAAAAAAAAAAAAAAAAATATTTTAATTTTTTTTTCAGGCCACTGAACTTAGAAGCAGGTCAGGACAGTGCTTCTAGTTGTATTCTAAAATTCTATTCTATTGTATTCTAAAATGTGACTATATGGTTTTATATTAACTTAATAAATAAACAAAAACGAAAAATCTACTTATTTCAACGAACATAATAACTAAATAACAGATTATGCACATAAAACGCTGAAAACAACCGAAGCAACAATAGTATTTTAATGAGGCTATTATTATTATCATTATTATTTTGCAACAAGTTAGCCCTCTCATAAATAGCACATATAAATGAATAACTAACTTGAACTAACTTAATAGGATTGAAGTGATATTTGGCTTAAAAAATCGGTCGCCTGGCAAAAAAAAAAAAAAAAAAAGCCAGACGATGTGCATTGGGCCGCGGCTCTCTGACGCCTTATTTTCTGGGCCCCGGCCTGAAAAGTTTGGGAACCCCTGCTCTACATAAGCAGGGGTGTGGCCATACTAACAGCTCCTTCCTTATTTTCACCACGGCAAGTGTCTGTATACACCACTTGAGTTTAGTGTAAAGTGATTGTTGGAAAGGAGCTACGTTGAAGAGATGGAGCTGCGTTGACATTATATCTTTATTTTCTCTCTCACAATTTTTCGAGGAAATACAGCGATGATGTCTTCGCCACCGGAGTGTCTAGAAGATGATGATCATTCTGACCTCCACCGGCATTTTCTATTAGGGGCTCGCGTCGCTGAGCTAATCCCCGCCGGCATTCCTCCGGCTCTGCAGTTGGACAGGCATTACCTCCGGCTCTGCAGTTGGACACGTTGCTTGAGAGGCGCTCTGCCGTGTGAGGGCTAGCGCCCTCTCTAGGGCGGGTGATGGTTTTGCGACACGAGCGCCAGGTGTGTTGTTGTGGGGGGAACGGCTGCACAACTTACGAAAGCCGGCTCCAGGCTGGTACCCTTTTTTGCTGCCTCTTAGCGGGAGAGGGTTCTGGTTTGATGCCCACGTTACATGAGCTCCTCATCGGGACCGTATCCGAATCTGCGGTTAAATTCCCCGGATCTCTGGACAAACGGGTCCCCTCTGTCACCGCACGGGCCCCGCTTTCAAGATGAAAATCACCCGGCTCGAGGGAGGTGAGTTTGGTGTTTCATTATGAGAATACCTCCACGCTCAAGTCGGCTATGGTCCGAGAGGGACTTGTGCCGGCACCGCTGTGGTAAACACCGTTCTAAAGAGGGACGTGTTGTCTTCTTTTTTCTCTTCTCTCTTCGGATGAGAAGAGGAAAAGGCAGCGGCTGCCTGAAGTGTGGGCCTGTATTGTGTTATCACGTTGTGCAGTTTTCAGTGGTAGCCGCGTAGCTTGCTTCCTAGCTGGGTTGAGCTACCTGTTAGCCAGTTAGCTGTTTAGCTACGACGTTAGCTCTGTACGTTCACTCGGCTGGGAACGTTAGCTTGATGCTATCAGTTAGCCTAGAGTTGGCTGTTAGCTTGTGCTACAACCATTGAAACTTTAGCCATGAGAATAGCAGGCCCTAGCACTCTGACTACGACGTCATCTTTGACAGAAGATGTAGTCGGGCCTGCACCATCTGCAGGAGGGGCGTCTTGCCGGAGCGAGTTGCCCCGCCAACCAGAGACCTTCGTCAACGTGGAGACCAGCCTGTTGCGGTCTTTTGTCCTGAGATTAATAATAGTTTTCCTGAACAGGAAGTGACGATTCTGTCTGATATAGACCTTTTCATTACATAGCCGCAGGCATTTCTCCTCGCCGTATTTCTCTCTGGGCTAGGCGCAATTGCGCCTGGAGTGCACTGGTTCATCGCTGTATCCGTCGCAGCCACGCGCTTTGCGTTATGGTCCGAGAGGGACTTGTGCCGGCACCGCTGTGGTAAACACCGTTCTAAAGAGGGACGTGTTGTCTTCTTTTTTCTCTTCTCTCTTCGGATGAGAAGAGGAAAAGGCAGCGGCTGCCTGAAGTGTGGGCCTGTATTGTGTTATCACGTTGTGCAGTTTTCAGTGGTAGCCGCGTAGCTTGCTTCCTAGCTGGGTTGAGCTACCTGTTAGCCAGTTAGCTGTTTAGCTACGACGTTAGCTCTGTACGTTCACTCGGCTGGGAACGTTAGCTTGATGCTATCAGTTAGCCTAGAGTTGGCTGTTAGCTTGTGCTACAACCATTGAAACTTTAGCCATGAGAATAGCAGGCCCTAGCACTCTGACTACGACGTCATCTTTGACAGAAGATGTAGTCGGGCCTGCACCATCTGCAGGAGGGGCGTCTTGCCGGAGCGAGTTGCCCCGCCAACCAGAGACCTTCGTCAACGTGGAGACCAGCCTGTTGCGGTCTTTTGTCCTGCGTTCGTTGGTGCAGGTAAGGGTCTATTGGACATTACCCCACTCTTCCTGCCTTCCCCTCCCGAATGTTTTGTTAATAATGATGTTTTTTCCAAAACGAATGTTGCTTCACTACATTTGGAGATACGACATGTGCTGTGTGTGAATTGTCTTGATCGCTGGCATAGCTTGGGTACCACTGGCCGAAGCTTGTGCTTTTCTCTCTACCTAGAAAACAGCGTTGTTTTTTACGTGAGTAAAAATTTACTGGGTTTTTGTTGTATGATGAGAGGTTGTGTGTGTTCATGTAACGTTAGACTACGTAGCTGAGCCCACAACTGGCTGGGTTACCCTGCAATGCTATGCATAGTGGCATGCGATCGAGGGATGAGATGTAAGTCCCTCTCTCAGCTTGTGATGACAATAAACAGGTGGCAAGTTTTTTCACATATAAACAGGGCTGTACCTGTTCAAACAAGTCATATCAGGGGTAAGGTGGTGAGGGGTGGGTTTCCCCCGGTTTTCCCCTGGGCCCCCCCCCCCCCCCTCCCCTCAAACCAGTGGCGGCTCGCCACCGGGGGCGCTAGGGCGCCAACCCACCTGTTAAATGAGAGAAGAAGAAAAAAAAACGTTTTTGTTTTTTGTTTTATAGCCCTATAAATAATATAAACATGTTTAAAATGAATAATATTTACTCATTTTAAGTATGTTTGTGTTTCCAATGCACAATATAACTTAATTTTACAAAGATTAATAATAGTTTTCCTGAACAGGAAGTGACGATTCTGTCTGATATAGACCTTTTCATTACATAGCCGCAGGCATTTCTCCTCGCCGTATTTCTCTCTGGGCTAGGCGCAATTGCGCCTGGAGTGCACTGGTTCATCGCTGTATCCGTCGCAGCCACGCGCTTTGCGTTGAATATGATGTATTATGATGGAACTCGGGCGCTGGTTTGAAACGACCTAGCAAGCAGCCGAGCGTCTAAAAGCTCTCTGATTGGCCGACGCGGTACTTTCCGTAACCGCAGTTTGCAACATGAGTTTATGCTGTTGTTGTGTTGTGTGATGCAGATATTTGTCTTGGAGCGTGATGGCAAGTTCTTTCAACGGTTAGGCTTAGGCACTCTTTCAAAGTTGGTTAAGGTTAGAGTTTGTCTTAGAGCAGGGCGATAGAACACCAGGTAGTTTGCAGGCTGTTCGAGGCGGACATGGACAAAGGAGGGACATGCATGGACAATGGATGGACATCAACACAGGCTGGATGGACAATGCCATGGAGTGGATATACTTTATCAACAAGCCAACAACAAGGTAGATTAGCGATCTGAACTCTAGTTTAATACATGATACGTTGTCTACTGATGCCGCATAATATCAACAGCTGATTCGTTGTAACATTACAGCTTTCAGCTAACGTTAGCTACTGCTAGCTGTTAGCTCTGTTAGCTTAGCTGGCCACTTTTATAATTACTGCATGGAAACGGAGTAACGTTAACGTTTAAACGTTATGTCGAGGTCATACAATACTACAGTCGACATAAGGTTAACGTTACCCCGTTTCCATGAAGTGTTTAAATAGCAGCAATCTTGTTGAAAATGTAACGTTACTAAAATGCTCTCTCTCTCTCTCTCTCTCTCTCTCTCTCTCTCTCTCTCTCTCTCTCTCTCTCTCTCTCTCTCTCTCTTTCTTTTGGATTGAAAATACGTGGATTATGGCTTGTTCAATATCGTCTATGTTTGAATGAATGAATGAATGAAAACTTTATTAACAGATTGCAGAATGGGTACAATACAGTTACGGCTCAATACCAGTGATGCCACAGATTACTTGTAAAAGTAATCTGATTACTGATTACTGATTACTCCTTTAAAAAGTAATCTAAGTTACTTTACTGATTACTTGATTATCAGAGTAACTTAGTTACTTTGAAAGTAACTAGGTTACGAAGTCGTCGTCGTTCCACCAACAGTTTTTTTTTAAACGCTTTATTGAAAGTGCATAAATAGTTTTTAACTTGTTTCTCTGCACATACCGTAAATTGTTAAACTAGTGCTTCAGCTTCTGTACCATCAAGTATGGTAAAGCAACAGTCTATGATGCTCACAGCATTAGAGCAGCCAGCCAGTGGTTTTACAAAACCAGTGTATCACATCTAACAAATGCAGGCTGAACTATTCAATTATATCAACTGTAACTATTAAATTGTTTTTATAAATGTCTCTCTATAAACATACAATCAGTCTCTCTTTAACATGTAAATTAACTGTAAATCTGGCAAATAAGTGACTGAGGGTACGTTTAGACAAGCGTTTTGGGATGGAAGTCTGAACAGAAACCGCAAAAGTCATCTTGCGGTTTCACTTTTAATTTTGCCAAGCGTTTTGGGGTGGAATTCTCTGACGACGGAGCCCTGCTGTCACATGATTGGCGCATATGTCACATGACGTGCTGTGAAGACCCGCCCTACTCTGCCTCTGATTCGCAGACTGTGGATGGGGAATGTGATTGGACCAAAGCAGAGTCACTCACAGACAGAGGGTCCAGTCACGCCGCGGGACACATTCTTGTATTTAACCCTTTCACTGCCACACCACGTCACTCCCAAATAAGAAAAACAGCTCAAAATGTATTTTTGACTGTCGAAAACGAAATAAAATACTGCATTCCGCCTGCATTATGAATTTATGATGAGATAGTAATGAAATAGTAACGCACAGCCACTTGGACAAGTAACTGCAATCAGATTACTGGCTTTTAAAGATTAACGCGTTAGATTACTATTTTCGGGGAAAAGTAATCAGATTACAATAACGCGTTACTTAGTAACGCGTTACTGGCATCACTGCTCAATACACACAATTGTTAAGGGGATGCAGACCAGAGAAAGACGTTTGTCTTGTTTACATCAGGGTCCCAGATTTTCGATTCATATCGATAGTTTAATAGCTAGCCTTGGCTCGTTTAACAATATGCAAAATATGTGTACAGCCCTGTACTCATACTGAAGTTATTCTTGGTATATAATACGTATATACTAGGTCTGATTGTGTAACGAATCGATTCCACGTCGCGCTGTGTGTGAGAGAGAGAAGGAGAGAGAGGGAGAGATCTGCGTGTGTTTGGAGACGGAGCGAGTTTTGTTTCTAACTTTTCTATTTATATATTGTGTTTCAAGTTGTGAATTAGACTATACTTTATTTGACTGGTTGTGTGTTGTTGTAGTAACAGCTGAGCGACTCGTTCATAAGAGCCGATTCATTGCCGTGAGCGTGAGTCGAATCGCTCACGTCTTGCCATGAGTCAATTGCGTGGTACTGTACATGTTTGCAAAATGTTTTGGTATAGCGCCCCTAGTGGAGAGAGAACCAGCAGCCGCTACTGCCTCAAACATGATTTTGTTTACAATATGTGTGTTGTTTCAATATGTTTTTGGGGATACGGTGTAACCCCTCAGCTTCTGCTGGGGTTGTGCTCCTGCTTAGAGAGGCAATTTTCTTTCTGAAAATTGTTTGGTCGCTGTCATGTGGACTTAGCAAGGCCTGTGACCAGTACTTAATCGAGGACTTGTGTCTTCTCTCGTTATGAAAAACGGCACTCCTCTTACGGTAGTGAGAGTGTACTTTCGCCCTTTTTTGTTGTGATGGAGGGTTGTGTGTGTCGTTAAGATCCACTACTGGGTTAGGTGTTTGCCTACAGAAGTTACATGTGTAAGCTCTTGTACCAGGGCCCTTGGCCTTCTCTTGGTCTGTGTTTTTCTTCCTTTAGGAAAAGGTGTAAAAATTCAGGTGGCAGGTTCGCACATGAGCCTATGTGAAGCTGTTACCTTGACAGGTATACATAAATCAAATCAAATCAAATTTATTTATAAGGCCCGACAACACACGTTAATGTCCCCATGGGCCGTACATGTCTTCTTTAAACAAGTCAAGAAGAAAACATAACAATAAGTCAAGAACAGAACAAGAACACCATAAGGTCCAACAAATTTAAAATAAATGCAAATAAATGAAAGAATGCAAGCACTCCCAGACATACCCCACGCGAAGGTAAGGAAAAACTCACTAAAACCTAACAATAGGGAAAAATGCTCCACATGCATTGTGGAGGAGAGAAACCTTAGAAGGGCCATTCAAGGGGGGATCTCCCTTCTTAGATGTCGGTGATAGTAGTGTTGCAGACTAACAGTTGGTAAGCATGCACTCAAGTGTGTAGTGAAACACAGATGAGTGCATGCAATAGCAACTGAACATTTTGAAAGATTAAAGATAGAGCTGATAGCGATAGCAACTGAACATTTTGAAAGATTGAAGATAGAGCTGATAGCGAATCTATTTGAGGCACAGGGGCGGCGCATGCGCTTCGTGTAGCACGCTATGACTGGTGTCATGGCTCTGCTTTGTCATTGCATCGTATCAGGGGTGAGGGGTCATGAGGGGGTGAACTGATAAACCATCCCTCCCCTTTTTCTGATTGGTCAGGGGGTTGGACCTCCTGTCCTTCGGGCTTCCTGTCACGTTGCTGGGTCAGCGCGTCACAGAGGGGGAGGGAGTTTCCTGGTCCCACGCCATATTGGGTGGTGGGCCACAGAATTCCCCCCGCCATAGAGTACGTCACTGGGCGTGTTTCTATTGGTTGTGAGACTTTCGTGAGTTCTTTTTAGGCTCCTTGTTATGGACCTCTGTTATTGTCAAGGTGAGTAGAACTTAAAAAGAAGTTCTGCTCTGTTGTATGTGTCTTGAGCTTGGTAGGTGATGCAATGCAGCAGAGACTATTTGTTATTCTGCTCTGCTCCCTACTAGTAGTAGTGTATATTGGGTCAGAGCCTCCTCCTCAGGGAGTTTCAGAGCCTCCTCATGAGTTTCAGAACCTCCCTCTCAGTGAGGAGCCTCCTCAGAGTTTCAGAGCCTCCTCCTCAGAGAGTCTTAGTCCAATTGTTACATAGCTCAATGTTGCATATGTCTTTTCAATTATTACTCACGTGGGAAGTCTCTCTCTGGGGGTTCCCTGTCTCCACTCTTCATAGGGCAGGGTTGACAGGGGTGTTTTCCCTCGGGCGCGTCATATGGGACCCATATCTGTGTCTTGGCCAGCTTCCTGCCGCTCTCCCAGACGGCTTGGAGGGAACGTTATCTGGGTTTTGTTAGAATTACCATTGATATGTTTTGGGTCTCGACGTGTACATAGTGCTGGCCCTGGGTGCTTCTGATAGGAACCATGGGCTTGCGCGCCTTGGTTGCTCATCATTGAAACGGCATTTTTTGTGGGGCAACTAGGATAGAGTTTTGTCTCTTCCGAGCGCCAGTGTACTAGGTTAGTCTCTATGAATTCTCGTTCATCTCTGGGGGGAGATAACGGAATGGATCAAAGCATTGGCGGAGGGGTCTCACGCCTTTGGGGTGGGCAACCTGGCGCGGCTTGGTGGCGCCCTCTGTGATGTTCTCAGTTCAGTTCAGTTCAGAGTTTTTATTTGCCACATGGAATCATACAATCATAGTTTCTTCATTATGAATGAATGAATGAATGACTTTTATTTGACAATATAAAAAATAAACATGTGACAGAAGAGCACAGTCGGGATATACTGCCAAGGATGAAACACAAAAAAGCTCAGAGCTTATTTCCATTGTGGTCCTTGTAGGGGGGTGGGGGAATGTGATGCTTAAAACATGCATCATAAAATCACACAATCATAAAGTCATTCCATGGACAAAAGGAGCAGGAAGAAGAATAAATCTTATAGTTACCTGCCCCTTATTCCTAAACTAAGTATTTACTTAATGGTCGGCGTACCTAATTTACACAAATAATAATTTATACTATTATAAAAGAAACACACAATCCACAGTTAAACAAGAAAAAATTAAATAATAATAATAATGATAAAGAATAAAGAATAAAAGAAAGAGAAGAAAAAAAAAGAAAATATCCCTCTTTTTATACATTTTTTTAATTGATAAACACTATTACATCCCTTAAGCTCGCTATGGAGAGAATTCCACAACTTTACACCAATAACTGAAGGACACATCTGTTTAAGTGTGGTACGTGCAAACTGATGTTTAAAATTGTATTTTCTCCTACTAAACTCACTTTCTAAATGAAAAAGATTTTGTAGTTTTTCTGGCAGTGTATTATTTCTTGCCCTAAACATAATTAACATTGTTTGAAACTTAACCATGTCTTCAAGTTTAATTATTCTAGATTTAATAAATAATATATTTGTGTGTTCTCGATAACTCACTTTATGTGTGATTCATACAGCCCTCTTCTGTAGTATATATAATGGTTTTATATTAGTCCCATAAGTATACCCCCATACTTCAACACAATAACTGATATAAGGTGAGATGAGTGAGCAGTAGAGTGTTCTCATTGCCTCATACTCTAACACATCCTTTACTTTATTCATAACAAAAATACTATTTTTTTAACGTGTGCTATGTGCGATTTCCATGTTAATTTATCATCCATAATCACACCAAGAAAACAAAATTCATTAACTCTCTCTATATCAACTCCATCTATGGTCAGTACTATATTTTCATCTAGTTTTCGATTGCCAAAAATCATAAATTTCGTTTTTTTCAGATTCAGTGATAGCTTATTTACATCAAACCATTTCTTTAGCTTTGTCATTTCATACACAATATATTCAGCTAGTTCCTTTAAATTATTTCCAGAGCAAATTTTTTTTTATCATCAGCAAACAAGACAAACTGTAATAGTTTTGAAACATCACAAATATCATTAATATATAAAAGAAAGAGTTTGGGCCCCAAAACCGAACCTTGCGGTACCCCACATTCAATTTTCATGAGCTCAGATTTGACATCTGCCAACTGCACATATTGTTGCCTATTGTGGAGATAACTACTCAACCATTCTAGAACCATTCCTCTCACACCATATGAACGTAATTTAGAAATTAGAATATTATGATCTAAGGTATCAAATGCCTTTTTTAAATCAATAAACACCCCTATTGTTAATTTCCTTTTATCTGTTGCTGTTGTTATTTCTTCAATAATATTCATTAAGGCAGTCGCTGTTGATCTGTTTTGCCTAAAGCCATACTGGCTTTCGCTCAGCAGTTCTATGACGTTAATGGATTGCTCAGCATCTGTTCTGCACTGTACTTCACTTCGTGCACGTGCACTGAATAAAAAATTCCACCATGTACCTTCCCAGATAGCAAAAGGTGTTAATTCAATGTTGATTTATGGTCAAAATGCTTGATTTTTGGTTAAGGTCGACGATTGATGGTGGATTACCCATTAACCGATGAACCAATTGACCAATGTTGAAAACATGTCATTGAATCAATATTGTTTTGTGGTTGCATTTTAATGATTGAAATGCCAATATCTAATAAATGTTGAATCAACGTATGCTGTTCAACGTATGCTGTTAGTCGTCATTAAGTTGGACCGATCCGAATGCCCCCCCCAATTTAAACAGATATGGTACGTCCCAGCCACATACTATAGCTTCCTCTATGCAGCGCTCTCTCATTGTGAACTGGCAACAGAACAGCAACGTCGACATCCCCCGGATTTGATTCTACTGAGTGCTTTACAGTAAGTTTTGGCTATATTACTTTTATCTTAACTGTGTTCAGTGAAAAATAACGTTATTGTGAGTGTGACCGGTGTACTCTTGATGGCGTTGTGCATGTGCATGCTGCAGTTTGGTAGGTAAATATATATATACGTCAACTAAGATAAATATTCATGAATATTCGTTAGGGTGTACTTAATATAACTCTGGAGAGTGTGCAAGTGGAATCGTACGGTTGTTTAAGACCTATAACCAGTTATTTATTATTTCGATGTAATTATTCTAGCGCCAAACGAACAGAAATTGCGTGCTCCAATTGCGTGCGTTGGTACTGAATGACGTTGTGCGACTCAGCCAATCAAAAGCATGCTTATTGGGTGAACAGGAAGTAGTCAAGCAAGCACGCGCTAGCTGGCCTAGTAAACACGTGGATCCGTAAATGCAACGTTGCCTACCAGACAACGGGACCGCGTGGTTCTTTTTGTATTGCTCCTGGCTGTTCAAACTAATTTAACAGTTCTGCTAGCTACATGCAGCATTTAGCGAGCTGGGTTAGCCGGCTAGTTGGCTTTGAATCCCGGCTGCGGCTAGGTAGCCAGCTAGCTAAATGCCCCGCGACGGTGATGTCACATAACAAATAGTTTTTTCTTAGAAACTGCTTATTTTTATAACGTGATTTTTTTCTGTGGCTTATCTAAATACTAATTTGATGCTATGACTATGTTTATATCGCTATATGCTTCATCTCCCCTTTAAGCTTAGGCACTCTTTCGAAGTTGGTTAAGGTTAGAGTTTGTCTTAGAGCATGGCGATAGAACGCCAGGTAGTTTGCAGGCTGTTTGGCATGCCACTGGTCCTGCTAATGTTGAATGAATGAATGAAAACTTTATTTAACAGATTGCAGAAAGGGTACAATACAGTATGGCTCAATACACAGAATTGTTAAGGGGATGCAGACCAGAGAAAGACGTTTTTGTCTCGTTTACGTCAGGGTCCCCCATTTTAAATTCATAGTGACATTTATGACATACACATGATGACATTTATGGCATAGGGAGGGACATACATGACATACAGATAGTATATACAGTAGTTAGACGTTTGGTTATATGCATGGTATTTTCTAATGAACAATATAACAATAATATAATAATGAACTCTCTTGATATTGATCAAAATGTAGAATTATGCAAGCGTTTCACCCTGCACATTGCAATGCAGCACATTAATCAGGACCCTCCCCCCTTTTTTCTTTCTTTTTCCAGAATCACGTACCAGTTTCAAGAAGCCGCACGTTGCAGCAATTGAAGCAAAGACCTGTTCTAGCCAAGTAAATACCACAATTTATGTACCATTACATTGACTATATAGTTAGACGTTTGGTTATATGCATGGTATTTTCTAATGAACAATATAACAATAATATAATAATGGACTCTCTTGATATTGATCAAAATGTAGAATTATGCAAGCGTTTCACCCTGCACATTGCAATGCAGCACATTAATCAGGATCCTCCCCCCTTTTTTCTTTCTTTTTCCAGAATCACGTACCAGTTTCAAGAAGCCGCGCATTGCAGCAATTGAAGCAAAGACCTGTTCTAGCCAAGTAAATAGCACAATTTATGTACCATTACATTGACTACAGCACCTCATCACTATGTCATCTTATTCTCGGGCTAAAAGACGTAGAGTCAACAAATTACTGAGAGAGACAGAGCAGGCTATCCTCACTGATTATAAGTTAATTGTTGCTGCTAATTCAAGGACAAACCATCATTCTTTAGAGAACACAGATCCTGTCACAGCCTCTACTGAGTGCCTGCTAGATTTACCAAAGACAGACTTGCCACTAGATTTAACAACTAGATCAGACTTGCCACTAGATTTATCAACTTCAGACTTGCCACTAAACAGACCACTAACTATCAGTGATCAAAGTGAAAATATTGACTCACCAGGTGAGTCAAATGCACATTTTGAAAGTATAGCTGGGGATGACGAAATTGAACCTGAACATGTCTTTGACAGTGATGAGCATAATGAAGATTTCCTCATGACAAGTTTAAAATATTGGGCAACATCCTATTCAGTCTCTCTGGTTGCACTATCATCTTTGCTGTCCATTTTGAAGATGTTTCACCCCACCCTTCCTAAAGATGGAAGAACATTGCTAGGAACACAAAAACATGTGCCTACCACTAAGATTGAAGGGGGAGAATACTATCATTTTGGTTTAGTCAAAGGGGTGCTTTCACGGTTGGCATGTTTGATTTTACCGGCAACTCTGACAACTCTAATTTACAGTTTAATATAGATGGTTTACCTTTATTCAAAAGTTCTAAACCTCAGTTTTGGCCCATACTTGGAAGTCTCAAATGTGACTACACAAAGTCCCCATTTGTTGTTGGCATTTTTTGTGGTCTAAGCAAGCCAAAGAGTGTTTTTGAGTACCTAGAGCAGTTTGTCAAAGATCTTCAGAATGTACTGTCTAATGGCATTATTTATAATGACAAGCAATTTGATGTACAGATTTCTTCTTTCATTTGTGATGCCCCGGTTAGAGCTTATATTAAGCAGACCAAGGCATTTAATGGCTATTCTGGTTGTGACAAGTGTTTTCAGGAGGGTGTATGGAGAAATAAAATGACATATCCTGAAACAAAAGTCAGACTTAGGACAGACTCCAGTTTCTCAGACATGGTTGATGAGGCACATCACAATGGGACAAGCCCTTTAACAGGTTTAGTTAAGATGGTTTCTATGTTTCCAACTGATTACATGCATCTCTGTTGTCTCTGAGTTACAAGGAAACTGCTTAATATATGGTTAAAGGGGAAGAATTTGGCAACAAGGGTCCCTTCCAAAACTGTACAAGCCATTTCAGGTAAACTGCTAAAGCTACGTTCCTACATGCCTTGTGAATTTAACCGTAAACCAAGGGAACTGTCAGAGTTAGATCGCTGGAAAGCTACTGCGTTGCGATCCTTCATGTTGTATTGGGGTCCTGTTGTTTTGAAGGATTCCCTCCCCAGTGAGCTGTATGACAACTTCATGTTGTTTTCTGTTGGAATGTACTTGTTGCTGTCCCCTAGTATTTCTGAGGAAATGTTGGCCTTTGCGCACAAGTTGATGGTTTCTTTTGTTGAACACTTTGGGACAGTGTATGGAAAAGATGAAATTGTGTACAATGTACACCAGCTTATTCATTTGGCTGAGGAATACAGGAAGTTTGGCACTCTAGATAATATCTCAGGATTCCCTTTTGAGAACTATCTTGGACAAATTAAGCATATTCTACGCAAGCCACATCAGCCTCTACAACAGGTAGTGAAAAGGTTGTCTGAAATTCCACATGTTGGATCCCCATGTCCCACAGATGATCCATTTTTGCGTAATATTCACACTGATGGGCCTGTCCCCCCACAGTTTACTTCTTCACAACAGTACAGGAAGGTCTCCACTCATCGGTTTACTTTGTCCACAAAGAAAGGAGACAATTGTATTGAGGTTGGAGATGGATTTGCATTAGTAGAGAATATTCTTAAATCAGAGGAAGAGTGAAACGGAGGGCTAGGGCCTCCACGGGTTGCGTTTGATAGAGCTGGCGGACACTATGGCGTTGTAACTCCGATTAAAGAATCACACAGAGGCGTGCTGCAGTTGCTGGTTGTATTTGGGAACAAAAGGTGTGTGTGGTTGTCTACAAGGGAATACAATACAGTATACATTAGTAAACACAAAGGAATACAATACAGTATACATTAGTAAACACAATAGTGGCGCACATAAACATAATGTCATAAACATGTGGTCTATATGTGAGGTTTTGTCCGCTGCTCACCAACTTTCTCTGTTTTCTTTAAGCCTACTGTTAGAAATTCCCTTCTCACTCACTCTCTCTAGCCCCCACCCTCTCGTTCTTTACTCTCGTTTACTCTCAGTGGCCACACCTGGACTATTATCAATTACCTCTCGCACCTGTGGTGGCAGGCTAATTAGTTCCCCTGTGGGCTTTAAATACCAGGGCTCTTCCCCTCGTTTCGGCGTGGGGTCGTGTTGTATTCATGCTGAGTCATATTCTCTAACATCTAGACTCTTTCGGGAGATCCTCTGGTCTACCAATGCTGTATATGGATTTCTCCAGCCTTGAGATGTTTTGCTCCAGCCTTCGTCTGCTGTCGCCGTAGCCTGTGGAGGAGACTGTTCTGCGCTCCCTGTACTTCCACGGGAGGCACCCCAGCGCTCCACTGCAGACCCCAGCGCAGCTGTTCGTCCTGACGCACATCTAGACCAACGCGCATCTCCCGGACCCTCGGGCTTGGCACCCTCTCCAGTCACCAGCGCGCAACGCGCATCTGCAAGGGCTTGGCACGCTCTCCAGTCTCCAGCGCGCAACGCGCATCTTCCAAGGATCCTCGTGCTTGGCACGCTCTCCAGTCACCAGCGCGCAACGCGCATCTGCAAGGGCTTGGCACGCTCTCCAGTCACCAGCGCGCAACGCGCATCTTCAAGGGCTTGGCACGCTCTCCAGTCTCCAGCGCGCAACGCGCATCTTCCAAGGATCCTCGTGCTTGGCACACTCCTCCTCGCAGACGCACCCCGAGGCGTCTCTCGGTTCCGACGTGCACACCAAGGTGTGGCGCGCCACTCTGTTCCTCGGCTCCGACAGCGGCTACCCGGTGGACGACACCCTCGCCACCGCCGCTGTTCCAGCACCCTGTTCCTCGGCTCCGACAGCGGCTACCCGGTGGACGACACCCTCGCCACCGCCGCTGTTCCAGCACCCTGTTCCTCGGCTCCGACAGCGGCTACCCGGTGGACGACACCCTCGCCACCGCCGCTGTTCCAGCACTCTGTTCCTCGGCTCCGACAGCGGCTACCCGGTGGACGACACCCTCGCCACCGCCGCTGTTCCAGCACTCTGTTCCTCGGCTCCGACAGCGGCTACCCGGTGGACGACACCCTCGCCACCGCCGCTGTTCCAGCACCCTGTTCCTCGGCTCCGACAGCGGCTACCCGGTGGACGACACCCTCGCCACCGCCGCTGTTCCAGCACTCTGTTCCTCGGCTCGGACAGCCAGCTACCCGGTGGCGACAACCTCGCCGCCGCTGCTGTTCCTGCACCATTACGCATACGCCTGGGTGAGTTTTGATTGTGATGTCACTCACCCAGCGTAATGCCTCTTGCCCCCGTCCCGCTGCGTTTCCTGTACCATTACGCATACGCCTGGGTGAGTTTTGATTGTGATGTCACTCACCCAGCGTAATGCCTCTTGCCCCCGTCCCGCTGCTGTTCCTGCACCATTACGCATACGCCTGGGTGAGTTTTGATTGTGATGTCACTCACCCAGCGTAATGCCTCTTGCCCTCGTCCCGCTGCTGTCCCTGTACCATTACGCATACGCCTGGGTGAGTTTTGATTGTGATGTCACTCACCCAGCGTAATGCCTCTTGCCCCCGTCCCGCTGCGTTCCTGTAACATTCTGCATACGCTTGGAGCGGCCCAGATGTTTTCCCACCAGTCCCCAGTTCCTCCCTGTCCCCAGCCCGCCTCCGCGGGCCTCAGTCCCCTCTGTCCCTAGTTCTCCCCTTCTAGTTCCACCTAGTTCCTGGTCCCAAGTTCTCCCCTTCTAGTTCCACCTAGTTCCTTGTCCCTAGTTCTCCTAGTCCCCAGTTCTCCTGTTCCCTAGCTCTCCTTGTCCCGACATCTCCTAGTCTCTAGTTCCTCTGTTTCCTTAACCTTCCCCTAGCGTTCCTTTAATGTTTCCCCTAGCGTTCATTAACCTTCCCTTAGTGTACCCTTTTCCTGCCCGCCTCTTAAAGGCACCTAGTTTTTCCCCTCTTGTTATATTCCTGTATTTGTGTTCTCCCTTAAAGGGACAGTGCCCTTTTTTCCCTGTCTCTCAATAAATATCTGTTTCTTGGCAAACCATCATACCTGTCTTGTGTTGTGCGATTGGGGTCGGTTACAAACCATAACAATACGACCCCAACAAATCGACGACCCCAGCCAGCACAGACGGTGTATGTTGAGTTTGCCTTTTTTTTTCTTGTTCCCTCTAGCTCCCCTCTAGCTTCCTTGTTAGCCTGTTAGCTCCCCTGTTAGCTTGTTGGTCTCCCCGGTTAGCTCCCCTGTTAGCCTGTTGACTCCCCCATTTGCTTCCCTGTTAGCCCTGTTTTGCTCCCCTCTTAGCCCTGTTTGACCCCCCTGCAGCTTGTTAGGCCTCTACTACCAGCATGGCCCTGTCTGCTAGCTTTGCCTCGGCGGCTAGCACAGCCTCTATGTTAATGCAGCACTTACTGCTGGCATAGGCCCTGTAGCTAGCCATGCCCTGGCAGCTAACCCAGTCCCTCAGCAGAGCCCCAGTCTGCTAGCTTAGCCCCGGCTGCTAGCACAGCCTCTATGTTTATGCAGCCCTTGCTGCTGGCATGGGCCCTGTAGCTAGCCAGGCCCAAGCAGCTAACCCGGTCCCTCTGCATGGCCTCCACTTTTTTGTGTAGCATCTCACACTGCTAGGACTGCCCCTTCAGCTAGCAGGGTCAGTTTTCTCCCACTGCTAGGACTGCCCTTTCAGCTAGCAAGGTCAGTATTCCCACTGCTAGGACTGCCCTTTCAGCTAGCAAGGTCAGTATTCCCACTGCTAGGACTGCCCTTTCAGCTAGCAAGGTCAGTTTCCCCACTGCTAGGACTGCCCTTTCAGCTAGCAAGGTCAGTTTATCTCCCACTGCTAGGACTGCCCTTTCAGCTAGCAAGGTCAGTTTTATCCCCACTGCTAGGACTGCCCTTTCAGCTAGCATGGTCAGTTTATCCCCACTGCTAGGACTGCCCTTTCAGCTAGCAAGGTCAGTTTATCTCCCACTGCTAGGACTGCCCTTTCAGCTAGCAAGGTCAGTTTCTCTACCACTGCTAGGACTGCCCCTTCAGCTAGCATGGTCAGTTTGCTCCCACTGCTAGGACTGCCTTTTCAGCTAGCAAGGTCAGTTTATCCCACTGCTAGGACTGCCCTTTCAGCTGGCAAGGTCAGTATTCCCACTGCTAGGACTGCCCTTTCAGCTAGCAAGGTCAGTTTATCTCACACAGCTAGGACTGTCCTTCCAGCTAGCTTGTTCTCTCATGCTGGTCCAGCCCTGTCTGCCAGCCTAGCTCCGGCAGCTAGCGCAGCCTCTATGTTAATGTAGCAGTACAGCTGGCATAGGCCCTGTAGCTATCAGTGCCTTGGCAGCTACCCTTTCCCTCTGCTAGCCCTTTCCCGGTGCTACCATGGTTACCCCTTAGCTACCCTGCTTGCCCCTCAGTTCCTCTAGACCAGTTCCTCTAGACCAGTTCTCTTGGCCAGTTCTCTAGGCTAGTTCTCTGGACCCAGTTCCTCCTGACCCGGTTCCTCTAGGCCCGGTTTCCTCTAGGCCAGTTCCTCCTGTTGCCCCTCTGCTACCCTAGTTACCCCTCGGCGACCCTGTTTCTTTTGCTAGCCCCACTCTTGTGGTGGCTTCCCCTGCTGGCTTGGCCAGTACCTTTTGTTTTTGTCTTGTTTTGCCCCCTGCCACTCTGTCTGTATTTGTTTTGGGTCGCCAGGTGGCTCCCGTTGAGGGGGGGGTACTGTGAGGTTTTGTCCGCTGCTCACCAACTTTCTCTGTTTTCTTTAAGCCTACTGTTAGAAATTCCCTTCTCACTCACTCTCTCTAGCCCCCACCCTCTCGTTCTTTACTCTCGTTTACTCTCAGTGGCCACACCTGGACTATTATCAATTACCTCTCGCACCTGTGGTGGCAGGCTAATTAGTTCCCCTGTGGGCTTTAAATACCAGGGCTCTTCCCCTCGTTTCGGCGTGGGGTCGTGTTGTATTCATGCTGAGTCATATTCTCTAACATCTAGACTCTTTCGGGAGATCCTCTGGTCTACCAATGCTGTATATGGATTTCTCCAGCCTTGAGATGTTTTGCTCCAGCCTTCGTCTGCTGTCGCCGTAGCCTGTGGAGGAGACTGTTCTGCGCTCCCTGTACTTCCACGGGAGGCACCCCAGCGCTCCACTGCAGACCCCAGCGCAGCTGTTCGTCCTGACGCACATCTAGACCAACGCGCATCTCCCGGACCCTCGGGCTTGGCACCCTCTCCAGTCACCAGCGCGCAACGCGCATCTGCAAGGGCTTGGCACGCTCTCCAGTCACCAGCGCGCAACGCGCATCTTCAAGGGCTTGGCACGCTCTCCAGTCTCCAGCGCGCAACGCGCATCTTCCAAGGATCCTCGTGCTTGGCACGCTCTCCAGTCACCAGCGCGCAACGCGCATCTGCAAGGGCTTGGCACGCTCTCCAGTCACCAGCGCGCAACGCGCATCTTCAAGGGCTTGGCACGCTCTCCAGTCTCCAGCGCGCAACGCGCATCTTCCAAGGATCCTCGTGCTTGGCACACTCCTCCTCGCAGACGCACCCCGAGGCGTCTCTCGGTTCCGACGTGCACACCAAGGTGTGGCGCGCCACTCTGTTCCTCGGCTCCGACAGCGGCTACCCGGTGGACGACACCCTCGCCACCGCCGCTGTTCCAGCACCCTGTTCCTCGGCTCCGACAGCGGCTACCCGGTGGACGACACCCTCGCCACCGCCGCTGTTCCAGCACCCTGTTCCTCGGCTCCGACAGCGGCTACCCGGTGGACGACACCCTCGCCACCGCCGCTGTTCCAGCACTCTGTTCCTCGGCTCCGACAGCGGCTACCCGGTGGACGACACCCTCGCCACCGCCGCTGTTCCAGCACTCTGTTCCTCGGCTCCGACAGCGGCTACCCGGTGGACGACACCCTCGCCACCGCCGCTGTTCCAGCACCCTGTTCCTCGGCTCCGACAGCGGCTACCCGGTGGACGACACCCTCGCCACCGCCGCTGTTCCAGCACTCTGTTCCTCGGCTCGGACAGCCAGCTACCCGGTGGCGACAACCTCGCCGCCGCTGCTGTTCCTGCACCATTACGCATACGCCTGGGTGAGTTTTGATTGTGATGTCACTCACCCAGCGTAATGCCTCTTGCCCCCGTCCCGCTGCGTTTCCTGTACCATTACGCATACGCCTGGGTGAGTTTTGATTGTGATGTCACTCACCCAGCGTAATGCCTCTTGCCCCCGTCCCGCTGCTGTTCCTGCACCATTACGCATACGCCTGGGTGAGTTTTGATTGTGATGTCACTCACCCAGCGTAATGCCTCTTGCCCTCGTCCCGCTGCTGTCCCTGTACCATTACGCATACGCCTGGGTGAGTTTTGATTGTGATGTCACTCACCCAGCGTAATGCCTCTTGCCCCCGTCCCGCTGCGTTCCTGTACCATTCTGCATACGCTTGGAGCGGCCCAGATGTTTTCCCACCAGTCCCCAGTTCCTCCCTGTCCCCAGCCCGCCTCCGCGGGCCTCAGTCCCCTCTGTCCCTAGTTCTCCCCTTCTAGTTCCACCTAGTTCCTGGTCCCAAGTTCTCCCCTTCTAGTTCCACCTAGTTCCTTGTCCCTAGTTCTCCTAGTCCCCAGTTCTCCTGTTCCCTAGCTCTCCTTGTCCCGACATCTCCTAGTCTCTAGTTCCTCTGTTTCCTTAACCTTCCCCTAGCGTTCCTTTAATGTTTCCCCTAGCGTTCATTAACCTTCCCTTAGTGTACCCTTTTCCTGCCCGCCTCTTAAAGGCACCTAGTTTTTCCCCTCTTGTTATATTCCTGTATTTGTGTTCTCCCTTAAAGGGACAGTGCCCTTTTTTCCCTGTCTCTCAATAAATATCTGTTTCTTGGCAAACCATCATACCTGTCTTGTGTTGTGCGATTGGGGTCGGTTACAAACCATAACACTATAGCTGCAATAATATTCATTAGCAATACAGTGCAACTAGTAACCAAGACATTCACTTAACCGGAGTTATTATATATAACCTACATAGCCTATGCAGGGGGATTACTCATTACTCATATTAAACAATATATATAGGCGGACTGTAAACCAGGTGTAAAGATACATTCTATTCACTAGAGGTAGTGAGTGAGTTATATAGCCTAGGCTAGCTCACGTGCGGCTAAGCTAGCCACGCAGCATATCACTAGCAGGCAGCATAAGCTGGCTAACCTGCGGCTAAGCTAACGGCGCAGCCTCTCGAGAACAGAGAGAAACAGCGTCGACAGGAATAGATCAATGTGAACATACTGTAAAGGTAGAGTAAGCTGAAGGAATGAATTAGGCAGGACTAAACATAGGTACCGTACTCACGTGTCATTTACGCACACGTTCCTCAAAGGGACAGATCTTACTGCTGCAGCAGCCGCACCATCAGGCAGCAGCACAGAGAACAGCTTGTGCACACGTTCGACGGAGAAACTCTTAAAGGGCCAGTAACGTTATCAGAAAACTAGAGTGCAACACTAGCTGGGCACATCACACTGAATGATTACACTGGCATAAATCAATTACCCTTTCCTGTCAACAACAACATATTAAAGGGCTATTACAGAACAAAGTAGTCTTATTAACATGGCTTTCCTACAAAGAGGTATATATAATTTACAGAAAGTACAGACACAAACAGCCATACTACATGTATCCCTGTGAATCATCATACATTGGTACATACAAGGTCAGTGGCTTGCAAGAAGATATAGGGATAGGTAAACTTGGCTATATCAAGCGCAAATGTCTTCTCTCTCCAGACGGAGATGGTGCCATTGCAATACTACTACTTCATTTAACAGCATAACCATACTGCCCTACAAAGCTAAAGTGCAGTAACTATATTGACACACTGACTCTAACGTCGGATTTCGGGGCATAACTTACCTCATTAATAAATACACAATTAGTACAATATTACATGTACACAGATAACATGTTTGGCTGGCCAATTGAAACGCTTAAAGGAAAACTCCAACATTTTGTGAAATTAGCTTATTTAACATCTTCCCTGGAGTTGGACAAGAAGATACATACCTTTTTCGTCTCTCTGCATGCTTTGGGCTTAGGGAACGCCTGGACCGTTAGCCTAGCTTAACTTCATCACTGGAAGTGGGGCAGACATCTAGCCTAGTTCACTAAAGTCAGGAAATATACTCCAAATACAACTCCCAAATGTTCCTGTAAACATGTTGTGACCTGTGTGTTTACCACGTCTCCCAGTCACACAAGTCACACGAGTCTCCCAGTCACATGAGTCTTGTGTGACTGGGAGACTTGTGTGACTTGGAGACTTGTGTGACTTGTGTGACTTGGAGACTTGTGTGACTTGTGTGACTTGGAGACTTGTGTGACTCGTGTGACTTGGAGACTTGTGTGACTTGTGTGACTTGGAGACTTGTGTGACTTGTGTGACTTGTGTTACTTGGACTTGTGTGACTTGTGTGACTTGTGTGACTTGGAGACTTGTGTGACTTGGAGACTTGTGTGACTCGTGTGACTTGGAGACTTGTGTGACTGGGAGACTTGTGTGACTTGGAGACTTGTGTGACTCATGTGACTTGGAGACTTGTGTGACTCGTGTGACTCGTGTGACTTGGACTTGTGTGACTTGTGTGACTTGTGTGACTTGGAGACTTGTGTGACTTGGAGACTTGTGTGACTTGTGTGACTGGGAGACTTGTGTGACTGGGAGACTTGTGTGACTTGGAGACTTGTGTGACTCATGTGACTTGGAGACTTGTGTGACTCGTGTGACTCGTGTGACTTGGACTTGTGTGACTTGTGTGACTTGTGTGACTTGGAGACTTGTGTGACTTGGAGACTTGTGTGACTCATGTGACTTGGAGACTTGTGTGATTCATATGACTCGTGTGACTTGGACTTGTGTGACTTGTGTGACTTGTGTGACTTGGAGACTTGTGTGACTTGGAGACTTGTATGACTCATGTGACTTGGAGACTTGTGTGACTCGTGTGACTTGGATACTTGGACTTGTGTGACTTGTGTGACTTGGAGACTTGTGTGACTTGGAGACTTGTGTGACTTGTGTGACTGGGAGACTTGTGTGACTTGTGTGACTGGGAGACGTGGTAAATACACAGGTCACAACATGTTTACGGGAATGTTTGGGAGTTGTATTTTGATTGTATTTGGAGTATATTTCCTGACTGTAGTGAACTAGGTTAGATGTCTGCCCCACTTCCAGTGATGAAGTTAAGCTAGGCTAACGGTCCAGGCGTTCCCTAAGCCCAATGCATGCAGAGAGACGAAAAAGGTATGTATCTTCTTATAACTCCAGGGAAGATGTTAAATAAGCTAATTTCACAAAATGTTGGAGTTTTCCTTTAAATGCTTCAAAAATGCAATGTGTGTAGTGCACTTTGGCTTTGTAGGACGGTATGGGAATGGCTTGTAAGGAGAGATCATTATGAGTACCGTAAATTCTCATTTCAGCCCTTTGAAGATGAATGGTGAGGTGGTGCTGTGGTCAGTTGTACAGTTCCCAAATGGTGGGACAGCAGTAGTTCTAGAGAGCTGGTTTAATGCTAAAGACCAGACTGTGTTATGGCCCCCTAAACACATAAAGCTCACAAAAGCCCTTCGAGATGGACTGCAACCAGATGATAAATGGATCACCTATAAGGATGTACGTGAGCTTACTACGTGTGGTGAGTAATTCGTGCAACACATACACAAAAAGTGAGGACGCAAATTGTGACGATGCACATATGATAAGAGGTGTTATATATATTTTTTCGTTAAACACTGGACTGCAGATATGTTAATTGTCATTTTCTCTCTGCTCTTTCCAGAGACCCATGATGAGGCCAAAAAACGAGAGACCAAGTACACCTCAACTATGTGTCCAACCTCTGAAATTGAATCTGAGGACGAAGGAGATCTCCGCCAGAAAAGAAGATCCAGGTACAGTGTTCACTTTGTTAAAGGGACAACTCTCCCTAGGGTGTTGTAAATAATTGCACTGCTGTTGTAGTTGCAAGTAGTGCTAAAAGGATAACACACTACAGTTACAGCATTGCAAATTGAGGTCCCTCCTACCGCCATTCCAACGCCCTCTGCCGCCCGTTAACGGCCCTCGTCAAATGGTTTTATTAGGGTGGGTGCGGCTTCTGTTTTGTGCCGCCAGGAGGCGCAAAGTCAAGTTGGAATTATATCCATCCAGCGCCCGCCCCTACTCTGCCTCATGTTTACAAAATCAGCTGTTTAGCCATTAGTCATTAGCTACTAAACTAGTGTTAGAGTCGAGGAAAAGCAATTGATGCTTTGGATCTAATGAACGAGGGCATATTGGACTTTGTTACAGCTGTACTCAAATGTAACTGGCCCGTCGATTATTGTGATCAGGCTGTCCTGTGGATTTCAGCTGTCGCTGTACTGAATTTACTGGTAAGTTAACTTCGGTTGGGTTATGCACTGCTATTCCTAGCACTATTTGGGCAACTTTACACAATTCCTGTTAGTCTATTGAAGACATTTGTAATTTTTTTTTTCAAAAAATTCATTGTTTTATATTTCTAATTAAGTACTCGAAACCATCATTTTTCAGCCTCGAGAAATCAGGCTGTTATGGCCCCGCCCATAAGCACTTTGAGTGACAGTCAGACCACAGGCTGCACTGGTAGAGGGAGGGAGGGAGGGGGGGGAAGAGAGAGAGAGTTCAGTTCAGTTCAGAGTTTTTATTTGCCACATGGAATAATACAATCATAGTTTCTTCATTAAAAAATCATAAATAGTCATTCCATGGACAAAAGGAGCAGGAAGAAGAATAAATCTTATAGTTATATAGTTACCTGCCCCTTATTCCTAAACTAACATGTATTTTCTTAATGGTCGGCGTATAACCATATATTTACACAAATAATCATTTATACCATGAGAGAGAGAGAGAGAGAGAGAGAGAGAGAGAGAGAGAGAGAGAGAGAGAGAGAGAGAGAGAGAGAGAAGCCCCTCCCTCTCTCTTCCTTTTCTTCTTTCTATCACTCTCCCGTTCGGAGGTGTGTGTGTGTCGCGCGGACCTCCGTGCAGCAGCCCCCCCCCCCCCCCCAAGTGCCCCCTCTCTCTCCCTCCCTCCCTCTCTCTTCTTTTTTTTCTTTCTATCACTCTCCCGTTCGGAGGTGTGTGTGTTTCGCGCGGACCTCCGTGCAGCAGGTCCCCCCCCCCCCCAAGTGCCCCCTCTCTCTCCCTCCCTCCCTCTCTCTTCTTTTTTTTTTTCTATCACTCTCCCGTTCGGAGGTGTGTGTGTTTCGCGCGGACCTCCGTGTGGCAGGTCCCCCCCCCCCCCCCCCCCCCCCAAGTGCCCCCTCTCTCTCCCTCCCTCCCTCTCTCTTCTTTTTTTTCTTTCTATCACTCTCCCGTTCGGAGGTGTGTGTGTGTCGCACGGACCCCCCCCCCCCCCCCAAGTGCCCCCTCTCTCTCCCTCTCTCCCTCTCTCTTCCTTTCTCTCGGCTCCCTCTCGGCTCTCTCTTCCTCTCGCCCCGCAGCTTCACTCGCTGTCTAGTCTAGGTAGAATGGGGGCGGGCATCTATCCACAGCGCCCTGTGACGTGCACCAGGTCGTCAAATCAACATGACCTGATTTACTAGAGGCAAATAGGGGATGGGCTGTAACTGAGGAATTCGCCAATATAGTATTTAGGCCCAAAAACACATTGATACGAACTCCTATTACTATAATACAATGCTAGAGACTGAAAAATGACATTTATAATGCATGGCACCTTTAACGTTAGTTTGTTTACTGCAGTTATGTCAGAATGACAATCAACTAAGGTAACGTTACAGTAGCAACTGCTCAAATAAAGCTGTATCCACATTGCTGTCAAGTTAACGTTATGGTCTCTCGAAAATTGAATGCGACCTCAAGGCTTTTCAACACTGGCCGCTTAATATTAGCTAACGTTCATTTAGCAGGATGTAATGTGTAACGTTTAATCAACGTGAAATGGCCCTGAATACATCATATAATGTGTTTCCCAGCTGCTTATATTGTAAGTGTATGCCCAAAAATATATATCACTATGAATTGAAAATGGGGGACCCTGATGTAAACAAGACGAAAGTCTTTCTCTGGTCTGTGCATCCCCTTAACAATTGTGTGTATTGAGCTGTACTGTATTGTACTCATTCTGCAATCTGTTAATGACATTTACATATCTGTAGATACTATATCTATATCTGTACATCCCTTACCTACTCTTACTAGTTACGCTGCTGGCCAGTATGACTTACTACCATATAGTGTCTTTATACCTGTATCACTGTACATATTAATACTATATCTATATCTGTACATATCTCTTACCTACTCTTACTAGTTACACTGCTGGTCAGTATGACTTACTACCATAGTGTCTTTATACCTGTATCACTGTACATATTAATACTGTTGCGAAGGATCAGATTAAACCGAATATATATATTTATTTATGGATATATATTTAATAGTATTTGTATATCGTTTGATATCCCTTGTATATTCCTTGTACATATACACGGAATATCCCTTTATTCTACTACAGCCCATAATAGTTCATTCTCTTATTGGACAAAAGGACCAGGCGCCAGGGACAAGCCCCTGGTGTTCAAGTTCAAAGGTACCGACGAGACATGCCCTTACTAGCCTCAGCTCCGCGCAGGAATACGGCTACCAAAAGCAGAGCGGCACTACTTGTCCACTGTGCATATAAATATGGCGCAAGAAATGTAGAATTCCTCTTAGTCCTTTACCCTTCTACCCAACTAAGTAACAAGACGTGAAGCCTCACCCCACGATACCGCGTGCGGTGTAGTACGGCCTGTTTGGCCTTAGAATAGCAGTGAAACCTCGTGCGAATTAATAGCTGAATTGCCAGAGTTTGGCACCGTATTTCTATTAAGTAATAATAGTCTATCGTGTATGGTGCATCGTGCGGTTAGAGTTCTAAAGTGAGCAGCACCCCCATCGTTTCCTCGCGTTATCTAGAGTCTTAACCAGGTTGGGCAGACCACGCGTGGTGCTTTCATCCGAGGAGTTCTAGGCGAGGACGAGTGGACCTGCACATTGGATTACCTACCCCGACGACTGCTGAGCCCTATACGGCATGGAATATCTATTTGCTTTGGTGCTTTGATTTGTGGAGCGGATAATCGCCAACACCGGTGAGTGTTGGATTTACCCCGAGAGGAGCCAAGGTGAGACGGCGCTCAGACCAGACTGAGGTCGCCTCGCTTCTTCTTCGTTGTGGACCTAAAGCTACAGCTACAGCTATCGTCTACAAGAGAGCCCAAGTGTATTCATCTGCGGATCAAGGTTCTACGGGCACTGTGTTCTGTACCTGGACTCTCCCTAGAAATCGTTGACCAGACGGGATACAGCCGACGGCTCTCCTACCCCCCCTACTGGCTTACAACCGGCGGGACCCCTTCAGTATATTATCCAGCTATAATCATTAAGTGACCATCGCTATAATTCCCTAAGAGCCAGGTTGTATACTTGCTTCCTGTGTAACCAGAGATTGGACATTCAGTGTTGATTTGCCTACGAGTACTCATTTGCCTTACAAGTGCATTCAAATCATAAATGTAATAAGTAACTATTATATGTACCCTTTGCTATATATTAAATATTTGACTATTACCTTTGTGTGGACCTGATTTCATATGTGGGAAAGTGTTCATCATACTTAGATATCGTGTACTGTATGGCCAGTAATTAAAGTACATAAAGCGGTAGTGGTTTAATGACACCATACTTATCAATACAGTCAGGGAATTGTACCCCTCAGTTACAATTGGTCCTTCGAGCCGGAGGGTAATTAGTGTAATATTAATATAGTGGTATTAATATTGAAATGGCCTATGATGAACACTCCACGAAACGGTCCTCCTAAAGTAGAACGCCCGCAACGTAGACGACAGCCACCTCAGTACTTAGAGGATTACGCTGTCAGTAAACTACCTAGCCTTCTACAAACAGTAAACGCAGTAAAAGTAGAAAGTAAAATTATGTCCGACCCTATCAACCAGGATACCCCGACCACAGAGGCCCTAGTGGGTTCTAATGTAACTGACCAAGCTCACGGTGGGGACCAGGAGGGAACTGACACGACTTTACCCCCCGCCAATACCGAAGAAGTAGTCCCCCCAGAGCTCCGGGAGGAAGACAACCCTCCAGAGGTGGAACTCTGCACGGAACAAGATGAGGAGAACGCCGAGGAGATAGAGCTCCAGGACTCCCCAACGAGTACAGCCAGGAGCGGCTCACCTCTACAAGCGTCTTCCCCCAGCGAGGCGGAGAGGATGCTGTCACAGGCGTTCTTCGCCAGCCTGACAGCCTCTACCGAACGCGATCGACTTCAGGGTGAACGCGATCGACTTCAGGGTGAACGCGATCGACTCCAAGCACAGACGCTTAGCGAGCGCGAACAACTCCAAGCGCAGCAACGGAGCGAAGAAGAGCACATACGTCTGGAGCTGAGACGCCTTCAGACGGAAGAGAATATGGCAAGAGAACGGGCCGACGCCCAGCGCGCCGCTGCCGGCGCCCAAAGAGAAGCAGATCTCACCAAGCGTGAAGCCGAGCGCGACAGACTACAAGCGCAGCTAATGGAGCAGCTGATCACCAGGGCAACACCCCCTCCCTCCACAAGGGGTTCCAGAGCCTCGTCAAGACACACGTCAAGGGCACCCTCCCCTAACCGAGCAGGCGACCTTGAACTCGACCACCAGAGAGAGCCTACACCCCCCTCCGAACTCATTCCCCGACCGGTCCAAGTGAGACCCAGCTACAAGGAAGGAACAGCGGACACCGCGGAGAGGCTAAATAGACGACTACAGGATCTAGGTGACCTGGCAGAAGAAGAAGAGGGAGAAGAGGAGAGTCAAGCCCGACAGCAGCACATTACTCCACAGGACCAGGAGGTCCAGTACAGCCCAGGCTATACCCCCGCGGCTCTGCGCTACAGACCCCCGACTCGACTCACGGGTGAGCATGACGCACGACCAGTCCCGAGGAATAGCACCTGGACCAGCGGGCCATGGTACCCTGCCAGTACCAGCCCACCGAGAGGCGTAAGAAGAGACTCGCCCAGGAGGCCTCTCTTCCAACGCTCACCGATGTGCCAGCCATCCATGGCGTCATACATTGGCACACCGACGTTTCCAGACTTCACCCATGAGAATCGAGCACAGTACACGGAGCTCCGGATGTGCTTAGAGACAATGATGGTGGATGTCGCTGATGAACGCCACAAGTATGCAATATTATTGAAGCACCTGAAAGTGCCCCGAGCGCACAACATAGCGCTGGCCTATGCCACCTCTACGACCCCATACACCGCGGCTCTTGCAGCGCTGGACCAGAGATATGGACGTATATGGGATTACGTAATACAGGAGATAAGGCATATTGACCGCCTACCCCCAGCAACAGACAATCGCTCACTAGACGACCTGTCTATAAAAGTACAATCCCTGGTAGGGATGCTGGGGGCGCAACGAGAAAAGGGTATGCACGAACTATACGCAAACTCGAACGTCGAGAGGATTTTAGAGAAGCTGCCGCCCGCCCGACAGGAGCGCTTCAGGCGGCAAAGAGACCACCGTGATCCTAACGGTCCCGAGCTATCCCTCCTAGATTTAGCCGACTTCCTGGCGAGAGAAGTCAGCAACCTACGGCTGGATACGTTCGTGCGGAGCACGCCAAGCTCCAGAGAGGGACCTAGGAGAGTAAACGATGGCCGAAGATCGGTGACTGTCATGCACCAATCAGAATCAGTACCGAGCAGCAAGAACCACAGTACCCCCTCGACGAAAGAGAAGTGGAAGATGGTGTGCCCGTACTGCGAGAAGGAACACTGGTTGTCACAATGTGACCAGTTCAAGAAGATGACCGCTGAAGAAGTAAGTCACTGGATAAAGTCCAACAGGCGCTGTTACCGATGTGCGCGCAGCCACATGGCAGCCGAGTGCCGCCTAAAGAAGAGGTGTAGTCGGTGTGACGGAGCCCATCTGGATGTCCTACACGACAGTAACAAAAGAAAGCCTGTACCATCCAGCAGCACAAAGGCAAGTGTTATGTACATTGACCCCGCTAGCAGCAGCGGCGCCCAGGTGCTCTTAAAGGTAGTCCGCGTAACACTGAGTTACCAAGATAAGGTCATGGACACTTACGCCGTCCTTGATGACGGGTCAGAGAAGACCCTTCTCCTCGCGTCCGCTGCGGCCCAGCTGGGGCTGCGGGGGAGCGAGAACCAGATGACGATTCGGACAATAAGAAGACGAGATCTAAAGACGATAAAGGGCGAGAATGTCTCCTTCACTATCGCAGCAAGCGGGCAGCCAGAGAGACGGTATAGGATTACTAATGCTTTCACCAGCCAAGAAATAGGACTATCGCAGTACACCTACCCCATCGCCAAGCTGATGGATAAATATGTGCACCTGCGTCAACTACCTATCCCGCTCATAGACGGTGCCACCCCGACCCTGCTGATAGGCTCCGACCATGCAGACCTCATAGTCCCGATAGACCGGGTCCATACAGGACCCAGAGGTTGTCCTGCAGCAGTCGAGACCCGCCTAGGATGGACATTACAAGGCCCCCTCGCCAAGTCTCTTAACCGAACAGCAGCCACTAGCTGCCTCCACTCCAGAGTGACAGAAGAAGACACCACACTCCTGCAGCATGTCGAGAGGCTATGGACACTAGAGACAATGCCCTTTAAGAACGAAAAGAAAGACATTCGTTCTAAGGAAGATATTTACGCTATAGCCCTCCTCGAGCAAGGGACAAAGAGAGTCACAGTCAACGGAGTGATGAGATATGCAACTCCACTCCTGAGGCGAGAGGGAATGCCCACCTTTCACGCCACAAAAGAGGCGACGGAGCGGTATCTATTGAACACAGAGCGGCGCCTAGCCAAAGACCCCGCTCAAGAGGCTGTGTACCGCGCTGAGATTAACAAGCAAATCACAGCGGGACACATAAAGAAAATTTACTGGCGACGTTGCGCGCTGCTCCGCGCCTCCCTGATCAAAGACGGCTTTGATCTCCGGCAGCGGGCCAGCAGCAACCCCCCAGTATTACACGTCGCAGAGGACCCATCAGCAGATGAAGAGGTCCAACAAAGTGTGACAAATAGTTTCTACGTGGACAACTGTTTACAAAGCGTCTCGACGCCAGAAGAAGCCGAGGCTCTCCTACTCAAGCTCCGCGCCTCCCTGATCAAAGGCGGCTTTGATCTCAGGCAGTGGGCCAGCAGCGACCCGCAAGTACTGCGCCGCCTCTCCCCCGAGGACAAGGCCGCGAGCAGCGATACCTGGATGGCGACCATCCCAGGAGAAGCCCAAGAAATGACACTAGGACTAGTCTGGCGCTTCAAAACAGACTCGCTCCATTATAGACACAAACCCCTGATCAAGGAGCAGGGAAGGTCGACGGCAATACCGACCACCAGACGGAGTGTATACAGAACACTCGCCAGACAATATGACCCGTTGGGATGTATTCTACCTTACACCACCAGGGCAAAGATGATTGTAAGAGCGCTATGGGACAAAGACCAGGGCTGGGACGATCCCATACCCGAACACCTTGCATCCACATGGAGAGAGTGGGAGACGGAACTCCGCTCACTCCCAGGTGTTAATATACGCCGCAGCTACTTCCCACCCACAGTGAGGCCAGAGACATGCAAGATCGACCTGCACGTATTCAGCGATGCCTCCGAAGTAGCCTACGGTTCGGTGGCTTACTTGCGTGCCCGAGAGGAGGGAGGAGAAATACATACTGCTTTCATCCTGGCTCGCTCAAGAATAGCCCCACGCAAGCAACAATCTATCCCGCACCTAGAGCTCTGCGCAGCCCTAGCAGGAGCGCAGCTCGCCACGTTAATCCAACGTGAACTCACCATCCCGGTGCAAAGAACAATCTTGTGGTCAGACTCCACGACCGTACTCACATGGATCCGGTCTGATTTGTGCAGATACAAGGTCTTCGTGGGAGTCAGAGTCACCGAGATTCAAGAGTTAACAGAAGTAACCAGCTGGCGGTATGTGGACACCAAACACAACCCAGCTGACGTCATCACCCGGGGAATGTCCCTGGATGACCTCACCCGTCCCAACCTCTACAGTGACGGGCCAGAGTTCCTCAAGCTCCCCGAAGAAGAGTGGCCTACACCCACCCCACGGGAGGCGAGCAAAGAGGAGGCAGAGAACAAGAAACCTATGTTCTGTGGGTTGACACACACACTCGTCCCCACAGACCCGGTTCTAGACGATTGCCTCACCCTAGAGAGTGCGCAGCTAAAGACATTTCTGTGGCACCACCCAGAGGTTCAACCCACAACTGACATTTCAGCAGCTGACTACGAAGAAGCAGAACTCCTTCTACTACAACGAGCCCAGAGAGACTCGTTCCCCGATGAGCTAGCCTGTCTACAGGGAGCCAAGCCCGTCCCATCAGACAGCAGACTGCTCCACCTGGCACCCAAGAGTGACGCCCATAATCTCATCAGAGTGGGTGGTCGTCTGCGGAGAGCCCCAGACCTACCGGATGACGTTAAGTACCCGATAGTCTTGAACAGCCGACACAAGGTCACAGAGCTGATCATAAAGAAATACGACGAGGATGTGCACCACGCAGGGGCAGAGAGAGTCTTCGCGGAGATCAGACGTCGTTATTGGATACTGCAAGGGAGAGAAGCAGTGCGGCGCTTCCAGCGAACCTGTCTAGACTGCCGTAAGTGGCGCGCGCAGCCCAGTATACCCCGGATGGCTGACCTACCTCCCTGTCGCCTCCGACTCGGCGACAAGCCCTTTCACTCCACCGGTATGGACTGTTTTGGCCCGCTGTATATAAAGAGAGGAAGAGGAACCGAGAAGCGGTGGGGTATTGTATTCAAATGCATGACCACCAGAGCGATACATATCGAACTCCTCCCAACCATGAGCACAGACTCATTCCTTATGGCCTTCCGAAGATTCACATCACGGAAAGGAAAACCGTCTACATTGTTGTCTGATCACGGGACAAACTTCAAAGGCGGAGAAAGAGAGCTGAGAGAGAGCTTCCAAGCTATGGGCCCAGAACTTAAGACCCACCTCGCTCCATCCCAGATTGACTTCCAGTTTAATCCCCCGAACGCACCTCACTTCGGTGGAACCTGGGAACGAGAAGTACGTTCCATAAAGACAGCCCTGTACGCCGTGCTTGGGGCCCAGACTGTGGCGGAAGAAGTCCTAATGACAGTCCTCACGGAGATCGAGGGAGTATTGAACTCAAAGCCCCTCGGTTACGTCTCAAGTGATGTAGCAGATGTCGACCCAGTCACCCCCAACACACTCTTGATGGGGCGGCTGGACCCCGCGCTACCCCAGACAATGTACAGGCCTGAAGAAGCGAACGGCCGAAGAATGTGGAGGTACAGTCAAGTACTGGCTGACAAGTTTTGGAACAGCTTCCTACTCCACTACCTACCGTCTCTACAGACCCGCCAGAAGTGGGTAAAAGAGAGAGACAATTTGACAGAAGGAACAGTCGTCATGATTATCGACCAGTCACTACCCAGAGCTATGTGGCCGGCTGGCCGCGTAAGCAAAGTGATCACCGGTGCCGATGGAAAGGTCCGAGCAGCTGAAGTGCTCGTCCAAGGACGGACTTACACCCGACCCGTGGCGAGGCTAATAGAACTGCCAAGGCTCCCTGATACTATTGATGACGACCATGACCCTATGACTTTGTGAGTTGACTGACCCTTACAGCGGACATTGAGTAGTGGACAGTGCGGTTAATCTGTCTCTGCTTAGCTAATTAGGTGGGACTAATTAGGGGGCGGATGTTGCGAAGGATCAGATTAAACCGAATATATATATTTATTTATGGATATATATTTAATAGTATTTGTATATCGTTTGATATCCCTTGTATATTCCTTGTACATATACACGGAATATCCCTTTATTCTACTACAGCCCATAATAGTTCATTCTCTTATTGGACAAAAGGACCAGGCGCCAGGGACAAGCCCCTGGTGTTCAAGTTCAAAGGTACCGACGAGACATGCCCTTACTAGCCTCAGCTCCGCGCAGGAATACGGCTACCAAAAGCAGAGCGGCACTACTTGTCCACTGTGCATATAAATATGGCGCAAGAAATGTAGAATTCCTCTTAGTCCTTTACCCTTCTACCCAACTAAGTAACAAGACGTGAAGCCTCACCCCACGATACCGCGTGCGGTGTAGTACGGCCTGTTTGGCCTTAGAATAGCAGTGAAACCTCGTGCGAATTAATAGCTGAATTGCCAGAGTTTGGCACCGTATTTCTATTAAGTAATAATAGTCTATCGTGTATGGTGCATCGTGCGGTTAGAGTTCTAAAGTGAGCAGCACCCCCATCGTTTCCTCGCGTTATCTAGAGTCTTAACCAGGTTGGGCAGACCACGCGTGGTGCTTTCATCCGAGGAGTTCTAGGCGAGGACGAGTGGACCTGCACATTGGATTACCTACCCCGACGACTGCTGAGCCCTATACGGCATGGAATATCTATTTGCTTTGGTGCTTTGATTTGTGGAGCGGATAATCGCCAACACCGGTGAGTGTTGGATTTACCCCGAGAGGAGCCAAGGTGAGACGGCGCTCAGACCAGACTGAGGTCGCCTCGCTTCTTCTTCGTTGTGGACCTAAAGCTACAGCTACAGCTATCGTCTACAAGAGAGCCCAAGTGTATTCATCTGCGGATCAAGGTTCTACGGGCACTGTGTTCTGTACCTGGACTCTCCCTAGAAATCGTTGACCAGACGGGATACAGCCGACGGCTCTCCTACCCCCCCTACTGGCTTACAACCGGCGGGACACCTTCAGTATATTATCCAGCTATAATCATTAAGTGACCATCGCTATAATTCCCTAAGAGCCAGGTTGTATACTTGCTTCCTGTGTAACCAGAGATTGGACATTCAGTGTTGATTTGCCTACGAGTACTCATTTGCCTTACAAGTGCATTCAAATCATAAATGTAATAAGTAACTATTATATGTACCCTTTGCTATATATTAAATATTTGACTATTACCTTTGTGTGGACCTGATTTCATATGTGGGAAAGTGTTCATCATACTTAGATATCGTGTACTGTATGGCCAGTAATTAAAGTACATAAAGCGGTAGTGGTTTAATGATACCATACTTATCAATACAGTCAGGGAATTGTACCCCTCAGTTACAAATACTATATCTATATCTGTACATATCTCTTACCTACTCTTACTAGTTACGCTGCTGGCCAGTATGACTTACTACCATAGTGTCTTTATACCTGTATCACTGTACATATTAATACTATAATTATATCTGTACATATCTCTTACCTACTCTTACTAGTTACACTGCTGGCCAGTATGACTTACTACCATAGTGTCTTTATACCTGTATCACTGTACATATTAATACTATAACTCTGTACACTACATACATCTGATTAGCATTATTACTCAGTAGTACTGATTTATAAATATATTTTAAACAATATAATGAATTAAAGTTTTGTTTTATTTGTCACATATAAGGTACATGTACATTACAGTGAAACACTTGGTTCTGTATGAGCTTCATGAGATTGTGCTTCATACATTTAAAAAAAAATCTTTTTTGCAGGCATGATGACTGATGACACCACCATGGTGGGCTGCATCTCAAAAGGCGACGAGACCGCGTACCGCGATGAAGTAGAGCAGCTGTCAGCCCTGTGCAAAAATAACAACCTGCAGCTGAATAAGCTAAAGACCCAGGAGATGATCGTGGACTACAGGAGGAAGAAGACTGACATACAGCCCCTGTACATCGACGGGGGATGCGTGGAGAGAGTCTCTGTCATCAATATGTGCACTATGGTGCACTACACGGTGGTGTAGTGGTTAACACTGTCGCCTCACAGCAAGAAGGTCCAGGGTTCGATTCCCGCTTGGGGACCAGGTTTCCATGATGCCAGGTACCCAGGTGGGGTATCTCCCAGGCCTTTCTGTGTGGAGTTTGCATGTTCTCCCCGTGCTCGCAAGGGTTTCCCCCCCGATAAGATAAACCCAATGGAAAAACATGCACAACAACAGATCGCTAACGCTGTGGCGTCCTTGACGAAGACGGACAGGAGCACTTGGATTGGTTCCCTGGCGCGGCTCACGTTGACGCCTGTCTGCTCCCGGCTGCCCTTGGGGGGGAAGGACGACGGGATGGGTTAATCGCAGAGACGAATCGCATCAGCGATCCTACAGACAATGCATGCGTGTGTGTTCCGGTGTGTGTGTGTGTGTTGAGGATAATTGCCAATGCCAATTAAAGACCTCTGAGCAGGTCCTGCATTATTATTATTAAACTCAGCTAAAATTTAAAACAACAGTCAAAAGAGAAATCTGAAGTTGTTGTCATGGGAGATTTCAACACGGATTTACTTAAACAGAGCTCTGGATTAAAGTCCCTTCTGAACTATAGTAAATTGTTTGACCTGCACCAGCTCATCACTGAACCTACAGTAGACAGAGTAAAATAGTGCAGTGCAATAAAATAGTAGAATAGAATAGATAAAAAAATGTTTACAGTGAAAGAGATACAGACAAATAGCTAGCTAGTCTATTGATAGTTATGTACAGTTCAATGTACAGTTTCCTCCCCCTCAAATGTATATATTCTCTTTTAGAGTTGTCTGTATATCCTGTATGTCATAAATGTCTGGATGTAACAGTAGTGTGTACAAGTGTATGTTGTGTATAGACAGTAGACATACACAACATACAAGTCATAAATGTCTCTATGAATTTAAAATGGGGGACCCTGATGTAAACAAGACGAAAGTTTTTCTCTGGTCTGTATTGTACCCATTCTGCAATCTGTTAAAGTTAAAGACATAAGAAAGACATTTCCTCACCATGGAGATACCACTCCCCATTTTCTTCACTATGCTATCAATGTGTTCTGCCCATGACAGCTGGCTATCAATTATTATGCCCAGTAATTTTACTTTATTTACCTGTTCTATGGGTTCGTCAGACACGTTCAAACAAATTTTTGGTATCGATGACAATTTATGACTCGAACCCAAGAGAATTGATTTGGTGTGTGAGTGCTATAGTCTGCCATCTATAGGTAAGGGAATAATTTTACCATATTTCCAGACAGTGGGACCCTGATGTAAACAAGACAAACGTCTTTCTCTGGTCTGCATCCCCTTAACAATTGTGTGTATTGAGCCGTAGCCTACTGTATTGTACCCATTCTGCAATCTGTTAATAAAATTGTCATTCATTCATTCATCACTATTTTATTTCACTGTAAAAAAAATAAGTTTTATCTATTCTATTCTACTATTTTATTGCACTGCACTATTTTACTCTGTCTATTTTATCTTACTATTTTTATTATTGTCTATATCAGACTTTTTAAAACTAATTCCACTGTATGATCCATGTTTGATGATCCAGTTAATTATATTGACTTGTTATATTGTTGGGAAGTGAGTCAAGTCTGCCTGAATGTTCACTGTTACAGTAGTTTTGCCTTTGAGAACCAATGGTTCAGGCAGACTTGACTCACTTCCCAACCCCCAAAATATAACACCTCCGTGTATACAGTAGGGGGGTGGGGGGTTGGCATTGTGTGGAGAGATCAGTGACACAGAGTCATCAGACACCATCCCATCTGGAGAGCCACGAGCAGGCCGCTAATAGAATAGAATAGAATAGATCTTTATTGTCATTGTTACAGTTGTTACAACGAAATTTAAAATGCAGCCCTAGGTGCTAGTAAAAATATAAAAACACAGTCCTAAACACAGTATTAAATATAAAAACAGGAGTAAGGCATAAATAACATAAACAGGGGGGTATAAAAGATAATTGCACTAGCCCTTAATGTTGTGTGTGCGTGGGGGGGGGGGGGGGGGGTGCAAGGGAGACAATGTTATTAACAGATTGCAGAATGGGTACAATACAGTAGGCTACGGCTCAATACACACAATTGTTAAGGGAATGCAGACCAGAGAAAGACGTTTGTCTTGTTTACATCAGGGTCCCACTGTCTGGAAATATGGTAAAATTATTCCCTTACCTAAAGATGGCAGACTATAGCACTCACACACCAAATCAATTCTCTTGGGTTCGAGTCATAAATTGTCATCGATACCAAAAATTTGTTTGAACGTGTCTGACGAACCCATAGAACAGGTAAATAAAGTAAAATTACTGGGCATAATAATTGATAGCCAGCTGTCATGGGCAGAACACATTGATAGCATAGTGAAGAAAATGGGGAGTGGTATCTCCATGGTGAGGAAATGTCTTTCTTATGTCTTTAACTTTAACAGATTGTAGAATGGGTACAATACAGACCAGAGAAAGACTTTCGTCTTGTTTACATCAGGGTCCCCCATTTTAAATTCATCAAGACATTTATGACTTGTATGTTGTGTATGTCTACTGTCTATACACAACATACACTTGTACACACTACTGTTACATCCAGACATTTATGACATACAGGATATACAGACAACTCTAAAAGAGAATATATACATTTGAGGGGGAGGAAACTGTACATTGAACTGTACATAACTATCAATAGACTAGCTAGCTATTTGTCTGTATCTCTTTCACTGTAAACATTTTTTTATCTATTCTATTCTACTATTTTATTGCACTGCACTATTTTACTCTGTCTACTGTAGGTTCAGTGATGAGCTGGTGCAGGTCAAACAATGTACTATAGTTCAGAAGGGACTTTAATCCAGAGCTCTGTTTAAGTAAATCCGTGTTGAAATCTCCCATGACAACAACTTCAGATTTCTCTTTTGACTGTTGTTTAAAATTTTAGCTGAGTTTAATAATAATAATGCAGGACCTGCTCAGAGGTCTTTAATTGGCATTGGCAATTATCCTCAACACACACACACACACCGGAACACACACGCATGCATTGTCTGTAGGATCGCTGATGCGATTCGTCTCTGCGATTAACCCATCCCGTCGTCCTTCCCCCCCAAGGGCAGCCGGGAGCAGACAGGCGTCAACGTGAGCCGCGCCAGGGGACCAATCCAAGTGCTCCTGTCCGTCTTCGTCAAGGACGCCACAGCGTTAGCGATCTGTTGTTGTGCATGTTTTTCCATTGGGTTTATCTTATCGGGGGGGAAACCCTTGCGAGCACGGGGAGAACATGCAAACTCCACACAGAAAGGCCTGGGAGATACCCCACCTGGGTACCTGGCATCATGGAAACCTGGTCCCCAAGCGGGAATCAAACCCTGGACCTTCTTGCTGTGAGGCGACAGTGTTAACCACTACACCACCGTGTAGTGCACCATAGTGCACATATTGATGACAGAGACTCTCTCCATGCATCCCCCGTCGATGTACAGGGGCTGTATGTCAGTCTTCTTCCTCCTGTAGTCCACGATCATCTCCTGGGTCTTTAGCTTATTCAGCTGCAGGTTGTTATTTTTGCACAGGGCTGACAGCTGCTCTACTTCATCGCGGTACGCGGTCTCGTCGCCTTTTGAGATGTAGCCCACCATGGTGGTGTCATCAGTCATCATGCCTGCAAAAAAGATTTTTTTTTAAATGTATGAAGCACAATCTCATGAAGCTCATACAGAACCAAGTGTTTCACTGTAATGTACATGTACCTTATATGTGACAAATAAAACAAAACTTTAATTCATTATATTGTTTAAAATATATTTATAAATCAGTACTACTGAGTAATAATGCTAATCAGATGTATGTAGTGTACAGAGTTATAGTATTAATATGTACAGTGATACAGGTATAAAGACACTATGGTAGTAAGTCATACTGGCCAGCAGTGTAACTAGTAAGAGTAGGTAAGAGATATGTACAGATATAGTTATAGTATTAATATGTACAGTGATACAGGTATAAAGACACTATGGTAGTAAGTCATACTGGCCAGCAGCGTAACTAGTAAGAGTAGGTAAGAGATATGTACAGATATAGATATAGTATTAATATGTACAGTGATACAGGTATAAAGACACTATGGTAGTAAGTCATACTGACCAGCAGTGTAACTAGTAAGAGTAGGTAAGAGATATGTACAGATATAGATATAGTATTAATATGTACAGTGATACAGGTATAAAGACACTATGGTAGTAAGTCATACTGACCAGCAGTGTAACTAGTAAGAGTAGGTAAGAGATATGTACAGATATAGATATAGTATTAATATGTACAGTGATACAGGTATAAAGACACTATATGGTAGTAAGTCATACTGGCCAGCAGCGTAACTAGTAAGAGTAGGTAAGGGATGTACAGATATAGATATAGTATCTACAGATATGTAAATGTCATTAACAGATTGCAGAATGAGTACAATACAGTACAGCTCAATACACACAATTGTTAAGGGGATGCACAGACCAGAGAAAGACGTTTGTCTTGTTTACATCAGGGTCCCACTGTCTGGAAATATGGTAAAATTATTCCCTTACCTAAAGATGGCAGACTATAGCACTCACACACCAAATCAATTCTCTTGGGTTCGAGTCATAAATTGTCATCGATACCAAAAATTTGTTTGAACGTGTCTGACGAACCCATAGAACAGGTAAATAAAGTAAAATTACTGGGCATAATAATTGATAGCCAGCTGTCATGGGCAGAACACATTGATAGCATAGTGAAGAAAATGGGGAGTGGTATCTCCATGGTGAGGAAATGTCTTTCTTATGTCTTTAACTTTAACAGATTGTAGAATGGGTACAATACAGACCAGAGAAAGACTTTCGTCTTGTTTACATCAGGGTCCCCCATTTTAAATTCATCAAGACATTTATGACTTGTATGTTGTGTATGTCTACTGTCTATACACAACATACACTTGTACACACTACTGTTACATCCAGACATTTATGACATACAGGATATACAGCAGTGGCGGCTCGCCACTGGTGGCGCTATGGGCGCCGACCTACCTGTTAAATGAGAGAAGAATAAAAAAAAAAAACTTTTTTGTTTTTTGTTTTATAGCCCTATAAATAATATAAACATGTTTAAAATGAATAATATTTACTCGTTTTAAGTATGTTTGTATTTCCAATGCACAATATAACGTTATTATCTAAATAAAAAAAACAGCGTTTTCATGGGCAGGAAGTGACGTTTTTTTTTATTTTTTCGTATTTCTCGCCCGGGCAATAAGCGATAGCGCTCTCACTGCGCGTCACAGTTTGATCGCTGTCTCCGTCACAGCCAATCAGTGCATACGGCGTTGTGCGTTGAAATATGACTATTATGTTGGAATCCGAGCGCTATTTGAAGCGGTCTAGGCAGCAAAGTGAACTTCCGTGAAGAATTTCCATAGCCGCATTTCGCGGAGACGCTCTCTGATTGGCCGACGCGATGCCAGTTTTTTTCCATAGCCGCATTTCTCGGGTTGGTTTACAGAGAGCAGTTCAGTTGACTCGTCAACAACAACAGCAAGTAACTACACTGAGGCTAAGCTTAGGCACTCTTTCAAAGTTGGTTAAGGTTAGAGTTTGTCTTAGAGCATGGCGATAGAACGCCAGGTAGTTTGCAGGCTGTTCGAGGCGGACATGGACAAAGGCACAGCTCTTCACTCACACAGCTTGCAAGCTATAATATGGATGCAGTCATGGAGGGACATGTATGGACAATGGATGGACATCAACACAGGCTGGATGGACAATGACATGGAGTGGATATACTTTATCAACAACAACAAGCCAACAACAAGGTAGATTAGCGATCTTAACTCTAGTTTAATACATGATACGTTGTCTACTGATGCCGCATAACGTTGTAACGTTACAGTACTGCTAGCTGTTAGCTCCGTTAGCCGGCCACTTTTATAATTCCTGAGTAACGTTAACGTTTAAACGTTATGTCGAGGTCATACAATACTACAGTCGACATAAGGTTAACGTTACCCCGTTTCCATGAAGTGTTTAAATAGCAGCAATCTTGTTGAAAATGTAACTTTACTAGTAAAATGCTCTCGCTCTCTCGCTCTCTCTCTCTCTCTCTCTCTCTCTCTCTCTCTCTCTCTCTCTCTCTCTCTCTCTCTAATTTCGCTGCATGTGGGACATAACCACTCAGACAATGAATGGTAACTTGTTTAAAATAACGAGCTTTACAAATGTGTTTATTATTGAATGGTTCTGACATCATCTGAGAGAGAGTGAGAGAGCGAGAGAGAGAGAGAGCGAGAGAGAGAGAGCGAGAGAGCGAGAGAGAGAGCGAGAGAGAGAGAGAGAGCGAGAGAGAGAGAGAGAGAGCTGTGCGTGTTTGTGTTGCTGCTGATGCATAATGAATGAATGGTGAGTTGTTTAAAATGACAACATACATGTGTTAATTATTTGATTTGATTGATCCGAGAGACAGAGAGAGATTGCTCCAGAGCATCTCAGATCATTACATTTTCAACTCGACCTATTAACGAGAACTGCGACCTACAAGGCACCAGCGTCAGCGGCCGCTACTGATATACAGACAACTCTAAAAGAGAATATATACATTTGAGGGGGAGGAAACTGTACATTGAACTGTACATAACTATCAATAGACTAGCTAGCTATTTGTCTGTATCTCTTTCACTGTAAACATTTTTTTATCTATTCTATTCTACTATTTTATTGCACTGCACTATTTTACTCTGTCTACTGTAGGTTCAGTGATGAGCTGGTGCAGGTCAAACAATGTACTATAGTTCAGAAGGGACTTTAATCCAGAGCTCTGTTTAAGTAAATCCGTGTTGAAATCTCCCATGACAACAACTTCAGATTTCTCTTTTGACTGTTGTTTAAAATTTTAGCTGAGTTTAATAATAATAATGCAGGACCTGCTCAGAGGTCTTTAATTGGCATTGGCAATTATCCTCAACACACACACACACACCGGAACACACACGCATGCATTGTCTGTAGGATCGCTGATGCGATTCGTCTCTGCGATTAACCCATCCCGTCGTCCTTCCCCCCCAAGGGCAGCCGGGAGCAGACAGGCGTCAACGTGAGCCGCGCCAGGGGACCAATCCAAGTGCTCCTGTCCGTCTTCGTCAAGGACGCCACAGCGTTAGCGATCTGTTGTTGTGCATGTTTTTCCATTGGGTTTATCTTATCGGGGGGGAAACCCTTGCGAGCACGGGGAGAACATGCAAACTCCACACAGAAAGGCCTGGGAGATACCCCACCTGGGTACCTGGCATCATGGAAACCTGGTCCCCAAGCGGGAATCAAACCCTGGACCTTCTTGCTGTGAGGCGACAGTGTTAACCACTACACCACCGTGTAGTGCACCATAGTGCACATATTGATGACAGAGACTCTCTCCATGCATCCCCCGTCGATGTACAGGGGCTGTATGTCGGTCTTCTTCCTCCTGTAGTCCACGATCATCTCCTGGGTCTTTAGCTTATTCAGCTGCAGGTTGTTATTTTTGCACAGGGCTGACAGCTGCTCTACTTCATCGCGGTACGCGGTCTCGTCGCCTTTTGAGATGTAGCCCACCATGGTGGTGTCATCAGTCATCATGCCTGCAAAAAAGATTTTTTTTTAAATGTATGAAGCACAATCTCATGAAGCTCATACAGAACCAAGTGTTTCACTGTAATGTACATGTACCTTATATGTGACAAATAAAACAAAACTTTAATTCATTATATTGTTTAAAATATATTTATAAATCAGTACTACTGAGTAATAATGCTAATCAGATGTATGTAGTGTACAGAGTTATAGTATTAATATGTACAGTGATACAGGTATAAAGACACTATGGTAGTAAGTCATACTGGCCAGCAGTGTAACTAGTAAGAGTAGGTAAGAGATATGTACAGATATAGTTATAGTATTAATATGTACAGTGATACAGGTATAAAGACACTATGGTAGTAAGTCATACTGGCCAGCAGCGTAACTAGTAAGAGTAGGTAAGAGATATGTACAGATATAGATATAGTATTAATATGTACAGTGATACAGGTATAAAGACACTATGGTAGTAAGTCATACTGACCAGCAGTGTAACTAGTAAGAGTAGGTAAGAGATATGTACAGATATAGATATAGTATTAATATGTACAGTGATACAGGTATAAAGACACTATGGTAGTAAGTCATACTGACCAGCAGTGTAACTAGTAAGAGTAGGTAAGAGATATGTACAGATATAGATATAGTATTAATATGTACAGTGATACAGGTATAAAGACACTATATGGTAGTAAGTCATACTGGCCAGCAGCGTAACTAGTAAGAGTAGGTAAGGGATGTACAGATATAGATATAGTATCTACAGATATGTAAATGTCATTAACAGATTGCAGAATGAGTACAATACAGTACAGCTCAATACACACAATTGTTAAGGGGATGCACAGACCAGAGAAAGACTTTCGTCTTGTTTACATCAGGGTCCCCCATTTTCAATTCATAGTGATATATATTTTTGGGCATACACTTACAATATAAGCAGCTGGGAAACACATTATATGATGTATTCAGGGCCATTTCACGTTGATTAAACGTTACACATTACATCCTGCTAAATGAACGTTAGCTAATATTACGCGGCCAGTGTTGAAAAGCCTTGAGGTCGCATTCAATTTTCAAGAGACCATAACGTTAACTTGACAGCAATGTGGATACAGCTTTATTTGAGCAGTTGCTACTGTAACGTTACCTTAGTTGATTGTCATTCTGACATAACTGCAGTAAACAAACTAACGTTAAACCGAAGTTAACTTACCAGTAAATTCAGTACAGCGACAGCTGAAATCCACAGGACAGCCTGATCACTATAATCGACTGGGCCAGTTACATTTCCCCCAACCAGAGCCTAACTAGAGCCACATTCTGCGAATCAGAGGCAGAGTAGGGCGGGTCTTCGGTGCCAGCACGCTGGGTTGTCTCGTAAAGAATAATACTGCACTGTATCTGAGTATCTAGATGATTATCCATAAAAAACGCACGTTAATCGAAAATACCACACCATTACTGTACCAATGACAGTCAAATAATCTACAGAAAAGCATTACATTGCAAAATAATATGTCCAAGACTAGTGTCGCATGCACACACAATTGTAGAATAGCTCCCTCTCTCCACCGTGTAACTCGACTCCCCCTACTGGTTGAACCAGGCAGAGCAGCGTCAAAAGACGTCATCTTGCGTCACCCACCGGCATCTAGCTCGCTACCGGCGGGAGACGCCTCGTTTTCCAGTCCCACATCTGTATGTATTCAGACTTTAGCCTTGACTAATAAGCGTAGTATCATAACTACATTTATTACATGTGTGTATATATATAATTTTTTTTAGGCCAAATCTGCAGTATGTGCACTCGGACTCTGATGACCACTCGAGTGGCGACGCCAAAAGAAAACGTTTTGCCAAAGCACCGGATGTGGGTTTCCCAGGTATTGATGCAATGCATTTATTTTATATAGGCACTTTGGAAATGATCACTGCTACAGTTAATAATAATAATAACAATAATAATAATAATAATAATAATAATAATAATAATAATAATAATAATAATAATAATAATAATAATAATAATAATAATAATAATAATAATAATAATAATAATAATAATAATAATAATAATAATAATAATAATAATAATAATAATAATAATAATAATAATAATAATAATAATAATAATAATAATAATAATAATAATAATAATAATAATAATAACAGTTAAACAAATTAGTCTGACCATGTACCGACAAATTGAGCATTTTAATTTGATTGGACTTCTGCATTTCTTGCAGTTATTCTATAGTTGGCCCAAAATATATACATTGTGAATAACATGCCAACTAAAATATGTTGTAGGACAGACTCCAAAATCGAGCCGGTCTCGTAAGGCGCTAAGATCCGGCAAGCCTCCAGTTGTGTGGCCACTAGGCCAAGAGCCTACAATGAATGGTATGTTGCTATGAATGTTAAAATGCCAACTAGATGACTGTTTAAACATGATTTGTAGCATCTTCAATTCTCACCCTGGCTTCCCTTTTTTAGATTCTTTGGATGGTGGCATGATCTACAGCTATTTAGATTCATTGCAGACTCCTGATCCAAATAACAGTAAGTGAACCCATATCTGTGTTCTTGTGAGGAGCTTGCTGGCAGGTCGCTGGCATCATGCATGCAACAGAATGCATGTTTACAATGTATGCATGCCAGCCCACTACAAAAATTCAAAGCCTTCACAACTTGCAAGCAATGTCACAATAAAAATGTGTAGTTGTACATAATGCTTTTATATTGAGCACAATTTCCACCATGTTTGAGTCGCAACTTATTTTACATTTCCCCTTTGTAGATCTGGTTACTAGCAACTACCGGCAATCGTTAACTCAACATAATGGTGAGTTATCAAGCAGTCTCATAACATAATATTCTGGCATGTTTAAAATATCTGTATTGTCTCGCATTGTCTTTGATATTTTTATTAAAGTAGTATTTGGCAGTGCACGTGAAATCAGCTGAATGGAAATCAAAAATTTTCTCACATGGGGGATTACAATAGCGTCATTTGCTAATAACTTTGTGTATTTCCTACTGTGTTTCAGCCGAGATGCCAGGATTTGATATTGTACAGTACCACCAGCTCCAGCAGGCCTCACATGTCCAGCAGCTGCAAGATCGACAAAGTGCAAGTAGTGGTATGATACTGTACTCTTTCAGTAACAGTGTTTTGAGAGATGGGGATACAACTCCTTACACCCCTTCCTGACATAGAGCGACGCGAGCGAGCGAGAAAAAGTGATTAAAATGTATTCGTTTCAATCAGACTATCCTGACCTGCCGCGAGCGACAGTGAACTGAGCAGCGATGTCGTTCACCCCTCAAATATTCGCTCGCTGTGTCTCTAGTTGAGCGATTACGCGGCCGAGTCCCGGCCCTAAACACTTTTTATTGGTCGAGAATCCAGGTAACACACACTCGGACACGCGTTGCGTCATATCAGGACAGTGTCGTGTGCGATTTCGTCTCCAGTTCGCTCGCTTGCTGCCTGTCAGGAACCGGTGTTAGTGATTATGACATGTATGTTAGTTTGACTGACAAGTCAGATTTTGTATTTATTTTTAAATATAATGATTTGTTTCTACAGGGATGTCGGGATGCAGCTCGGGGCAATACAACAGTCCCCCTGGTCTCTCACAACATGCACAAAATGGTATGCCATTTTAGAGGGAACTACCACCAGTTTGATCCAATGCAGTCAAACTATAGTGAAATATATAACTATGATTTTGTTTCTACAGCGATGTCAGGATACAGCTCAGGGCACTACAACACCCCATCTGGTGTTTCACAGCGTAGACAGATGGCCGGCGATGACGGGCAGCTTATGAAAGGCAAGTCTATTGGACATGGTGTAATTCCTCGTGTGATTTGCTGCTTATTTTTATTTCTCATTTAATGATTTTAACTCTTCTTCTGAAGACCTTACCATCCAGAAGATGAATTCAATGCTTGCTGAATTACTTGTCGTGGTGAAGGATCTGTCCAGAGATGTGCAGTTCATCAAGACAGAGTTGGCTGAGGGCAACATAGCTGGTGGGACCAGGGGACACGGGGTGGCCACCACAACCACTATGCTCCCCTTCCAGCTGCCAATCACCAGTGAACAAGACTTCAATGAGGCAGAATCATTACTGATGGAGCAATCAGTCCGTCAAAAGATGGTAATTTATTGAACTGCATTCATTTATCAAATGTAGATCATTTCAGTGTGGTCTTGTTCACGGGAAAAATGTGTTTAGCACTTTCTAGTTCAAAACGTGTTAGAGCTTGTATATCTGCTATTTATGAAACGTTTTGAAATTGTTCAAATATACCGTTTACATATGGACAGGAGGGTTAATGTGGTTAAACCTAATGACTGGCATGGGCTGGAATATCAGTGCATGCATAAAGTGTGTGTATAAACAAGTTGGTTGCTCTGTGTTCATAAAATAAATGTTATGCTGTTTCTAACGCAGGGCCTTCATTTTCTTCTCTCTGATTTAGATTTCTCGCCTGGCTTTGGTAGGAGGCACCAATTCAGAGAACCTGATCAGACTGATGTTGAAAACTGCTATGACCAACGCCCTGGCCAGTGGGTTCAACTGGGCTGGAAAGAAAGACAAGCGTTGTTCAGAAAGCAAGAAGCCATTCAAGCACACCACACTACAAGCCTGCATGTTTGGTGAGCTTCCTCCACTGCAAACTACTTCATAGGTTAAGTTTAGGTAGTGAGGTGGTGATGCTGGTGATGCTGGTGATTCAGAATATAATTATGCTGTTGCAAAAACTTTAAAAAAAAGTGTTATGTTGGAATAAAGTGATGAAAGTGCAACCTATAAGAAATGGACAACGTAATTGGTGAGCTTTAGAGGTGCATGGATACACATTGTATTGCCTAGATGGTGTCAGGCTAGGCGATTGCTTCTCTTTCCTGTCCAGTCTAACTGGATGCTGACTGTAGCTTGTTACTGTAGACCTACAGAGTGAGTAATTGAGTGATTAAAAAAAATCGCACTCGTGTGAAGTGAGGGGTGCTCTTATCATCGTACATCATCTCACCTCTCTTCCTCACTTTTTTATTTTTGTGTCTATCAGCTGCTGCTCGACAGTTTGACCCCAAGCTGACCGACCAGGACTACAGCGAAACTGTCAAGAAGTGGCTTCGTTATGCGCCAGACCGGGAGGGAGGCATCTCAAGGAACCGAAGTGACCCAAACTTAAGTCAAGCGAACCAGAGTCAAACTTAGGGTACCCCAGCACACACTGTTTCCCTGGTTCATACAGTAAAAGGAATTACCCTCATGGACACTGTTCTTCCATGGACGGCATCTACTTGAATGACTTGCTGCTTCAGCCTGTTCTTGGAACCGAAGTGACCCAAACTTAAGTCAAGCGAACCAGAGTCAAACTTAGGGTACCCCAGCACACACTGTTTCCCTGGTTCATACAGTACAAGGAATTACCCTCATGGACACTGTTCTTCCATGGACGGCATCTACTTGAATGACTTGCTGCTTCAGCCTGTTCTTGGAACCGAAGTGACCCAAACTTAAGTCAACCGAACCAGAGTCAAACTTAGGGTACCCCAGCACACACTGTTTCCCTGGTTCATACAGTACAAGGAATTACCCTCATGGACACTGTTCTTCCATGGACGGCATCTACTTGAATGACTTGCTGCTTCAGCCTGTTCTTGGAACCAAAGTGACCCAAACTTAAGTCAAGCGAACCAGAGTCAAACTTAGGGTACCCCAGCACACACTGTTTCCCTGGTTCATACAGTACAAGGAATTATCCTCATGGACACTGTTCTTCCATGGACGGCATCTACTTGAATGACTTGCTGCTTCAGCCTTGTTGTGAAGGGCCAGATTAAAGCTGAGAATCTACATTTATTGTTTTATATACTTTGTATATTATTTATATATACACGGTATATCCCTTTAAGCCTGCGTTCGAATCATAGTAATATTCGCTTTCCTTATTGGATAACGCCATCTGCGCCAGACCGCAAGCCCCCAAAGTCAGGTTCAAAGGCGAGCCCGGGCATGTCGTAACATGCCCGGAGACAGCGTATTGATTCGAGACGAGAACTGAGGTTCGGGACTAGATAACCACTTAAGTATATATGCTGCGGCAGGTGCGAACAGCAGTGTGTGGTCGTCTAAGTAGCTGTTCATCAAGTTCGGTAACAGTGAAGTGAGCAGCAGTGCGTCTAACAGAGCGTTGAGAACCATGTGCGAATTGAATAGAAAAGTGTCAGATTTAATGCAGTAACGTCAAGTTCGACTTAGTTTAATGTGAAGTAAATAGTTGTTAATTTATTGTGTATCGTGCCAACAACAGTTCGTTCGTGTGTAGCATTACCCAGCGGTTCGTTCGTTTAGCTAGTGGACCTTAGCCAGTGCGCGTGGACTAAATACATTGGTACCAGCACACGAGGAGGCCTAGTCGGAGAACCTACTGGACATGTACACAGGAGAACCGACGGCGGCGATTGCAGAACCAGTATTGGTTGGATTATATTGATTGTGGAACGTATTACCCGGAGAAGAGCATCGTTAATCTCCACTGTCGTTTGGATTTAACCTCGTGAGGATCTACATTCGGGCTGGCCTCATGGACCGAGGCTAGCTGGCTATCATCGTTTGCTATCGAGCATTTGGATTACAGTTATTGCTTTTGTTGCTGAGCGTTGGATTACAAGGACTGGCTTCTGTACGTGAATCCCCTTCTTCTTCAATTGATCAGACTGAGTATCCGAACATTCCTCTCTCCTCCAGACCTTACAACTCTGGGAGGAACCCATTGTCTCCAGGCGGTACCAGCGTTGCCCTCTATAATTGCTATTATACGCCAGGCGGCGTTAGCCTAGTACCCATCGTAGGAATCATTCTATTCCCAGTGACTTATGCTACTGACTGACTTTATGCCTATTCTTCGCCATACAAGCGCGACCCTAATTCTCATATCTGTAACCAATTATTGCATAATAATAAATACCCTCAAATACTATTTCGTTGTCAATGCCGTGTTATTATGAGTGTCCACCATATATTCGATGTACTGTCTGGCCAGTAATTAAAGTACATACCTAGCAGTGGTTTAATCTATCACAATCTTTAATACAGTCAGGGTTTTGTAACCCCTCAGTTACAATTGGTCCTTCGAACCGGATGGTATCAGTAATCTTAAATATCATATTAATATTGATATGGCCAGCGGTGGACACTCTCCAAACGGCTCCCCCAAACTAGAGCGCCCGCAGCGCAAACGTCAGCCACCTCCATACCTGGAGGACTACGCTTTCGTTTTACCTCCTATCTTATCTAAAAAGACGTTAAGTACGGATAAAACTGATAGTTTAAGCATGCCCAATCCTATCGACTTGTCGGCCCTACCAGTAGAGACCCCAGTGGGTTCAAACAAAACTGACTTAGCTCACGGGGGGGACCAAGCGGGACATGACGTGACTATACCTCAAGACAGCGCCACCGGGATAGACCCCGGAGCGCCCCAGGATAAAGAAAGCGCCACCGGGATAGACCCCGGAGCACAAGAGACCCAAGAGCGCGCACCCGAGACAGACCTCGGCGCGCAACCAAGAGAAGAGTACCGTGCTCAAGAGATAGACATCGGAGCGCGGGAGAAATCAAGAAGCAGCGCTCAAGAGAGGGACCTCGGAGCGCGCCAAGAGAACAGGTCTCCACCAAGCCCTGTCAGCGCCCGATCACCTCCATCAGTGTCATCCCCCAGCGAGGCTGACCAGAGACTGGCGCAAGCCTTAATCGCCACACTGACAGCTTCAACCGAAAGAGACCGTATCCAGGGTGAGCGCGACCGTCTTCAACCACAGACACTTAGTGAGCGCGAACACTCTGCAGCGGAACGAGAGCGCCTCCAAGCACAGGCACTTAGTGAGCGCGAACACTCTGCAGCGGAACGAGAGCGCCTCCAAGCGCAACAACAGAACGAAAGAGAACGCCTCCGACTGGAAGAGAGTCGCCTCCAGGCTGACGCGGCGATGACCATCAGACTGGAAGAGAGGCGCCTCCAGGCTGAAGAAAACATTCAGCGAGACCGCACCAACGCGCAACGCGATGCCCAGCGCGCCGCCGCCGATGCACAGCGCGACGCCGCCAATGCACAGCGCGAAGCGGAGTGAGACCGTCTGCAGGCGCAGATGATAGAACAATTGATCCAGAGGGCGACCCCCCCCCCCCTCCACACGGAGCTCCCGGAGATCATCACGACACGGGTCTAGGGCACCTTCCCCTACCCGACAAATCTACACGGGACCCGGCCAACAGGAAGAACCTGCCTACGTCGCCGAGCCCCCTCCCCGACCGGTCTATACGGGACCCAGCCAACGGGAAGAACCGGCCTACGTCGCCGAGAGACTAACTAGAAGACTCCAAGACCTAGCGGAGGAAGAGGAGGGACATCAAGCCCACCAGCACGAACCTACTTTGGACCAGGAGGCCCAGTACAGCCCCGACCTCAGCCCCGAGTCACTGCGCTACAAACCCCTGACCCAACTCATGGGTGAGTTTGATGCACAGTCAGCACCGAGGAGCAGCACCTGGGGGCCCGGCCTCTGGTACCCACCCAGCACTAACCCACGACCACCCGTACGGGGAGACTCGCCCAGGAGGCCTCTCCCCCTACGCTCATCGGTGTCCCAGCCATCCATGGCGTCTTACCTTGGAACACCGACGTTCCCAGACTTTACGCGCGAGGACAGAGCACAGTACACAGAATTACGCATGTGTTTAGAGACTATAATGTCCGATGTCCACGACGAGTCTTATAAATATGCCATCCTCCTCAAGCATCTCAAGGTGCCCAGAGTGCATAACATAGCGCTGGCATATTCGAACTCAAGAACCCCCTACTCAGATGCTCTGGTAGCCCTCGACGCGCGCTATGGACGCATATGGGATTACGTGATCCAAGAAATACGAGATATCGACCGCCTCCCCCCAGCCAAAGACAATAGAGCACTAGATGACCTCTCTATCAAGGTACAATCCCTCGTGGGGATGCTGGGGTCCCAAAGGGAGAAGGGGAGATATGAACTGTATGCAAATTCTAACGTGGAGCGGATACTGGAGAAGCTCCCTCCAGCCCGTCAAGAGCGTTTTCGGCGGCAGAAAGACCACCGTGACCCTAACGGCCCAGAACCATCCCTCCTAGACCTGGCTGATTTCCTAGCCAGGGAGGTCAGCAGTCTACGATTGGACACATTCGTGTGGAGTGGCTCTAACCCTAGAGATGGACCGCGGAGGTTCAATGACAACCGCCGGTCAGTGACAGTTATGCACCAGGCCGAGTCAGTGCCGCAGCACAAGAACCACAACACCCCCCACGTGAAGGGAAAGTGGAAGATTGCCTGCCAGTACTGTGAAAATGAACATTGGCTGTCTCAATGTGACACCTTCAAGAAGTTGACTGCTGACTAAGTGAGTCAGTGGATCAAAGCGAACCGCCGCTGCTTCCGCTGCGCGCGCAGCCATATGGCAGCTGAGTGCCGCCTGAAGAAAAGATGCAGCAAGTGCGACGGCGCCCACCTGGAGGTCCTGCACGACAGCAACAAGAGGAAAACCCCGTACCACAAAGCAGCTCGAGAGAAAATGTCATGTATATAGACCCTGGAAAGAGCGGGAGCTCCCGAGTGCTCTTGAAGGTGGTCCGAGTGCTCCTAAGCTACGAGGACAAGGTCCTGGACACTTACGCCGTCCTCGACGATGGGTCGGAAAAGACTCTCCTCCTCGCTTCCGCCGCAGCCCAGTTGGGCCTGCGGGGTACCGAAGAAACAATGACAATCCGTACTATTCGGCGAGACCTAAAGACCATAAAGGGTGAAAACGTCTCATTCACAATAGCAGCGGTCGAGCAGCCCGAGAAGCGGTACAGCATCACTAACGCCTTCACAAGCCATGACATAGGTCTGTCACGTTATACCTACCCCATCACACAGCTGACGGAGAAATACGTGCACCTACGTCAACTACCTATACCGCTCATCGACGGCGCCACCCCGACCCTGCTCATAGGATCCGACCACGCAAACCTCATCGTCCCAACGGACCAGGTCCACATCGGGCCCAGAGGCTGTCCAGCAGCGGTCAAGACCCGCCTGGGTTGGACACTACAATGCCCCCTCTCCGGGTCTTCCAACCGACCGACAGCCACTACACGAGGATAAGTGAAGACAACACCACCCTCTTGCAGCACGTCGAGAGACTATGGACATTAGACTCGATGCCCTTTAAGAACGAAAAGAAACTAGTTTGTTCAAAGGAAGACACGTATGCCATAGCTCTCCTCGAGCAGAAGACAAAGAGGGTCGAGGTCGACGGAGTGATGAGATACGCAACTCCACTCTTGAGGCGAGAGGGGATGCCCACCCTCCACGCCTCAAAAGAAGCGACAGAACGCTATCTACTGAACACCGAGCGGCGTCTAGCAAAGGACCCCACTCAAGCCACTGTATACCGCGCTGAGATCGACAAACTGATCACAGCGGGACATATCAAGAAAATTGACAATCAAGAGGCAGACCAGACGACCGAATCCTGGTATGTGCCCCACCACAAGGTCCACCACAACGGCAAGAACCGCATTGTATTCAACTGCAGCTACCAGATCGGACTACAGAACCTGAATAAAGTACTACTACGTTTCCGCCAAGACAAGGTGGCTATCAGCGGCGACATCAAAGGGATGTTCCTGCAGGTGCGACTGATGGAGGAGGACAAGCCCCTGCTGCGGTTCCTATGGAGAGAGAGGATCAACAATGAACAACCCTCCATCTATCAATGGGAGGTCCTCCCCTTCGGCACCACATGCAGTCCATGCTGTGCCACGTTCGCACTACAAAAACACGTGACAGAAGACCCTGAAGCTGACGAGGAGGTCAGACAAAGCGTAGAGAGGAGTTTCTACGTGGACAATTGTCTACAAAGCGTCTCGACGCCAGAAGAAGCCGAAGCCATCCTACTTAAGCTCCGAGCCTCCCTGATCAAAGGCGGCTTCGACCTTAGGCAGTGGGCCAGCAGTGACCCTCAAGTACTTCGCAGCCTCTACCCAGAGACAAAGGCAGCAAGCAGCGAGACATGGATGGCGACCACCCCAGGTGAAGCACAGGAAATGACATTGGGCCTCGTCTGGCGCTTCAAAACAGACTCGCTCCATTACAAGCACACACCCCTGACCCAGGAGCAGGGAAGGTCGACCCCTCTACCGACCACTCGACGGAGCGTATACAGAACACTCGCAAGCCAATACGACCCGCTGGGGTGTATCCTACCTTACACCACTCGGGCGAAGATGCTCGTGCGAGAACTGTGGGACAAAGAACAGGGCTGGGACGACCACATACCCGACCACCTAGCTTCCACCTGGAGAGAGTGGGAGAGAGAACTCAGCTCGCTCCAAAATGTGAACATTCGCCGGAGCTACTTCCCACCCACATTGCGGCTGGAGACGTGTCAGATGGACCTGCACGTCTTCAGTGACGCCTCGGAAGTAGCCTACGGTTCGGTGGCTTACTTGCGAGCCCGAGAGGAGGGAGGAGAAGTACACACAGCCTTCGTCCTGGCTCGCTCAAGAATAGCCCCCCACAAGCAACAATCGATCCCGCGTCTAGAGCTCTGCGCAGCTCTGGTAGGCGCGCAACTCGCCACGCTGATACAACGTGAACTCACCATAACGGTGCAAAAGACAATCTTGTGGTCAGACTCCATGACTGTACTTACATGGATCCAGTCCGATTCTTGTAGATACAAAGTCTTCGTGGGAGTCAGAGTCACCGAGATTCAAGACCTGGTAGGATCAGCGTGCTGGAGGTACATTGACACCAAACAGAACCCAGCCGATGTCATCACACGGGGGATGTCTCTAGATGACCTCACACGTCCCAACATTTACAGTGACGGTCCTGAGTTCCTCAAGCTCCCGGAGGAGGAGTGGCCTACCCCCACACCACGGGAGGCTAGTCAAGAGGAGGCAGAGATCAAGAAATCTATGTTCTGTGGGCTGACGCACGTCCCAGCCCCCACGGACCCTAACATAGACGACTGCTTAACCTTTGAGAGTGCGCAGATAAAGACATTCTTGTGGCACCACCCTGAGGTTCCCCCCACTACAGACATTGACGCATCGAACTACACAGAGGCAGAACTCCTTCTGATACAGCGAGCCCAAAGAGACTCATTTCCAGATGAGCTAGACTGCCTGCAGGGAGAAAAGCCAATCCCTTCAGACAGCCGACTGCTCGCCTTGGCCCCCGAGCTCGACACCCATGACCTCATCAGGGTGGGTGGTCGTCTGCGACGGGCCCCGGACCTAACGGATGACGTCAAGTATCCTATCGTCCTCAACAGTCGACACAAGGTCACCGAGCTTATCATAAAGAAGTACGACGAGGATGTGCACCACGCTGGGGCAGAGAGAGTCTTCGCTGAGATCCGACGCCGTTACTGGATACTGCAAGGAAGAGAAGCAGTACGTCGCTTCCAACAGACTTGTCTAGACTGTCGCAAGTGGCGAGCACAGCCCAGTATACCTATGATGGCCGACCTGCCTCCCTGCCGCCTCCGACTCGGCGAGAGGGCCTTTCACTCCACGGGCGGGGACTGCTTCGGCCCGCTCTACGTCAAGAAAGGAAGAGGGACAGAGAAGAGGTGGGGCATTGTATACAAGTGTATGACCACCCGAGCAGTGCATATAGAACTCCTTCAGACCATGAGTACGGATTCATTCCTCATGTCCCTCCGGAGATTTTTTACAAGAAAAGGAAAACCGTCTGCATTGTTGTCTGATCAAGGGACAAACTTCAAAGGCGGAGAAAGAGAACTGAGAGAGAGTTTCCAGGCCATGGGCCCAGAACTTAAGACCCGCCTCGCTCCCTCTCAGATCGAATTCCAGTTCAACCCCCCGAACGCCCCTCATTTCGCGGGAACCTGGGAAAGAGAAGTCCGTTCTATAAAGACAGCTCTGTACGCCGTGCTTGGGGCCCAGACCGTGGCGGAAGAAGTCCTCACGACAGTCCTCACGGAGATCGAGGGCGTATTGAACTCGAAGCCCCTCGGGTACGTTTCAAGTGATGTAGCAGACGTCGACCCAGTCACCCCAAACACTCTCTTGATGGGGCGGCTGGACCCTGCCCTTCCACAGGCGGTGTACAGACCTGAAGAAGTGAACGGCCGAAGAATGTGGAGATACAGTCAAGTATTGGCTGACCAGTTTTGGAACAGTTTCCTCCTCCACTACCTACCGTCCCTCCAAGCCCGTCAGAAGTGGGTAAAGGACAGGAACAACTTAAAAGTGGACACAGTCGTTACGATCATAGACCAGTCACTACCCCGAGCTATGTGGCCGGCCGGCCGCGTAAGCAAAGTGATCACTGGTGCCGATGGAAAGGTCAGAGCGGCAGAAGTCATAGTCCAAGGGCGGACCTACACCCGACCCGTGGCGAGGCTGATAGAGTTGCTCCCCTGATGACGAACATGACCCACTGACTTTGTAGATTGCCCTACTCCTCACAACAGATATTGAGCAGTTGACTGGACTATTAATCTGTCTCCCTTAACTAATTAGGTGCGGACTAATTAGGAGGCGGCTGTTGTGAAGGGCCAGATTAAAGCTGAGAATCTACATTTATTGTTTTATATACTTTGTATATTATTTATATATACACGGTATATCCCTTTAAGCCTGCGTTCGAATCATAGTAATATTCGCTTTCCTTATTGGATAACGCCATCGGCGCCAGACCGCAAGCCCCCAAAGTCAGGTTCAAAGGCGAGCCCGGGCATGTCGTAACATGCCCGGAGACAGCGTATTGATTCGAGACGAGAACTGAGGTTCGGGACTAGATAACCACTTAAGTATATATGCTGCGGCAGGTGCGAACAGCAGTGTGTGGTCGTCTAAGTAGCTGTTCATCAAGTTCGGTAACAGTGAAGTGAGCAGCAGTGCGTCTAACAGAGCGTTGAGAACCATGTGCGAATTGAATAGTAAAGTGTCAGATTTAATGCAGTAACGTCAAGTTCGACTTAGTTTAATGTGAAGTAAATAGTCATTAATTTATTGTGTATCGTGCCAACAACAGTTTGTTCGTGTGTAGCATTACCCAGCGGTTCGTTCGTTTAGCTAGTGGACCTTAGCCAGTGCGCGTGGACTAAATACATTGGTACCAGCACACGAGGAGGCCTAGTCGGAGAACCTACTGGACATGTGCACAGGAGAACCGACGGCGGCGATTGCAGAACCAGTATTGGTTGGATTATATTGATTGTGGAACGTATTACCCGGAGAAGAGCATCGTTAATCTCCACTGTCGTTTGGATTTAACCTCGTGAGGATCTACATTCAGGCTGGCCTCATGGACCGAGGCTAGCTGGCTATCATCGTTTGCTATCGAGCATTTGAATTACAGTTATTGCTTTTGTTGCTGAGCGTTGGATTACAAGGACTGGCTTCTGTACGTGAATCCCCTTCTTCTACAATTGATCAGACTGAGTATCCGAACATTCCTCTCTCCTCCAGACCTTACAACTCTGGGAGGAACCCATTGTCTCCAGGCGGTACCAGCGTTGCCCTCTATAATTGCTATTATACGCCAGGCGGCGTTAGCCTAGTACCCATCGTAGGAATCATTCTATTCCCAGTGACTTATGCTACTGACTGACTTTATGCCTATTCTTCGCCATACAAGCGCGACCCTAATTCTCATATCTGTAACCAATTATTGCATAATAATAAATACCCTCAAATACTATTTCGTTGTCAATGCCGTGTTATTATGAGTGTCCACCATATATTCGATGTACTGTCTGGCCAGTAATTAAAGTACATACCTAGCAGTGGTTTAATCTATCACAATCTTTAATACAGTCAGGGTTTTGTAACCCCTCAGTTACAAGCCTGTTCTTGGAACCGAAGTGACCCAAACTTAAGTCAAGCGAACCAGAGTCAAACTTAGGGTACCCCAGCACACACTGTTTCCCTGGTTCATACAGTACAAGGAATTACCCTCATGGACACTGTTCTTCCATGGACGGCATCTACTTGAATGACTTGCTGCTTCAGCCTGTTCTTGCAGTGTTTATTTTTTTATTTTTTATTTTAACCTTTATTTACCCAGGGTAGGTTCGCTGAGCACGGATGCTCTTTTTCAGCTACGCCCTGCTTCACATTCACAGAGGTCCATTCACACCTGGGAGTTTCCCAGTACAACCACAGTCTGACACTGTTGGCCACTGAGCAACTCCACTGGAGCAGTTGGGGGTTTAGTGCCTTGCTCAAGGGCACTTCAGCGGTTGGTGTTAAGGGTATGGGAGAGAGTTATATGGGAGAGAGTTATAGAAACATTAGGGGAGTAACGGTACACAAAATCCACGGTTCGGTACGTACCTCGGTTTTGAAGTCACGGTTCGGTATTATTTTCGGTACAGTGGGGGGGGGGGGGAATATAAAAAAAATTGCTTTTCATTTATCTATTTATTTAACTGTATTAAACAATATAAAACGAATTGGCCATAATTGACTGAGCAAACTAATGCTTACTGCTGTAACCTACTAATATCACTTAAGTAAATCTGAAGATTATTATATAGCAGATGCCTTGGAGGATAAGTCGTGGACAACTGTAGATCATCTGAGCTCCACTGTGTTTAAATTCAAATCCTCTGCCATTGTTATTTAATTGTGTCTGAAAACTAAAGTATTATACTCTTATTAGGGGACTAAATTGAAAAACTCCATAAAAAGATTATGTTGAAATAATGTCCCACTTTCTTTTCCATACATATTTTATTCAACTTCAGCCCTGATCATAACCATTTTTTATATTATTTTTGTAATGAAATACTCCCACTTTTCTGAAAAGAGTTGTTAAATATGACAAAAAAAACAATATGTGGTGGTTATGATCGGGCTGAAGTTGAATAAACAATTTATGAAGAGTAAAAAAAAAATACAAGATAATTAAAAGATTATGCCACATATTATGTTGGCTACAAACATAATCACTGCAAAGTTATCAAACAAATAAGAATCTGATCAGACACAAGGGTTAAGTTGTTGTTCCCTTTCTAATTTCCTCAAAAACATCTAGTCTAGTTAATGTGATCAATATTATTTGACAATTGATGCTTTTTGTTGGACATTTCAGTCAGTGAGCTCATACTTTGAGCTCATAAATTTATAGTTAAAATGATTGAGACAACGCAATCTTGTATTCGTTGTGCATGAATGCGTGTGCTCACCACACACAATACGTGTGTCACTATTCTGGCAGTGGCTATATATAGTATTGTTAATGAAAGGTCTGTTATAAGGTCTGTTATTTAATGTTTGTGTAAAAGGTTAACTGGTCACTGGAAGTATGATGAGACCCTCTTGAAAGAATTTAATTTTTTTTTATATTAAAGCCATGTTGTCATTTTTGTTCACACATTTTTGGAAATATGGTCATATAAGAATTTTGAACAACAATAGTGTGTTTAACAGCAGGAAACAAACGTGTAATGTTATGATGTATACATATCACCAGCAATATTTTAATGTAAAATGTACATTAATCAGTATTGATTCCTTAACTTTACAAGTTACAAGTAGATGTACAAGTTACAAATGTACAAGTAGATTACCATTTAGATTATGGTTGATTCAATATAAAATCAACTAAAATGTGCATGTAGATTACCATTTAGATGATGGTTGAATCAACATTGATATAGTATCAGTTATGGTTGACACCTAACGTTGATTCAACATGTAAGTCATAGACAACGATTTGTATAATTTCGATGTCAGGCTTCAACATAGATTCAATATTTCTGCCTAACCCTATTTAAACGTTGATTCACTCATTTTTTGCTATATGGGTTTACATCCCAACATCCGTCTGACCACACCCCCTTCCGCTTACCTTCATAAGCAGGTGTGTGGTCACCTACTCGCCTCCTTCTTCACTTTCACCACAAGGAAGTGCCTTCGGTAGATCCCCGCTTGACGAGGTTGATAGTAGAAGAAAGTTGGAAAACAAGAGATACGTTGACATCATATCTTTATTTTCTCTCTCACTATTTTCGAGAAAATACAGCGATATTGTCTTTGTTACTGGAGTGTCTGGGACCTTCAACGTTTTTTTTGTATTAGGAGCGCACGCCGCTGACATGCTTCCCAACTACAATCCTCCTTGCTGCGGCTGGATGGGGTAAAGACCCTCCAGCAACACAGCTGGACTGTAGGACGCACCGTCTGTTGTGAGAAGCGGTTTTTTCCAGGTTGGGTATGTACTGTTTTGCTTGCGAGCTCTGGTTGTTGTTGATGCTATGGGGGTTAGCTAACAATTTACGAAACGCAGACCCCAGGCTAGGGTCCTCTGCTCGGCTTAAAACGGCGGTCGGAGGATCTTGGTCTGAAGCCCATTATAGTCAACTAGTGGGCCGCGACCAGGAACTGGTGATCCCAGGATTCTCTGGACGAGCGATGCTTCTCTGTCCCGTGTAGGCCCCATCTTTCATATACAAATGAAAGTATACCCTAACGAGGAAATGTGGGCATAAGATCTTCTTTATCGGAAGTTCCATGCTCAAAGGGCCCCGTGTATGTCTGGATCACCGTTGACAACTGTGTTCTGACATTTCTTTTTCTTTTCCCTGTTAGGGGAGGGATTGGGACAGCGGCCTGTCTGAAGTGTGGCTTGTTATGTCATTGTATACAGTTCAGGTGATAGCTGCTTAAGCTTGCATGCTAGTTGTGGACTACTGTTTTTTTTTTTTTTTTTTTTTTAACTTTTTTCCCGGCCCTTTTTTGAGGGCACTCCATCCACCCCCCCCTCTTCGGGGGACAACTTTATTATTTATTATACGTTTTAATTATTTACAGTACAAAATTAAATAAAAAGTGTAGTAAAATAAGAAAAATATTAAAAAATATATATTTCATTGCCCTATCGGAGGGGGGGAACTCAGACTAGATATTGACAAACAAATTACAACTAAGGACAATGAAGGACAACAACGAATACACATGACAAGGGAAAGGGGGGGGGGCAGAGAGGGGAGTAAGTAAAGTAGAGGGGGATTGAGAGAAGGGTGGGTTATGGAGTGGATGGCTCACAGGTCAATCTCCTATGATTGGGAGCCTAGATTATCCACAAGCAATTTCCAGATGTTATTAAATTGTGAGACTTCGATGTGATCCACGGTTGAGATTGTTTCCTGTGATATGTAATTTGAGAGAAGGCCTAACCATTGGCCAGTATTCACCTTTTTTCTTGTCTTCAAGTTTAAGAGGATAGTTTTCTTGGCAACAGCTAGATAAACGAGTAGGGGTTTGGTGTTCTGGACTAATAAATTGATAGCAGTAGTATCCCCAAGTAGGCAGAGGGAGGGGGAGACAGGAATGCTGCAGCTCATGACCCGGGATAGTGTATTGATGACGGAATTCCAGAAGTCTAGAACAGGTGGGCAGAGCCAGGTGGCATGGAAATAGTTGTCTGTGGTATTGAGGGTGCAATGGGAGCATACATCTGTGCTTCCAAATCCCATTTGAAACATCCTGTGCTGTGTGATATGTACTCTGTGTAACACCTTATGTTACAAAGGATCAGATTAAACCGAATATATATATTTATTTATTGATATATATTGCATAGTATTTGTATATCGTTTGATATCCCTTGTATATTCCTTGTACATATACACGGAATATCCCTTTAGTCCAGCCCATAATATTTCATTCTCCTATTGGACAGTGGTCTACCGGCGCCAGGGACCGGCCCCCGGAGCCAAGTTCAAAGTCACCGACACGACATGTCTGTACTTGCCCCGGCCCTGCCCAGGGATACGGCGACAGAAATGAGAGTGGCACTATTTGTTCACCGTGCGTATAAATACGGCGCAGGTGAATGTAGAAGACCCTTAGCCCTTTACCTCCGTACCCTTCGTCCATTTTAGCATGTTACCCACTAAGTGAAGCCTCACCCACGATACAACGTGCGGTGAAGTATGGCCTGTTTGGCCTCAGAATAGAGCATCGAGACCGCGTGCGAATTAGTAACTGAATTGTCAGAGTTTGGCGCTATACCGTCGAGTGCGACATATTTCTATTGAGTCTTTAATAGTCTATTTGTGTATAGTGTATCGTGCGGTTAGAATTCTATAGTGACCAGCATCTCCAACGCTTTCTCGTATTAGCTAGAGTTCTTATCCAGGCTGGGCCGACCGCATGGCGCTTTCACCCGAGGAGACCTAGGCGAGAACCGTATGGACATGTACACTGGATTAATCTACCCGACGACTACATAGCCTTTGCGGCTGGAATATATTTGCTTTGGTCCTATGATTTATGGAGCGGATAATCGCCGACGCCTGCACGTGTTGGATTTACCCCGAGAGGAGTCAAGTCGAGTCGGCGCTCAGAGAGCCTGAGGCCGCCTAGCTTTCTTCACTGTAGAGCTACAGTCTACAAGAGAACCAAGCTGTATTCGTCTGTGGATCAAGAGACTACTGCACCGGCTTCTGTACCTGAAGTCTCCCTAGTCATCGTTGACCAGACGTCCTACTACCGACAGATCTTCTACCCCCTTGCTGGCTTACAACCAGTGGGAACCCCTTCCAGTATCTCCCGCTATTACTAGTGTACCATAGATATAATTCCCTAAGATTCAGGTTGTATAATTACCTCCTGCGTAACCAGAGAATGGACATTCGTTATTGATTTGCCTACGCATACTCCTTTGCCTTACAAGTGCATTCAAAGAATAATGTAAAGTATCCTATGTACCTTTTGCTCCATTAAATACTTGATTAATACCTTTGACTGGAACCGATTTCATTGTGGGAAGTGTTCATCATATTCATATATCGTGTACTGTATGGCCAGTAATTAAAGTACATAAAGCGGTAGTGGTTTAATGATACCATACTTATCAATACAGTCAGGGAATTGTACCCCTCAGTTACAATTGGTCCTTCGAGCCGGATAATAACTAGTATAATATTAATATAGTGGTATTAATATTGAAATGGCCTATGATGAACACTCCACAAAACGGTCCTCCTAAAGTAGATCGCCCGCAGCGTAGACGGCAGCCACCTCAGTACTTAGAGGATTACGTTGCCAGTATACTACCTAGCCTTCTACAGACGGTAAACGCGGAAAAAGTAGAAAGTAAAATTATGTCCGACCCTATCAACCAGGCTACCCCGCCAACAGAGGCCCTAGTGGGTTCTAATGTAACTGACCAAGCTCACGGTAGGGACCAGGAGGGAACTGACACGACTTTACCCCCCGCCAAGACCGAAGAAGTAGTCCCCGGAGAGCTCCAGGAGAAAGACAACCCTCCAGAGATGGAACTCTGCCCGGACCAAGAAGAGGAGAGCGCCCAGGAGATAGAGCTCCAGGACTCCCCGCAGGAGAACGCATCTCCAACGAGTACTGCCAGGAGCGGATCACCTCAACCAGCGCCTCCAAGCGCAGCAACGGAGCGACGAAGATCGTATACGTCTAGAGATTAGACGCCTTCAGACGGAAGAGAATATGGTAAGAGACCACGCCGAAGCCCAGTGCGCCGCCGCCGAAGCCCAGCGCGCCGCTGCCGGTGCCCAAAGAGAAGCAGAGCGCGACATCGCTCTCACCAAGCGCGAAGCCGAGCGCGACCGATTACAAGCGCAGCTAATGGAGCAGCTGATCGCCAGGGCAACACCCCCTCCCTCCGCACGGGGTTCCAGGGCCTCGTCAAGACACGGGTCAAGGGCACCCTCCCCTAACCGATCAAGCGACCCTGAGCCCGACCACCAGAGAGAGCCTATACCCCCCTCCGAACTCCTTCCCCGACCGGTCCCAGTGAGACCCAGCTACAAGGAAGGAACGGTATACACCGCGGAGAGGCTAAATAGACGACTACAGGATCTAGAGGACCTGACAGAGGAAGAAGAAGAGGGAGAGGAGGAGAGTCAAGCCCGACAGCAGCACAGTACTCCACAGGACCAGGAGGTCCAGTACAGCCCAGGCTCTACCCCCGCGGCTCTGCGCTACAGACCCCCGACTCAATTCACGGGTGAGATTGACGCACGACCAGTCCCGAGGAATAGCACCTGGATACGCGGGCCATGGTACCCTGCCGGTACCAGCCCACCGAGAGGCGTAAGAGGAGACTCGCCTAGGAGGCCTCTCTTCCAACGCTCACCGATGTGCCAGCCATCTACGGCATCATACATTGGCACACCGACGTTTCCAGACTTCACCCATGAGAACAGAGCACAGTACACGGAGCTACGGATGTGCTTAGAGACAATGATGGCTGATGTAGCTGATGAACGCCACAAGTATGCTATCCTATTGAAGCACCTCAAGGTGCCCCGAGCGCACAATATAGCGCTGGCCTATGCCACCTCTACTACCCCATACACAGCGGCTCTAGCAGCACTCGACCAAAGATATGGACGCATATGGGACTACGTAATACAAGAGATAAGGCATATTGACCGCCTACCCCCAGCAACAGACAATCGCTCACTAGACGACCTGTCTATCAAGGTACAATCCCTGGTAGGGATGCTGGGGGCGCAACGAGAAAAGGGTATGCACGAACTATACGCAAACTCTAATGTCGAGAGGATTTTAGAGAAGCTTCCGCCCGCCCGACAAGAGCGCTTCAGGCAGCAAAGAGACCACCGTGATCCTAACGGTCCCGAGTCATCCCTCCTAGACCTAGCCGACTTCCTGGCGAGAGAAGTCAGCAGCCTGCGATTGGATACGTTCGTGCGGAGCACACCAAGCTCCAGAGAGGGACCTAGGAGAGCAAACGATGGCCGAAGATTGGTGACTGTCATGCACCAATCAGAACCAGTACCGAGCAGCAAGAACCACAGTACCCCCTCGATGAAAGAAAAGTGGAAGATGGTGTGCCCGTACTGCGAGAAAGAACACTGGTTGTCACAATGTGACACATTCAAGAAGATGACCGCCGACGAAGTGGGTCAATGGATAAAGTCCAACCGACGCTGTTACCGATGTGCGCGCAGTCACATGGCAGCCGAGTGCCGCTTAAAGAAGAGGTGTAGTCGGAGCCCACCTAGATGTCCTACACGACAGTAACAGAAGAAAGCCCGCACCCTCAAGCAGCACAAAGGCAAGTGTTATGTACATTGACCCCGCCAGCAGCGGGGGCGCCCGAGTGCTCTTAAAGGTGGTCCGCGTAACACTGAGTTACCAAGACAAGGTCATGGACACTTACGCCGTCCTTGACGACGGGTCAGAGAAGACCCTTCTCCTCGCATCCGCTGCGGCCCAGCTGGGGCTGCGGGGGAGCGAAAACCAGATGACGATTCGGACAATAAGAAGAGATCTAAAGACGATAAAGGGCGAGAATGTCTCCTTCACTATCGCAGCAAGCGGGCAGCCAGAGAGACGGTATAGGATTACTAATGCTTTCACCAGCCAAGAAATAGGCCTGTCGCAGTACACCTACCCCATCGCCAAGCTGATGGATAAATATGTGCACCTGCGTCAACTACCTATCCCGCTCATAGACGGTGCCACCCCGACCCTGCTGATAGGCTCCGACCATGCAGACCTCATAGTCCCGATAGACCGGGTCCACACAGGGCCCAGAGGCTGTCCTGCAGCAGTCGAGACCCGCCTAGGATGGACATTACAAGGCCCCCTCGCTAAGTCTCTTAACCGAACAGCAGCCACTAGCTGCCTCCACTCCAGAGTGACAGAAGAAGACACCACCCTCCTACAGCATGTCGAGAGGCTATGGACACTAGAGACAATGCCCTTTAAGAACGAAAAGAAAGACATTCGTTCCAAGGAAGACATTTACGCCATAGCACTCCTCGAGCAAGGGACAAAGAGAGTCAAAGTCAACGGAGTGATGAGATACGCAACTCCACTCCTGAGGCGAGAGGGTATGCCTACCTTCCACGCCCCAAAAGAAGCGACGGAGCGGTATCTATTGAACACAGAGCGGCGCCTAGCCAGAGACCCCGCTCAGGAGACTGTGTACCGCGCTGAGATTAACAAGCGAATCACAGCGGGACACATAAAGAAAATTGACTGGCGACGTCGTGCGCTGCTCCGCGCCTCCCTGATCAAAGACGGCTTTGATCTCCGGCAGCGGGCCAGGAGCGACCCCCCAGTATTGCGCAGCCTCAACCCAGAGGACAAGCCCCTGCTGCGGTTCCTATGGAGAGAGAGGATCGGGGATGAGCAACCAGCCATCTATCAATGGGAAGTCCTCCCTTTCGGAACCACATGCAGCCCATGCTGTGCTACGTTTGCACTGCAAAAACACGTCGCAGAGGACCCAGCAGCTGATGAAGAGGTCCGAAAAAGTGTAGAAAATAGTTTCTACGTGGACAACTGTCTGCAAAGCGTCTCGACGCCAGAAGAAGCCGAGGCCCTTCTACTCAAGCTCCGCGCCTCCCTGATCAAAGGCGGCTTTGATCTCAGGCAGTGGGCCAGCAGCGACCCGCAAGTATTGCGCAGCCTCTCCCCCGAGGACAAGGCAGCAAGCAGCGAGACCTGGATGGCGACCATCCCAGGAGAAGCCCAAGAAATGACATTAGGACTAGTCTGGCGCTTCAAAACAGACTCGCTCCATTATAAACACACACCCCTGACCAAGGAGCAGGGAAGGTCGACTGCACTACCGACCACCAGACGGAGTGTATACAGAACACTCGCCAGACAATATGACCCGTTGGGATGTATTCTACCTTACACCACCAGGGCAAAGATGATTGTAAGAGCGTTATGGGACAAGGACCAGGGCTGAGACGACCCCATACCCGAACACCTTGCATCCACATGGAGAGAGTGGGAGACGGAACTCAGCTCACTCCCAGGTGTTAACATACACCGCAGCTACTTCCCACCCACAGTGAGGCCGGAGACGTGCCAGATGGACCTGCACGTCTTCAGCGACGTCATCCTGGCTCGCTCAAGAATAGCCCCACGAAAGCAACAATCTATCCCGCGTCTAGAGCTCTGCGCAGCCCTAGCAGGAGCGCACCTCGCCACGTTAATCCAACGTGAACTCACCATTCCGGTGCAAAGAACAATCTTGTGGTCAGACTCCACGACAGTACTCACATGGATCCGGTCTGATTCGTGCAGATACAAGGTCTTCGTGGGAGTCAGAGTCACAGAGATTCAAGATTTAACAGAAGTAGCAAGCTGGAGGTATGTGGACACAAAACACAACCCAGCTGACGTCATCACCCGGGGAATGTCCCTGGATGACCTCACCCGTCACAACCCATACAGTGACGGACCAGAGTTTCTCAAGCTCCCGGAAGAAGAGTGGCCTACACCCACCCCACGGGAGGCGAGTAAAGAGGAGGCAGAAAACAAGAAATCTATGTTCTGTGGATTGAACACAGACCCCGACATAGACGATTGCCTCACCCTAGAGAGTGCGCAGCTAAAGACATTCCTGTGGCACCACCCAGAGGTTCAGCCCACTACTGACATTTCAGCAGCTGACTACGAAGAAGCAGAACTTCTTCTACTACAACGAGCCCAGAGAGACTTGTTCCCCGATGAGCTAGACTGTCTACAGGGAGCAAAGCCCGTCCCATCAGACAGCAGACTGCTCCACCTAGCACCCGAGAGCGACGCCCATAGTCTCATCAGAGTGGGTGGTCGTCTGCGGAGAGCCCCAGACTTACCGGATGACGTCAAGTACCCGATAGTCTTGAACAGCCGACACAAGGTCACAGAGCTGATCATAAAGAAATACGACGAGGATGTGCATCACGCCGGGGCAGAGAGAGTCTTCGCGGAGATCAGACGTCGTTATTGGATACTGCAAGGGAGAGAAGCAGTGCGGCGCTTCCAGCGAACCTGTCTAGACTGTCGTAAGTGGCGAGCGCAGCCCAGTATACCCCGGATGGCTGACCTACCTCCCTGTCGCCTCCGACTCGGCGACAAGCCTTTTCACTCCACCGGTATGGACTGTTTCGGCCCGCTGTATATAAAGAAAGGAAGAGGAACCGAGAAGCGGTGGGGTATTGTATTCAAATGCATGACCACCCGAGCGATACATATAGAACTCCTTCCAACCATGAGCACAGACTCATTCCTTATGGCCTTCCGAAGATTCACATCGCGGAAAGGCAAACCGTCTATATTGTTGTCTGATCACGGGACAAACTTCAAAGGCGGAGAAAGAGAGCTTAGAGAGAGCTTCCAAGCTATGGGCCCAGAACTTAAGACCCACCTCGCTCCATCCCAGATTGACTTCCAGTTTAATCCCCCGAACGCACCTCACTTCGGTGGAACTTGGGAACGAGAAGTACGTTCAATAAAGACAGCCCTGTACGCCGTGCTTGGGGCCCAGACCGTGGCGGAAGAAGTCCTAATGACAGTCCTCACGGAGATCGAGGGAGTATTGAACTCAAAGCCCCTCGGTTACGTCTCAAGTGATGTAGCAGATGTCGACCCAGTCACCCCCAACACACTCTTGATGGGGCGGCTGGACCCCGCGCTACCCCAGACAATGTACAGGCCTGAAGAAGCGAACGGCCGAAGAATGTGGAGGTACAGTCAAGTATTGGCTGACAAGTTTTGGAACAGCTTCCGACTCCACTACCTACCGTCTCTACAGACCCGCCAGAAATGGGTAAAAGAGAGAGACAATTTGACAGAAGGAACAGTCGTCATGATTATCGACCAGTCACTACCCCGAGCTATGTGGCCGGCTGGCCGCGTAAGCAAAGTGATCACCGGCGCCGACGGAAAGGTCCGAGCAGCCGAAGTGCTCGTCCAAGGGCGGACCTACACCCGACCCGTGGCGAGGCTAATAGAACTGCCAAGGCTCCCCGATACCATCGATGACGACCATGACCCCATGACTTTGTGAACTGACTGACCCTCACAGCAGACATTGAGTAGTGGACAGTGCGGTTAATCTGTCTCTGCTTAGCTAATTAGGTGGGACTAATTAGGGGGCGGCTGTTACAAAGGATCAGATTAAACCGAATATATATATTTATTTATTGATATATATTGCATAGTATTTGTATATCGTTTAATATCCCTTGTATATTCCTTGTACATATACACGGAATATCCCTTTAGTCCAGCCCATAATATTTCATTCTCCTATTGGACAGTGGTCTACCGGCGCCAGGGACCGGCCCCCGGAGCCAAGTTCAAAGTCACCGACACGACATGTCTGTACTTGCCCCGGCCCTGCCCAGGGATACGGCGACAGAAATGAGAGTGGCACTATTTGTTCACCGTGCGTATAAATACGGCGCAGGTGAATGTAGAAGACCCTTAGCCCTTTACCTCCGTACCCTTCGTCCATTTTAGCATGTTACCCACTAAGTGAAGCCTCACCCACGATACAACGTGCGGTGAAGTATGGCCTGTTTGGCCTCAAAATTGAGCATCGAGACCTCGTGCGAATTAGTAACTGAATTGTCAGAGTTTGGCGCTATACCGTCGAGTGCGACATATTTCTATTGAGTCTTTAATAGTCTATTTGTGTATAGTGTATCGTGCGGTTAGAATTCTATAGTGACCAGCATCTCCAACGCTTTCTCGTATTAGCTAGAGTTCTTATCCAGGCTGGGCCGACCGCATGGCGCTTTCACCCGAGGAGACCTAGGCGAGAACCGTATGGACATGTACACTGGATTAATCTACCCGACGACTACATAGCCTTTGCGGCTGGAATATATTTGCTTTGGTCCTATGATTTATGGAGCGGATAATCGCCGACGCCTGCACGTGTTGGATTTACCCCGAGAGGAGTCAAGTCGAGTCGGCGCTCAGAGAGCCTGAGGCCGCCTAGCTTTCTTCACTGTAGAGCTACAGTCTACAAGAGAACCAAGCTGTATTCGTCTGTGGATCAAGAGACTACTGCACCGGCTTCTGTACCTGAAGTCTCCCTAGTCATCGTTGACCAGACGTCCTACTACCGACAGATCTTCTACCCCCTTGCTGGCTTACAACCAGTGGGAACCCCTTCCAGTATCTCCCGCTATTACTAGTGTACCATAGATATAATTCCCTAAGATTCAGGTTGTATAATTACCTCCTGCGTAACCAGAGAATGGACATTCGTTATTGATTTGCCTATGCATACTCCTTTGCCTTACAAGTGCATTCAAAGAATAATGTAAAGTATCCTATGTACCTTTTGCTCCATTAAATACTTGATTAATACCTTTGACTGGAACCGATTTCATTGTGGGAAGTGTTCATCATATTCATATATCGTGTACTGTATGGCCAGTAATTAAAGTACATAAAGCGGTAGTGGTTTAATGATACCATACTTATCAATACAGTCAGGGAATTGTACCCCTCAGTTACACCTTATATTGGATTAATTGAAGGTTAGTGTTGTTAGTCATTGTGAATGTGTTGGTGCAAATTTGTTCCCAGGATACGGCATTGGGAGAGAAAGCCAAGTCCTGTTCCCATTTTGTGAAGGGGAGATGGAATGTAGTGTCTGCGCTTGCCAGTATTTTGTATATTTTTGAAAATATTTTCCTCTGTGATGTTATTTTATTCATTGCTAATATAATTGGAGGTGGTTCAAGATCATTCTGTGTAGTGTTAATTTTTTATTTCAAAATTGATTTCAGCTGTAGAAATTGGAAGTGTTGGTCTGTCCCAATGCCGTATCCTTCAGTCAAATCTTGATAAGTGATTAGGCTGTTGTCTGTGAAGATGTGGTGAAGATGAGTAATGCCTTTTTGTTTCCAAGCTGGGAAGTATATGGGTGATTTGCCGAGTTGAAAGTCAGGGTTGTGCCAGATTGGTGTGTATTTACAGGGGGTTAGTGTGTTACCAGTGATTTTGTTGGCTTTCCACCAGGCTGTCAGAGTTGTGGAAATGACTGTATTCCTAAAACAAGAGTGATGTTTTATGCTTGTGCTAAAGAATGGCAGATCTTGTGGTGAGATTTCCATGCACATGTCCTTCTCAATGTCATCCCAGGGGTTGTATTGTTGGGTAGGGTGAATCCATTTGTAGATGTATATTAATTGGTTGGCCAGATAATAGTTGAGAAAGTTAGGTGCTTCAAGTCCTCCTTGTTTTTTGTTTTTTTGAAGGGTGGTTAACTTAATTCTTGCTTTTTTATTCTTCCAGTAAAACTTAGTAATGGTGGAGTCCAGGGACTTGAACCAATTGGTGGTACATTTTTTAATAATTAAACATAATTTTTTTTTTATTATAGTAAAAGTCAGATGTTTTCCTTTATAAATAGGCTATTTAGCCTATTATTAAACGAAATTAAACAAAAAAAGTCTTAAAATAAGTGTATGTTTGAGATTGGTGTGTGTTTGAATTTGTTATTGCGTTATTGGTCACGTTGAGTTGATGGGTAGGGTAGTCAGAGCGTGACTGCGTGACTTGAGTGAGCGTGAAAAGTACAATAGAGTCAGTAAAATATAACACTTGGAGACGGACATAAAATGGATATACGAAAATGGTTGCATGCCATGCATGGTGGGGCAGGGGGGGCACCTAAGGCTTCTTCACGGCCTCCTCCAATGCCTCCTCCCTGGTGACGGTCCTCCAACATCTAACGTTGAAGAGCATTCGGTAAGGCGCCATGAAGACGAAGTCTGCCAAGAAGCGCCCGGTGCGCGTCTATTCGAATACCAACCGGTTCATGCTTCCACGTTTGCCCCTTGTTATTATTAATAATACTTTCACTTGTTAATGAATTTAAACCCAGCCTCGGGCTATTTCATACTGTTTAATTTGTGTGTGAGACGCGAGTGTGTTTGTGACGTGAGAGAGAAAGAGAGAGAGAGAGAGAGACTGTCTTATCTCTTATGCGCACTCATGTTTTGAAATGTGTGTTGGTTTGCGGGAAATTCGTTTTCTGAAGCCTATATTTTATTTATGTATGCCCCCCCGCTGTTACAATATGCCCCCCCTTTAAGTTGGTTCTGGCGCCGACTCTGACGCTCCCTCCCCACACTTCTCCACCCGAGAGCCTCGACATTGGAGCGCCCTGTCGTGGCTGGGGAACGTAGTGGCCGCAAACGGTATGACCCCTTCACTCTCTCGAGCATGAACAAATAAAAGGGGGTTTTGTAATCCAACAGGGAGGAACGGCGCGGGGTGTACCTTTAACCAGCACGTTATTACTTCAGTTTACAGACACGGATCTGAAGTCCCACTTATACAATGTCACAAGTCCCAATGAATAGTCTAGCCGTGTCTGGCTCCAGTACGCGGGTTCATAAAGTCTGTGCTTATTTGACGGTGAAATCAAAATGGCCTCTAACGACCGTCACCTGGTACACCCCCGCCCGAGTTGTTGCAGACAGTCAGTTGGTGGTCTCCGTAGCTGCAGGCGACGTCCGGTGAAATGTCTTTCTCCTTGCTGTAGTCTGCGTGACTCGACGAGCTAAGCTACAAAGCTAACTCACAATACTTGGTGTTAACTAGTAGCCAGTGTGCAGTGGCGGCCGGTGGGTTTTCGCCACTAGGGGCGCTATACCAAATATTTTGTACAGTACAGTACAGTACCACGCAACACTCGTGATTCGACTCACGCTCACGGCAATGAATCGGCTCTTATGAACGAGTCGCTCAGCTGTTACTACAACAACACACAACCAGTCAAATAAAGTATAGTCTAGACTCTAATTCACAACTTGAAACACAATATATAAATAGAAAAGTTAGAAACAAAACTCGCCCGTCTACAAACACAGGCAGATCTCTCCCTCTCTCCTTCTCTCTCTCACACACAGCGCGACGTGGAATCGATTCGTTACACAATCAGACCTATTATATACCAAGAATAACTTCAGTATGAGTACAGGGCTGTACACATATTTTGCATATTGTTAAACGAGCCAAGGCTAGCTATTAAACTATCGATATGAATCGAAAATCTGGGACCCTGATGTAAACAAGACAAACGTCTTTCTCTGGTCTGCATCCCCTTAACAATTGTGTGTATTGAGCCGTACTGTATTGTACCCATTCTGCAATCTGTTAATAAAGTTCTCATTCATTCATTCAAACATAGACGATCTCTCTGTCTCTCGGATCAATCAAATCAAATAATTAACACATGTATGTTGTCATTTTAAACAACTCACCATTCATTCATTATGCATCAGCAGCATCAGAGAGCATTTTAGTAGTTACATTTTCAACAAGATTGCTGCTATTTAAACACTTCGTGGAAACGGGGTAACGTTAACCTTATGTCGACTGTAGTATTGTATGACCTCGACATAATGTTTAAACGTTAACGTTACTCCGTTAACGTTAGATGCACTAAGTGGCCAGCTAAGCTAACGGAGCTAACAGCTAGCAGTAGCTGTAACGTTATGCGGCATCAGTAGACAACGTATCATGTATTAAACTAGAGTTAAGATCGCTAATCTACCTTGTTGTTGGCTTGTTGATAAAGTATATCCACTCCATGGCATTGTCCATCCAGCCTGTGTTGATGTCCATCCATTGTCCATCCACACTGCCTCCATAATATAGCTTGTTGTTAGTTAGCCAAGAGCTGTGTCTTTGTCCATTTTCGCCTCGAACAGCCTGCAAACTACCTGGCGTTCTATCGCCCTGCTCTAAGACAAACTCTAACCTTAACCAACTTTGAAAGAGTGCCTAAGCTCAGTGTAGTAACAGTTGCTGTTGTTGTTGACGAGTCGAGTACTGAGTTGCATTCTAACCAACCCGAGAAATGCGGCAATGGAAAAAAACTGGCATCGCGTCGGCCAATCAGAGAGCGTCTCCGCGAAATGCGGCTATGGAAAATTCTTCACGGAAGTTCACGCTTGCTGCCTAGACCGCTTCAAATCGCGCTCGGATTCCAACATAATAGTCATATTTCAACGCACAACGCCGTATGCACTGATTGGCTGTGACGGAGACAGCGATCAAACTGTGACGCGCAGTCAGAGCGTTATCGCTTCTTGCCCGGGCGAGAAATACGAAAAAATAAAAAAAAACGTCACTTCCTGCCCATGAAAACGGTGTTTTTTTAATTTAGATAATAACGTTATATTGTGCATTGGAAATACAAACATACTTAAAATGAGTAAATATTATTCATTTTAAACATGTTTATATTATTTATAGGGCTATAAAACAAAAAACAAAAAAGTTTTTTTTTTTCTCTTCTTCTCTCATTTAACAGGTGGGTCGGCGCCCTAGCGCCACCAGTGGCGAGCCGCCACTGCCAGTGTGGCTACAATAGCTACCGACCTATACTTCTAATACGTCCACTCCAGCAGTCTTCTCCCGTAGGTCTGCGACCGTCGTTCCCCTAACCCAGCGGTTCCCAAACTTTTTTGGCCATGCACCCCCTGTCACCTCGCGACCTAGCTGACGCACCCCCAATGCCCAACATAAAAAATACAACACAGTCTATTCATAGGCACACTAAAGGCATCAGGTTTAATCCAATAAGGACACATACCAAAGTGCAGTAGGCCTATGAGCTCTCACGTTCACAAAAATTGGGAGAATAATAATGTTACCAATTAAACAGTATCCACAAGAATTAACCAGCTATATCAATAAGCAGCAGTTATTAACGAATATGTATGGTAACACCAGTCATTTTACTCAAATTGCAACAAATAAAATAATTCACCACACGAAAGAACAAAATGAGAATTACTGGCATAGGCTCAGAAACAGATTGGCCAAAAAACTAAAACAAAACGCATTTTCATGGATTTTCAAGTGCAGTGGCCTGCAGAAAGAGAGAGCGAGGGGGCAGAGAGAGGGAGTGGAAGGGAGAGAGAGAGAGAGAGAGAGACAGGATTATTCCCAGTATGCCTGAGATTAATCATTGCAATTCGTTTTGCGGGGTCATCCCTATGTTCCCCGGGTTCCAGTGGCGGCCGGTGGGTATTCGCCACTAGGGGCGCTATACCAAATATTTTGTACAGTACAGTACAGTACCACGCAACACTCATGGCAAGACGTGAGCGATTCGACTCACGCTCACGGCAATGAATCGGCTCTTATGAACGAGTCGCTCAGCTGTTACTACAACAACACACAACCAGTCAAATAAAGTATAGTCTAGACTCTAATTCACAACTTGAAACACAATATATAAATAGAAAAGTTAGAAACAAAACTCGCCCGTCTACAAACACAGGCAGATCTCTCCCTCTCTCCTTCTCTCTCTCACACACAGCGCGACGTGGAATCGATTCGTTACACAATCAGACCTATTATATACCAAGAATAACTTCAGTATGAGTACAGGGCTGTACACATATTTTGCATATTGTTAAACGAGCCAAGGCTAGCTATTAAACTATCGATATGAATCGAAAATCTGGGACCCTGATGTAAACAAGACAAACGTCTTTCTCTGGTCTGCATCCCCTTAACAATTGTGTGTATTGAGCCGTACTGTATTGTACCCATTCTGCAATCTGTTAATAAAGTTCTCATTCATTCATTCATTCAAACATAGACGATCTCTCTGTCTCTCGGATCAATCAAATCAAATAATTAACACATGTATGTTGTCATTTTAAACAACTCACCATTCATTCATTATGCATCAGCAGCATCAGAGAGCATTTTAGTAGTTACATTTTCAACAAGATTGCTGCTATTTAAACACTTCATGGAAACGGGGTAACGTTAACCTTATGTCGACTGTAGTATTGTATGACCTCGACATAACGTTTAAACGTTAACGTTACTCCGTTCCATGCACTAAGTGGCCAGCTAAGCTAACGGAGCTAACAGCTAGCAGTAGCTAACGTTAGCTGAAAGCTGTAACGTTACAACGAATCAGCTGTTGATATTATGCGGCATCAGTAGACAACGTATCATGTATTAAACTAGAGTTAAGATCGCTAATCTACCTTGTTGTTGGCTTGTTGATAAAGTATATCCACTCCATGGCATTGTCCATCCAGCCTGTGTTGATGTCCATCCATTGTACATGCATGTCCCTCCACACTGCCTCCATAATATAGCTTGTTACTAGCCAACAAGTACTGAGTGCCTTTGTCCATGTCCGCCTCGAACAGCCTGCAAACTAGCTGGCGTTCTATCGCCATGCTCTAAGACAAACTCTAACCTTAACCAACTTTGAAAGAGTGCCTAAGCTCAGTGTAGTAACAGTTGCTGTTGTTGTTGACGAGTCGGCTGAGTTGCATTCTCTCTCTAACCAACCCGAGAAATGCGGCAATGGAAAAAAACTGGCATTGCGTCGGCCAATCAGAGAGCGTCTCCGCGAAATGCGGCTATGGAAATTCTTCACGGAAGTTCACATGCTGCTGGCTAGACCGCTTCAAATCGCGCTCGGATTCCAACATAATAGTCATATTTCAACGCACAACGCCGTATGCACTGATTGGCTGTGACGGAGACAGCGATCAAACTGTGACGCGCACGCAGAGCGCTATCGCTTCTTGCCCGGGCGAGAAATACAAAAAAAAAAAAAAAAACGTCACTTCCTGCCCATGAAAACTATGTTTTTTTTATTTAGATAATAACGTTATATTGTGCATTGGAAATACAAACATACTTAAAATGAGTAAATATTATTAATTTTAAACATGTTTATATTATTTATAGGGCTATAAAACACAAAAACGAAAAAGTTTTATTGTCTTGTTCTCTGATTTAACAGCAGCTGGCCAGCAGGTGGGTCGGCGCCCTAGCGCCCCTAGTGGTAGAGCCGCCACTGCCGGGTTCTATGTTCCCCGATTGATTGATTGAACATTTTATTAATGTCCGCCTTGTTTCGAACTGGTTAAGCTTGGCGACTCTTTCGAAGTTGGTTAAGGTTAGAGTTTGGAATCAGGGCTGGTGGTCTATCGCCCTGCTCTAAAGATAAACTCTAAGCATAACCGACTATCTATCGCTACCGGGGAACATAGGACCCGGGGAACATAGGACCCGGGGAACATAGACATGCTCCCGGTTTTGCTTGGGTTTATGTTCATCCCTCATCTCTCTGATTCACACGCTGTCAGGCACCTCACTCCTCACAGCTGTATCCCATCCCCCGTTGATGAAGACCCTACTTCTACTCGACGATGCTGACCAGAAGTCATCGTGGTGTTAAACATCACTACCTAGGATCCCCGTTCCAGTGCGCCTTCCTGCCTGTACGTCCCATACTATGCAAGAAGTGGTCTTGCTCTCTCTCCAGACACAGACCTGTGTCCTCTGCCCACAGCTGCAGCCGGAGTACATCTATCCTCACCCCCCCAAGAACACTCTAACCCCGTTCTATTGCACATTCCTGTTGTACTGCTGTCTACTTGGGAAATACAATTAAAACCCCTTGAAACGCTCCATTCTCCTCTCCTGTGTTCAGCGATTGGGCTGTGTTCCTAAACCCACTTCTCACAATATGGCTTATTTACATTGGGGTCCTTTGTCAACACAAATTGTAAAGGAAAAATGTACAACACCTTCATAATCGAAGATATAGCTGGACACATAGTTTAAAACCCTTGTCCCGCAAAGAGTTTGATGCTTTACTGCTCGCTTTTACAATCCTGTGGACATCCGTCACTTTCGTCCTTGGTAGCTCTTCTAAGCATCTGGTGTAAAAAAGAGCCATGCTGCTGGTCAGGGATGTTGAATGAATGCTCTAGCAAAGAGGGACTGAACAAAACTTGTGAGAACTGGCCGCCCTCTTCATATATTTCACAGTGCCTTTCTTCATTCTGGAGCAGGGATTCTGGAGCAGGGATAGCAACAGTGGGATGTTGAATGCTACTCACAGCAGGTCCCTGTATGCAAAAACGAGATGTGAAAGAATTAGATTTTCATAAAGAATCAGTCTATTTTGAGAATCACATATAAAGAATGCTGCATTCTTTTAGGTACAATGTCTTGCACATAGAAGTACATTTGACTTGGTGAGCTTGGTGGATATCCTGCAGATAGCATTACAGATAGCATTACATGCAGGTAAACAGGATAAAATACATACATGCAGCATAATAAGCTATGTATACCTGCATATAATCCTCTTACATATCTGTACTAAGCATTATTGTACATGCCATCATACACTTGCCATCCTTATTACTGTTGTGTCATTCAAAAATACTTTCATTTAGAGGTAATTCACACCACGACCATGTTACTATCACATCAGCTCTGGAAACTAGAATGATTCATTCGGTTTGAGAAAGAAGTGCAGCTAACTATGTAGCTACTGTCTTTAGCTGCAATGCATTTTCTGCCTCCAATGTTCACCAAAACACACACCCACACACTTTATAATTTGTTCCTCAACGTTATGTTTTGTAAACTAACGTTTAGAATGGAATGAATACATCAAGTATGGGTCGGCAAAGATCGTTAGCTCAAAGCTAATCCGGCCTGTTTATCCACTAGCTTCTGTTAGCCAGCATTAGCCTTCATTCGCTGAGCAAGTAAATGAACAGTAAACGTTTTTACATGAAATACAGCCCGAAAACCCTGCTGACAAACGTTTGCTTATTAAATACATTCTATAATATTACAAACGTTTCATTACCTCTCTGTGATGACAAAGTTGTTTAAATAACAGGAGAAAATTTGCTGAAAACAATGTTTTTGGATGGGACAGGAAGTACCCTCTCCACCAGGAAGTCCTACCGGAAGTGCCTACTTCACGTTGTGCAAGTGGAGAATAGCACCGCCATTAGCCTTTTCATGTCACGCACCCCCAAGAGGGCTCTCGCGCACCACAAGGGGTGCGCGCACCACAGTTTGGGAACCGCTGCTCTAACCCGACGCCTCGATACCTATACTGGGGTTCTAACTCTATTCAACGCTATAATACTATTGTCCGCCCACGTTGTTAGCCTTTTGCTTCTCAATCGGGAGAGCCTCTCCACACGCGTCTGATCCCGTTCATGGACGTCGCAGGAAGGGGCGTGCACCTCGCTGCTTCGTGTGTTTCAGTACACCTGCCGTCTTTCTTCGGACCACCAGTCTGACTGTCTCGCAGCACCCCCTAGTGTCCGTCCTCCTAAGGGAAATTGTCTGAAAGTCTTATGGAACATATTCCAATGTCTATTATGAATAGCGGAGTCTTTGACAGACATATGCCCACCTCTATTAAAACCGCTTATCAGCCCAATCGGTATAAAATAATTGCACGATCTGGTACATCCGATGTCCATTTGGTCCACGGCATAACCCACCACAACATATGGATCGGGGATATTTGACGCGCTTCAATGGAAGCGGGAGAACCGCTCCACTCGTCCGACAAGGAAAAGTGAGCCCGGAGACATTTGGCTGTTACACAGGCCAAGATACAAGGTTTACAAAGGGTGCTCGATAGCGCCGTCTAGCTGGATGGGGCCGGTATTGCACTTTGGCGATCTCAGACTCATTCCCTATGGTAACACCAAGGTCGCTGGATGAATAATGAATACAAATATCGAATAAAGGAATAAACTACCAAAACCCGAGAAATCTCGGGTCTGGCGCCCAACCGCTGGCGAGTTAACCCGACTTATCTCGGGTTTGGCCTCCATTGAATTAATCCACTTAAAAAAAAAAAAGGCTGTGTCGCTGCTTGAACTTTCCATAAACGTGTCCATATAAATCCATTTAGTTAGATTCAAGTCCAACACTGTCTGAATGTACAGTATCTTGTGATTATTATCAATTTTCAACGACGACAATGACAAGTTACAACAACCAAGTCAAGTCAAGTCAAGAGTTTTATTTGTCACGGCATACAAGTATACAATGAAATGCGGGTGGTCTTGCCCGCAACGATGTGCAATACAGTGGTACAACATATAATAGAATCCAATAAAAACAACATTGTGCAATAAACAGGTAACAGGTAACATGGTGTGACATCTCGGTATCTGTACATAGTTATTTACAGAGCATATAGGACATGCTAGGTAGCTTTGGTAGTGCAATACACTGTTACTGTTGTTATACTAATTTAAAGTGGCCTTTCCTTTTGGCCATAAGTGGGTGTGTGCGGCATGAGTGTGTGCCCGCTCATGTTAAAGTGTTAAAGTGGCTGCTAGTGTGTGAGCGTGCACAGCGTGCGTGTCGTGTGTGTGCTTGTGTGTGGATAGTTCAGTGTTCTGTGGCACTCAATGTTCATTGTTCAAGGCTCTGATGGCCTGGGGGAAGAAGCTGAGCCTAAGCCTGTCTGTCCTAGTAGCTGGGGTTCTCAGGCGTCTGCCTGACCTCAGCAGCTGGAACAGGCTGTTATTGGGGTGGTGGGGGTCTTTCATTATTCTGCAGGCTCTGGATTTGCACCTCTTGTTGTATAGAACCTGCAGGGGAGGTAGTGCAATACCCGTGGTACGCTCGGCTGAGCGCACCACTCTCTGTAGGGCCTTCTTGTCCTGTGCCGTGCTGTTTCCATACCAGGCAGTGATGTTTCCGGTCAAGATGCTCTCTACAGCTCCTGAGTAGAAGGACTGGAGTATCTTCCCCGATACTCTGAACTTCCTTAACTGTCTCAGGTGGTAGAGGCGCTGCTTCGCCTTCTTTACTACTGTGTCTATGTGTGTTGACCATGTCAGATCCTCTGAGATGTGGACCCCCAGGTACTTAAAGCTGCTCACCCTGTCCACGGTAGCCCCGTTAATCATCAGTGGTGTGTGTGTCTCCTGCTGTCCTCTCCTATAATCCACGATCAGCTCCTTGGTTTTACCAATGTTCAGGAGCAGGCTGTTGTCCTGGCACCAGCGTTCCAGTACCTCAACCTCCTCCCGGTAGGCCTTCTCGTCGTTGTCCGAGATCAGCCCCACCACCACCGTGTCGTCTGCGAACTTCACTATGGAGTTGGAGCTGAACTTGGCCACACAGTCGTGTGTATAGTGAGTACAGCAGGGGGCTCAGAACACAGCCCTGGGGGGACCCGATGCTCAGGGTGATGGTGTTGGAGGTCTGACCCCCCACCCTGACCGTCTGGGGTCTTTCACTCAGAAAGTCCAGTACCCAGGCGCTCAGGGCGGAGCTCAGACCCAGCTCGATCAGCTTGTCCACCAGTCTGGTGGGGACTATGGTGTTGAACGCTGAGCTGTAGTCAATGAACAACAGTCTCACATAGCCCCCCTTCTGACGGTCCAGGTGAGAGAGGGTGCTGTGCAGTACTTGGGAGACCGCATCGTCAGTGGACCTGTTTGGCCTGTATGCAAATTGCATAGGGTCCATATCGCTGGGGAGGGAGGCACAAATGTGATCCTTGACCAGCCTCTCGAAACATGTCATGGCCACAGAGGTGAGTGCCACCGGTCTGTAGTCATTGAGACCTGCTGGGGAGGGTTTCTTTGGTACCGGGATAATGGTAGACATCTTGAAGCAGGCAGGGACCACTGACTCCTTCAGGGATCGATTAAATATGGTGGTGAACACAGGGGCTAGCTGGTTAGCACAGGACTTGAGTATGCGTCCTGTTATTCCATCTGGGCCAGCCGCCTTCCTGGTGTTCACCTGCATAAATGCTCTTCTCACACTGTGTACCGTCAATGAGAGAGCGTCCCCCCCCCCCCCCCCCGCGGATGCCCCCCCCCCCCCTCCACAACAGCCGGCGCACCAGTGACGTCACTAGCCGTTGGGCTAGCAGTGCCACTGTTTGCACCAAACCGCGCGTAGAAGGTGTTGAGCTGGTCCGCAAGGGAGGCGTCGTCGCTCCCCATTGAGGGGGCGCTGACTTTGTAGTCAGTTATAGCCCTCAGTCCTTGCCATAAGCCTCTTGTGTCATTCTGTGCCATTTGTGCCTCCATCTTGTCGGCATAATTATGTCCTCTTAGCAAGTTTAACAGCCTTGCGCAGAGTGTAGACTGTTGTCTTGTACTCTTCCATGTTTCCTGACTCTCTGCCCAGGTTATAAGCAGTGGTGCGAGAGTTCAGGGCTGCTCTGATAGTACTGTCCACCCATGGTTTCTGGTTTGGGAACACCCTCGCCTTTTTTGTGGCGACAATACTATCAGCCAGCGTTGTTATGAATGACACCACAGCGTCTGTGAACTCGCTGACGTCACTGGTGCTCCTCTCGAACATTCCCCAGTCGGCGACACCTAGTGCGTCCTGAAGCGTGGCCTCTGATTGGTCGTCCCATTTTTTTACCTCACGTGACACGACGGCGTCACGTGATCTCTGTTTGTAAGCGGGGACCAGCAAGATGGCGGCATGATCCGACGTGTTCGTTGCTCCCGCTAATGGTGGGGCCGGTACAGCCTTGTATCCGGCTCTGAACGGGGTGTAGCAGTGGTCGAGTGTATTTCCTCCCCTTGTGGAGCAGACGATGTGCTGAAAGAAAGACGGCATGACTTTTTTCAGATTCGCCTGATTGAAATCCCCGGCTACAATCATGGCTGTGTCTGGGTGCTTGATTTGGTGAGTGTTCAGGTTGTCGTGTAGTTCCGCTAGCGCCCTGCCGACGTTCGCCTGGGGGGGAATGTACACTGCAGTCATGATCACTGCAGTGAACTCGCATGGAAGATGGAACGGGCGACATTGGATCGTGAGGTGTTCCATGTCGGGAGAGCATGAACGGGAGAGTATCTTCACCTCCCCGGGGCTAGTCCAGCCGTTGTTGGTCATAAGGCAGAGACCCCCGCCGATGCTTTTCCCGGAGGCTTCTGTACGGTCTGCTCTGAAGATGGTGAAGGAGTTGGAGGGAGAGATGCTGTGATCGGGAGTCACTGGTTTCAGCCAGGTCTCCGTGAAACACAGGATATTGCAGTCCTTCATCTCTCGCTGGAATCGGACCCGCGCTCGTAAATCATCCATCTTACTCTCTAGCGAACGTGCATTCGCCAGGAAGATAGATGGAATAGCCGACATGTCGTCAGCCTGTGACTGCAACTTGTTCCTGTTTGCGGACGACTCAGCCCTGCTGGTCTCTGACAAGAACAAGTTGCAAGTTGAAAAAACCCTCAGCTCGGAACTAGGCAAAATCTGCATATGGCTCGCTGATAACAAACTATCACATGGGCAAAACAGAGTCCATTCTCTTCGGTTCAAATAACAAACTCAGCAAGACCGATGGCTTCACAGTTGCAGTGGGTGACATTATTGTCACAAGGAAAGACGAAATTACTTACCTGGGTTCCATCCTAGAGGCAAATCTTTCCTGTGACAAAATGGCATCCAATGTAATAAAAAAAAGTCAACCAACGAACTAGATTCTTGTACCGGATCTCCTCTCTGGTAAACAAGAATACCCTGAAGACTCTGGCAGGAGCACTCATTCAAGGGTACTACGATTATGCGTGCACCTCATGGTACCAAAGCACCTCAAAGGCGCTTAAAACAAAATTACAAACATCACAAAACAAACTGGTCAGACTACTACTTGACCTTACCCCCAGAACCCACCTCACCCCTGCCCACTTTGACAACCTAGGATGGCTTAGAGTAGACGACAGAGTACAGCAACTTGCAATGGGCCTGGTTTACAAGATACACTATACGACTAAGGTACCCATGTACATGTCAAAATACTTCCCAAAGGTCAGTGAATACCACAACCAGAGGAAGCTCAACAAATCATGTTAAACCCAGATTCGGCTCAAACAAGGGACTAAACACGTTTCGCAATTATGCCACATCAATGTGGAACGCCCTACCCAAAGCTGTAAAGGAATGTGAATCCCTACCCACATTCAAAACCGCTCTTAAAGAGCACCTACGGGAGGCTGCAATTCGAAACTGGCCACCGTAAATGACAGCCTAATAGACAGTCTCCTCCCCACCGCATGTATATATTCCCTCCCCGCCGTATGGATATTTCTCTCCCACCCACCCACCCCCTCCTAATGTACAGTCCCCTCCCCATCATATGTATATACTCTGTCAGGATCTAGGGGTAACAGTACTGTATATTTGAATACCGTTTATGTCACAAATGTATCAGTACTAAATACCTATATGTCCCTATGCCATAAATGTCATGTATGTTGTGTATGTCATAAATGTCTATATGAATTGAAAATGGGGGACCCTGATGGAAACAAGACAAACGTCTTTTTCAGGTCTGCATCCCCTTAACAATTGTGTGTATTGAGCCGTACTGTATTGTACGCATTCTGCAATCTGTTAAATAAAGTTTTCATTCATTCATTCATTCAAGACGGCGACCATTTTGGAAAATTTTAATCATGGGAATTGTAGTCCCCCCCCCCTGTCAGATACTGTAAGGGTTCAAAGTTCAGCGTTCTGAATGAATTATTTCAATAACTGTTATTATTCGGGATAATAAGCCACAAAAGCAGGGCCGCCTCAGGGGGTGTGCAAGCAGTGCGGTCGCACAGGGCCTCGTGGGAAGGGGGGCCTCGCAAAAAAATTATTATTATTATTTTTTCATTTTTTATTTATTTTTTTTTTTTGAGGCCCCCCTTCTGCGAGGCCCTTTTTCATCACAGACCTAAAATCTAGTTTTTCTTACATGCTTATATATTTGACATTATACGTTTGTAGAATAGTGTTCCGGTTTCTGCGTCTCTGCTGCTCTGCAGATAGACACGTTTGTAGAATAGACTGAATAGTGTTCCGGTTTCTGCGACTCTGCTGCTCTAGAGATAGACACGTTTTTAGAATAGTGTTCCGGGCTCTTCCC